>NC_069680.1:73848797-74151827 GCF_023699985.2 Odocoileus virginianus
AATAACAGCAATGTGTAAAACGGACAGCTAGTGGAGGCTGCTGTATTGCGCAGGGAGCTCAGCTCAGCGCTCTGTGATGACCCAGAGGGTAAGGATGGAGGTGTGGGGGGAGGTTCAAGAGGGAGAGATATATGTATACACAGGGCTGACTCACTCTGTTGTACAGCAGAAACCAACGTAATATTGTAAAGCAATTATACTCCAATTAAAAATTTTAAAAAAGACGACACTGATGAAAGGAGACAAATAGATCAGTGGAATAAAGAGTCCTGAAATAGACCCAAACCAATATGGCAAAATGATTTTAATAGTGCAAAAGCAATTCAATGTTTAAAGGATAGTCCTTTCAATAAATGTTGATGGAATAACTAGACATTCATATACCAAAGAAGAGAGAGAGAGAACCTAATACTAAGCCTCACAACTATACAAACATTAACTCAAAATGGATCAGCCATAATGGAAAAGTTTAGCAGTTTTAATAAGTTAAATATGCACTAACCAGATGGCCTAGGATATGCACCCTAGAGTAATAAAATCTTCACACAAAAACATGCATGCAAATATTTTCAGCAGCACTATTCATAATCACCCAAAACTGGGGTGGGGGGGGGAATCAATGCCCTTCATCAGGTGAATGAGTAAACACACTATGGTACATCCAATAAAGTCCTACTCTGCAGTAAAATGAGCAAACTATTGATGCACACACAGATGAATCTCAAAGACATTATTCTCAGTCAAAGAAACCAGGCTCAAAAGGCTACATTACTATCTTACTCTATTTACAGGAGAGTCTGAAAATTCTAAAATGATCATGATGGAGAACAGATCAGGTGTTAGGAGTGGAGAAATGGTTGGACTATAAAGGAAATAGCACAAAGGAGTTTTTGATGAAATTGTTGTGTATCCTTATTGGGGTGGTTACATCACAAATCTCTGTATGTGTTAACATTCAGGGAACTGTAAACAAAACAAAACAAACAACACAATGACAAACTAGAAGGGGCACCGTGGCAGACTGTAATCAGTCTCCACGGTCTTGGGTGAAAGCTTCTTAAGTTGAAAATTTATAAACAAAGCAGAAAACTCATTAGAAATCAGAAGACCCAGAAGGATAATGATAAGTTGTTGAGGGACTTTCGCTGCCAATGCATGGGACATAGGTTCAAACCCTGGTCTGGGAAGATTCTACGTGCCACAGAGCAACTAAGCCTGCGCACCACAACTACTAAAGCCCACATGCCCTAGAGCCCACGTTCCACAACGAGAGAAGTCAATGCAATGAGAAGCCTGTAAGCCACAACAAAGAGCAGCCGCCCCCTCCCCGGCCACAACTAGAGAAAGCCCGTGCACAGCAAAGAAGACCCAGTGCAACCAAAAATAATAACAGTAAGTAAAAATTTTAAATAATAAGGCACTGAAGGAGCAGGTAGGCATGGGCCCTCTCCCAAGCCTGGAGCACTGTTAAGCCACTTTCCCCTGAATCTAGTGAGTTCTTATGGCACTGGTTCTCAAACTTACCTGTAAACAGAGTCTGCAAAGAAAGACTGACCTTGCAATAGAAGAGTATCTGTTACACATGCAGGAATTCAGCTTCAATGATGTCTGTGACTCTGCTATACAGCTCAGCATCCAAGAATCTAGAAAGTTCCCTAATGTGGGTTATACAGCTGACAACTGACTTGACTGTTGAAACTATAGTTACCACAAATGTATTTATTAGCTTGCTAGAGTTTCTGTAACAGTAAGCACAAACTAAATGGTTTAAAATAAAAAGAAATATATTCTCTCACAACTCTGGAGACAAAAAGTCCAAAATCAAGGTGTGGACAGGGTGCCCTCTCCAAAGCCTCAGAGGAAGGATCCTGCCTTGCCTCTTTCAGCTTCTGGTAGCCCCGTGCATTCTCTGGCTTATGGCCCCATCACTTTACTCTCTGCTTCCATCTTCACTTGGCCATTTCTGTTCTGTGTGTCATCACAGGCCATTTTTCTCTGTGTGTGTGTCTGTCTCTGAATCTCCCTCTTCTTATGAACAATCCAGTCATATTGGACTAGTGCGTACATGCTAAGTCACTTCAATTGTATCCAACTCTTTGGACCCTATGGACTATAGTCCATGGGATTCTCCAGGCAAGAATACTGGAGTGGGTTGCCATGCCCTCCTCCAAGGGATTTTCCCAACCCAGGGACTGAACCCTCATCTTTTGTCTCTTATGTCTCCTGCATTAGCAGGCGGGGTTTTTTTTTTACCACTAGCACCACCTCAGAAGTCCCTATTGGATCAGGGCTCACCCTAATTAGACTTCATTCTAATTTGATCACATCTGGAAAGACACTATTTCCAAATAAGGTCACACTGACATACAGCTTAGCATCCAACGATCTAGAAATTTCCTTCACGTGGGGTATACATCTGACAACTGGCTTGATTGTTGAAGCTATAGCTCGTATGGGCATAAGTATGGGAAATCAGGATTTCAATATACCTTTTGATGTGATACAATTTAACCTATAACATTAAGATTTCATAGAAAATAGGAATTGAAAGGTACAGTAATAGCACTGGCATTAGTCTGTTTGATGTACTAATAGCAAAGATTTCTAAAGAAGCTCACTGGCATTAAGTCTCTGCTCTCCTTATCTTGAATCACCTTTTTGAGTTCCTGGGTAAAACAGAGCCTCCCCAGAGTTGAACGTTTTTATATGATGCAGGCTGCAACACTATTTAAAGTTTTCAAACCAGCCTTCACAGATATAAAATTTAATGATTGTTTTCCTTTTTTTTTTTTTGCACTTGCATTTCTCCTGTGTTTTGATTTCCCAAGTCTAAGCAAAAGTATTGTTTAACTGTCTGGCCTTTTTCACAAAATTATCATGGAAGTTGCTGGGCCTGGGAGGGGTATAAACAGATCTCTCTACCCTTATAACTCCCCCAGACTCAGCCATGTGTTCAAGGTGGAAGAAGCCATATTTATTGCTGTGTTCTTTTGTTTAAAGGGACTATTTTGAATTATGCATACATTAAAAGACTGTGAAATTTAACATTTTTAGTAGATAGAAACAAAAGTGGCATTGCAAAACCATGGTTGGCAGGGATCATTTCATCTTCCTCTGTTGGTTTATTTATTTACTCAGTAAATATTCGCTGAGCAAGTACTATCTTCCACACCCCATGCCCATGCACTGTGCGGGGGATACAGTGGGCTTCCTAGGTGGCACAGTGGTAAAGAATATGCCTGCCAATGCAAGAGACTCAGGGGATGCTGGTTCGATCCCTGGGTTGGAAAGATCCCCTGAAGGAGGAAATGGCAACCCACTCCAGCATTCTTCCCTGGAAAATTCCAGGACAGAGAAGCCTGGCAAGCTACAGTCCCTGGGGTCACAAAGAGTCGGGCATGACTTAGCACACACACACACACAAAGACAAATAGGACAGAGCCATAAAACTGACAAAAAATCAGCTTTAAGTCTTCTCATGGGGTTAGCATAAGGTTTCCTGGGACCTAGGAGCTGCTCCTAATTCTTCCTGGAGAGTGAGGGGGTGACTACCTTCCAACTAGTTTAATTCACTTCACCATGTCCGTGGCAAACCCACAAGAACAAAGATGCCTTCTCCTCCTTCTATCTCCCCTATCCATTACGGTCCAGAACGTCCAGGGCAACCAGAGACACCTGACATTCACTTAGCAAATGCAGGTACACCGCTATAGTATGCCAAGTGATGTGTCAGGCAGGAGGGCTAAGTGATGGTGGAGTCACAGGGCAGTCCTCCCGGAATCTTCATCTACTCAAGACTTACTCCTGGGAAGCCAGGAGCTGGGAGAATGGGGAGCCCTTAGCACATCAGCTGGCTGGGAGAGCCCGCGAGGCAGCCGACAGCTGCTCATCCAGATATAGCCCTGCTGTCCTGAGAACATGTCAGCTTCTTATCCAAAAACAGAAGTATTTTTAATCCTCTGGCACTTGTGCCCCACTTAGAATAATACTTCAGTGACTAATCAGGGGAGCCCAACTGCTCTGAACTCCTAAGAGCTCAGGTGGCTTCTCAAAGCTCCCATTGTCACTAGCAGCCAGCAGGACACAGAACAGATGGCTCATGGAGCCCCAGGTGAACCTGGCCACCTTCCCAACTTTCTTCAGGCCCAGGTACACTGGGGAACCTGCCCTTGTAGACATCAAATGTGAAGGTGGTGTTCTTTTTATAAGGTTTTGGAAACCAATGGTTTAGTCCCTAAGTCATGACTGACTTTTGCAACCCTATGGACTGTAGCCCAACAGGCTCCTCTATCCATGGAGTTCTCCAAGCAAGAATGCTAGAGTTGGTTGCCATTTCCTTCTCCAAGGAATCTTCCTGACCCAAGGATTAAATCTGGGTCTCCTACATTGCAGGCAGATTCTTTACCAGCTTATCCACCAGGGAAGAATGTCTAAAAATATATTCAAACATCAGCAAACAGGGAGCAGTATGTGATAAATAGACACACCTGAAGTCATCTGACAGGCAAAGGCTTTAAGGTCTGTCAATACCAACCAAGCGTTGGCCAGGGTGTGAAAAATAAAGTACAACTATTTTGGAGAGTTCTGTGTTAATACCCGGGGAACCTCCAACCTGTTTGCCCTGCCCTACAGCCCAACACAAGGGCAAGAAGAGAGCCATAAGCTGCGTCCCTCACAGCACTGCTTGTGACAATAAAGCACTAGAGACTCCGCAACCTTCAGCCGTACAGGCACAGGGAGGTAAGCTATTCATATAAGGAATTTAATCAGAGACAATTCTCTGTACATTCAGAATTGTTCGTTCCCAACAGCACATTGCTGAGTGAGAATAAAGCAAGTTATAGAATATTATGCAAAACATGATACCACATTTCATCATCTGAAACACAGAAAACATTGCTCTCTCTTGTTAATGGATATGTAGTTAAAATGAAGGAAAATATAACTGCCATATTAGATGCCAAGTTTAGGACAATGCTTCCTTCAAGGAAGAAGAAAGGGAAATGAGCTTGGGGAGAGAAACAAAGGAGGTTTCAACAACGCATATTATGCTTCATTAAAAATATTTAGCTGAAACAGATCATATCATAATGTTTAGATTTATTAACTCTAAGAGGTGAGTGATAGAAAAAAAAAGTATTATGCACTGATCTAAGCTTTGCATGAATTCTATCATTTAATACCCACTACAATTCTGTGAGGGTAATGTGCTATTTACCCACAGTTACCAGTGAGGAAACTGACACAGTGAGAAGATGCCTAAGGTTACCCACCCAGGATCCAAACCCAGGCCATGTGGCCCTATATCTGTGCTCCTAATGACTAGAATCCTACCTCTGTGGAATGGATGTGGAGGCATATTGCAGTTCTTCCTGATGTTTATGTATGTTTGAACAATGTAATTACAGAAGAGGGAGAAGTACTACAAGAAAGAGCAACCAAAGCCCCCCTGGGGTAGTTCGTTTGGTTTCAATCCGGTTAGGCCATAGTGGCTAGATATTTGATCAGACATTATCCTGGATGTTTCTGTGAAGATGCTTTTGGATGAGATTTACATTTAAATCAATGGACTTTGAATAAGGCAGACCGCCCTCCATAATGTGGATGGGGCTCATCTAATCAGCTGAAGGCCTGGATAGAATGAAAAGCTGACCTACCTCAACAAGAGAGAACTTGGCCAGGAGGCTGCCTTTGGATTCATCTGCAACAACAGCTCACCCTTCAGTCTCCAGCATGCTGGCCCACCCTACAGATTTTAGTCTTGCTAGCCTCCATAACCATGTGAACCAATTCCTCCTTAAAATCTCTCTCTCTCTCTTTCTCTCTCCACATCCCCCCCTCCACCCATGTATGCATATCTCCCACTGGTGCTGTTTCTCTGGCTAATACACCTTCCCTTCAGCTCTTGCCTAGCAGAGGCAGGCTTAGTGCAGCTGTTGTTGGCCAGATGGAACAAGCCCTATCTGCGTTGCTCTTATTCCCTCCTGTTTGGATTCTTGAAAAGAGAATCACAATAAGCCACCAATTGTCAGAACATCAAGGTAGCTACTGTTAATTCCATCTTATAGGAAGAAAACTGAGGCTCAGGAAAGCTAAATAACTTCCCAATGGCTCCCATCATGCAAAGTGCTTTTATGCTCAAATCTCATGCCTTTCCTTAAAGCATATGGCAAGGGCCAAGATAGTGGGTGTGACTTGGCTCTGCCAGCAATGAAATACAAATGGGGTAAATGTAAGGGAACCTAAGAGTAACTGAGCAATTTGAGCAGACATTGAATTAAGACAAAATATAGGATCGTGTAATTATCGGGCATAGCTCATGTTATGACTATAGAGAAATAGATGATGAAGGCTTCCATGACAGCAAGAGAAATATCGGAATACAAGGTCCTATCTGATCTAAGAAAATCTTAACTAAATGAAGACACATACCATCCTCATGGGAGGAATATATAGTATTATGAAGATGTAAAATCTTTCCAAATTTATCAGTATCCTGAATGCAATTCTACTCAAGATTCCAACAGGATTCATGGGTCCAAGAAGCTGATTCTTAAATTTACATGAAAGAATAAAGAATAGCCAATACACTTGTGAGAAAGAAGACTGATGAAGAGAGGTTCAAGCATTATTATGAAACTATAGCAATTAAGACATGTGGTACTACTTCAGTAATAGATAAGTTAAATAACACAAGAGAATACAAACCCCTGAAAGAGACATTGTAGATACATGGAAATGCTCTAGATCAGTGGTCCCCAACCTTTTTGGCACCAGGGACCAGTTTCCTGAAAGACAATTTTTCCATGGACTAGGGAAGGGGATGATTTCAGGATGATTCAAGTACATTTATTGTGCATTTTATTTCTATTGTTACTACACCAGCTCTATGTCAGATTATTGGGCATTAGATCCCAGAGGTTGGGGACCTCTATTCTAGATGACACAAGAAGCATGCCATGAGACACATAAGGGACTATTCAGTAATTTTGTTCAATAGATGGAGTTAGAAAATATGGTATCCACTTGGGAAAATAAGTTAATTTCAATCCCTAACTCAGTTCATACATAAAAGTAAAATGTCATTGGGTTAAGAACTTAATGACAACAGCCAACTTTAACACTCATACAGGTAAACATCTTTCTGATCTAGGGATAGAAAAGGATTTCTTAAGCCATCATCTCAAAAAAAAACTATAGAAAATAAATAGGTGATAAATTTTTACTGTATCCAAATTTAGAACTCCTGTTTATCTATGGAAACTTTCAAAGAAAATAAAGTGGCAATTAGGAAAATAATATTTGTAATGATTATAAAAGACAACGGACTAATACATCAATAACATACAAAGAACTACAAATCAATAAGAAAAAATCTTCAAAACCAATAGAAAAATGAGCAAAAGGCATAAACAGGCAGTTCACAGAAAAAGAAACACCTGTGAACAACACAGCTCTAAGATCCTTATTCTCCTGTGTGATCAGGAAATGCAAATAAAGACCACAATAAAATACCATTTTATACATGTTCTGTCTACACAGATTAAGAAGCCTTTACCTGTTGCAGAGTGTGTGGATCAAGGGCATCTCCTATATGCTGCCGGTAGGAGAATAAGCTGATACAGTCAATTTAGAAAATAATTTGTAATTTTCTTGTAAAATTGAACATTCAGTCCCTGACAACTCAACAATGCCACTTCAGGAGAAACTTGTGCATGTAGAGCAGGGAACACACACAGGAATGTTCACGGCAGCACAGATCATAATAGCAGAATCTTGGCATCTTGCCTAATGCCCATCAACAGGAGAATGGATTAAAAAGGAGACACCATTTACAATAGCAGCCCATTGTAATATTATATAGTACTCAAAATGCTACATAACTAACTCTGGCTACACATATTAATAACGAAAATGTGTCATAAACCAAGGATGACAATTAATCCAATTCTGTGGTCTAAAATTTAAGTGGGGAAAAAAAAAATCTTTGAAAGAATATCTATCTTTCCCTGGTCAGACAAACGCTGCGGTCTCATCCTTGCAAAGGGCATAAATGTTTATGGCATAAGAGTTTTCTTAACAGCAAGTCCTTCCTGACATTCCTCAAACCAATGCCATAAATGAAATATCTACACCAGCATCCTGGAATGAGATAAGTTGGGATTTAAATGGCAGAGGATGGAGGCTTAGCTGCAGCCATATTTATTTATGTATGCATCCAGGCAGAGAATTCTCCAGTCCTGATGATAAAAGATAACAGGAACATCAAGCTACAGAACTGGGGAAGGAAATGGCTTCTAATCAGTCTGTCTGCTGGAACCGATTGCCTGAGACAAAGCCAGGCCACGCTGCTGAAGATGGATAATCAGGAGTTTATAGGACAAATGAACAAGCAATGATAAAAGAGGTAACCTCCTTGCCATGAAGGAATGTAAATACTGCTGGAATAACGGAAAAGGCTGTTGTTAGATTCCAGTTTCCCAAGCATTGTTTATGCTCTTCCCCTGAAAAGGAGTTCTCACTTTCCTGAAGAATTTTGAAGAACTAGGGATTTGGATGGGCTTCCCAAGTGGTGCTAGAAGAATCGCCTGCCAAGGCAGGAGACACAAGAGACATAGACTAGATCTCTAGGTCAGGAAGATCTTCTGGAGTAGGAAACAGCAACCCACACCAATATTCCTGCCTGGAAACTTCCATGGGCAGAGGAGCCGGGTGGGCTACAGTCCATGGGGCCACAGTCAGACACAACTGAATACAGGAAAGAGAGGGACATGGATACATTATCCAGACATTCCTTAACCCAACCTAACCTAAGCTGAGGTCTGTAAGCTGTTTAAATTCTCTGTTTCAGACACCAGAAGGAATTAAAAGGGAATAATTCTCAGAAGCTGGGGCATAATCATTTTCAGATAAATGAGCAGAGAGGTTACGAGGTTAAAAACTTGTGTCTCAATGGTCTCTGAAGACTGAGACAAAAATATTACTACCTCTTTCCACTTCCTTGACTCCAGATAGTGAATTAAAACCAACAATTACCTCATTCAGGTTGGAATAGCAGGCAGAGTAGAGCCAGAACAAAAAGACCCAGGCTACTGTCACATACCCACTTAGAAACAAACTCAGTTCATTTCACAGCTTAAACTCTCCTGCAGGAAGCCATCCCTGATTGCCCTTGGAAGCCTTGAAGGGCCTCTTACCCAAGTGACAACGGTTTCACTACCATCCCGACTGGGGCACTTTGAGACTGAGCAGTCACCAGAATGGATATCATGGTGCTGTTCATTCATTAAACAAGTATCACTGAATATTGCAATGTGCCAGACAGTATGCCACACACTGGGAATGTGGCAGTAAACAAATACAAAGATGGTACTTGCTTTCTTTAGACCCACTTGTTGGCAAGGGAGAGACCCTTCATCAGGTAGTCATAATACGGTATGACACACACATCAGTGTTTCCTCATCTATAACTAGAGTATTATTCTAGCTTCTCTTGGAATACAATTACAAAGTTAAGCCTGGGAGAAGAAGTCTTGATCACACACAAATATAGCAGGACTTAGCTAATTTACACCAGGAATGGACATAGAGGAATGGACTCCAAGAGGGTTAGACCAAAGAGAGAGACAATCTCAGACCAGGCTTAGTTCATTGATATGGAAGCACTCACCAGACTTCTAAGTTCAGTGTCTTAGTTCAAACAGCTGGGAGTGGTTCTGATTGTTTGCTCAACTATTTAACAGGAGTCTAAACTCAACAGTGATCTACTTTAAATGAGGTTGAGATGCCGGAATTGCTTCGGCATAATGTAGATGAAGTAGCCCAAAGACCACAGAACACTGACATCTGTTATCTCCCTCTGCTTATCCTTAACCACACTCCCACAAGCCATGCCCTTCACCAGGTGCTGATAAATACAAAGGTGAGGGAAGCACCAGCCTTGTGCCTAAACATTTCAGTACCTGGAATCTACAAGCTATAAAGTTCTGGTTCAAATGCAGTCTTGAAACTGGATCCTGAGTGTAACAGAGGGAAGAGAGGCGGCAGTACTGTGGCAGTACCCAAACCCTGGAGGTAAAGCGAGCTTGGTGCCTGGAAGGAGCAGCAGGACAAGAGGTGTCACCAGAATGTTCCACCCTACAGGGATCTGTGTGTGTGCTTAGTCGTGTCCAATTCTTTTCCATCCCATGGACTGCAGCCCACCAGGCTCCTCTGTCCATGGAATTTTCCATGCAAGAATACTGGAGTGGGTAGCCATTTTCTTCTCCAGGGGCGCTTCCTGACACAGAGATCGAACCCACGTCTCTTGTGTCTGCTGCACTGGCGGGTGGATTCTTTACCACTGTGTCACCTGGGATAGCTGACTGTGATTAACTGACTCTGAGGTCCCCAAAACAAAAGTAAACAGGTGACCCACCAAGATCTTACTTAATTTGTATAATTTGGGGGGAAGGAGAGAGTCCTTGTATAAGCTATAAAAATAGAAACAGAATTTTTATCTGAAATAAATGATCCTATACTCTTTAAGTGAGAGGAGGACCTAAACTCTCCCTGAAGCATCACAATTAAGTATTGTGAATATTCTTCTTGGCCTTTCTTAAAGAGATCTGAAACTATTTATCAACATAACTTTGCACTGAAGAAAAGGAAATACCATAACCTACTGAGTATTATTGAATGTTGAATCCTGGCTATTCCTAATTCCTAGAAACCTGGGACATTGATAGGGACTATCAGTTGGAATGGAGGCTAATGGAAGTCAAACAAAAAATCAAATTTTGACCCACATCAGCCTTACAGAATATCCAAGGGACCTCAGGCCATTTTCTGAGTGAATGCTTAGAACAGATACCTTCAGCAATAAGATAAACTTCCTAATTGACTTTCTGAAAATCGACTAAGGGCTAATAAGGCAGAAAGGGCAAAGCAGAAACCATTTTCTCCTCCCTGTCAAAATAAGAAAACAAAAACACTGCTATATCCCCAAGGAAATCTGAGAAATTAGCATCATCATTAAATATTTGAAAAGTGCAAAGCAAAGGATTCCAATCACATCCTTATGTAACTTTCTAGGTTGGCAGACACAGAAGATGAGTCATAAGGAGTGACCGTGGATTATCATCAACTTAATCAAGTGATGACTCCAATTGTGTCCTGCTGTTCCTGATATGGTCTCCTTATTGGATCAAATCAATACAGACCCTAGCAACTGGTATGCAGTTATTGATCCATTGGTATTTTTTTCCCTCTAACCCAACAAACAAAAAACCACTAGAAAGAGTTAGCCTCACTATCCTACCTGAGGACCATATCAATTTTCTGTCTCTGAGTTACACAGTCCACAAGAATTTGACTGTCTGATCATCTAGGAGAACATCACGCTAATACATTGATGACTTCATGCTGGTACAATGTGGAGAACAGAAATAAACAGGTATCAAGTGCTTTGGTAAGACACATGTATATACAGTAGACAATAACTTCTATGAAAGTATAGAAACTGCCAGACTTGGTCAACTTCTTTGGAGTTCCAATGTTCTGGGGTCTTTAAGAATGTGCTCTAGAAAACAGAGAACAAGATGCTATTCCTTGTATACCAGGTCATTAATAAAGAGGCACAACACAAGGTGGACCTCTTTGGATTTTAGAGGCAATAGATATTTTATTTTCTTTTAGGCTATGCCACAGAGCTTGTGGGATCTTAGTTCCCCAACCAGGGATCAAACCCGGACCTTTGGCAGTGAAAGCTTGGTGTCTTAACCACCGGACCTCCAGGGAATTCCCAATAGATATCATATTTAAGTGTGCTGCTCCCATCCACTCAGTGGAGGACCATTCTCTCAGCCATGCGGACACACACTTCCCATGAGCTCCTTTACGCCACGAGCCATAACCAAGCCCTGGCATCAGAAACCTCTCACAGAAACATACCAAAGATGACCCAGCTTGGTCAGAGTTCTGTGAGCCTCTATGATGGATGTGAGAGGCAGCACCTTGCTCTCTGGCCTCACACAACTCTGTGTAGAGAGATAAGACAGGCCTGTGAGAAGCGGCCAACACTACAAGACAGACAGCACCCCGTGCCAAAATGTCTGGGAGAACTGCATCCAGTTACATAGGCGGCTTTCTCAGCACAGCACGACAACCCGTCTCTCACTCCAACTGGTCTAGATTCTTTATTGCTGCTCCCAGGCCAACCACAAACAGCTGGTTTTGGCACATGGTAACGTGACTGCAGGTGCCCATGCCTTCATCTGGGCCGAGCCCCTGCCTTCCGGAGCTGTTGGGAAAGAGAGGCGATCCCTCCCCAGCCTGTGAAACTCACCAGCTCTGAACAGACAGCCCAAACACGCCCTCAAAACTGGCCTGTCACTGAGAGAAGCAGCCCCGTCTCGCCACTCTGCCAAAGGCTACCACATGTCCCACTGTTCCCACCAGCCACAGACCCAGGGTTCCAACATGATCCACACTGTCCTTGCCTTTCTCAGGATGCAACCAGATGTTTTCTGCACTTGGGAAACCCCAAGAGCGCATGCACATCCAGCCCTCCATGGCACTCCTCCAAAACATAGTCCAGATGCAGAGTGAGGAGTTTGCAAACCCCAAATCAGGATGCATGATCATGAGACCTAATACTGATGCCAGACCACAAGGACAATGAAGGACACAGCAGCTCCTATCAGACAGGAAGGCATCTCTAATGAAGAGCGGAGCCTTCTCGCCCCCATGAGAGTGCAGAGGGAGGGATGTGGACAGCTTGAGCCACAGGCCTGGCTGTGCCCCAGAAGCCCACTGGGACCCATCCGGACCAGATTCGGCTTCCACACTGCAGGAGGCCTAGTCACCCCTGCAGAGCCCTGACCTCAGTGCTAATAACTGCATGCCCTGCCTCACAGCCGCCCTCTGCACAGACACCCTATCCCCTTGATGTGACAGTGCGCCCACAGGGACCACAATGGCAAGCCACACCCCCATGCCTCAGCCCCAGGCTGTGACCAGGAAGGTCAGAGCATCCCCATCAGGGAGCAGGCAGCAACCTTCCGCTCCTGGGGACTGGAGGACTACTCCACAACACAAGATTCTTCCCGTTTTCTTGCCCATGAAAGCAAACCAACCAGTTTGCTTACTCCAACCCAGCGGCTCTTACCATCCATGTGGATGGAATACCTTGGCCAGACCCTTGTCAGATGTTCATGTGCTCCTCCCAGACACCTCCAGGGAAATTTAGCACTCAGGTAGATGCTCTATGACTTGCCATTATAAGCAGATCAGGATTCAAACAGAGATCTGTCTGACTCAAAGCCAAGGCCAAAAGAAAGCAGAGACACATCTGGTCAGGGCTACCAGCCATTCTGGGCAGGCTGCCAAGGGTCAGCAGCATGAGCAGAGCATGCTGGTGGCAGTGATCCGCTCACTGACAGCCCCCCACCCCACACTGCCGGCTCCATCCTGGGGAAACGGTGATCCTAAACCCACCAAAGGCTTGGAAATGCCCAACTCCAAACAAATTAGCTCTCCTCTAGCTGTCCTACCACAGGGGAAAACGTGACAGACATCGTACATCACCTAAAACCAAACTCAATTTGTACCCATTTATAACACAAACATGTCTCAGGTGTAACGTCAAGGGAGCTCATTTAGCATTCTGCCTACTCACCTCCAAGGGCTAGTAACGCACAGGCAGAGGCGAGATGGCGCAGATCCTCTTATGAGCAAACTTGTTTTAATGTGGGAGAAAAATTAGTTGACTTTAGAAGGCGAAAGGCGGGGAAATCCCTCGCTCATTTGTAAAGTGCCAGACAGGAGGAAGGACGGGCAACATGGGAGAGGAACAAAAGCTGAATTGACTGCTCCGATCCCCTGTGACTGGCAGGATGGTTCCTGGCCACTGACAAACTAGCTCAGCTTAAGATGAGCAGTCCACCCACTCAGCTCCAGCCTGCAGGGCCCCTTGGGTGGTGCTGAGTGCAGCCTGTGGGACCCAGGAGAATTGAGCTGAACTGAAGTCAAATCCTTGCCGAGTGACCTTGTTGAAGTTACTTGACTTTTCTAAGCCTCCATTTCCAGCCTATTAAAATGAAGTCAGGTCTGTGAAGGTGACTGTGGGTCAGAGGAAGTAACAGACACAGGAAAAATAGTAGAAAGTACTTTGTCATCCGTCATCATTAATTTTATCCCTGCTATTTGTACAATCCTAAAATATCATGTCATTTCAGCCAGACTACCGATCCCCAGCATGCAAAACCAGCAAGGCAGCCAAGTCTCCCAGCGGAGGTTGGAAGGCCATTCTGGAAGCCGCATTCTCCTGGCTCCTCATGGGTCTGAAGACAGCGACAGCTAACTCTGGAGGCTTTTGTTAGAGAAGCTATGTTTACTGAAGTAGAATAGGTAAACAGAAAAGTGCAAAAAAGTCCTCAAGACTTGTGAGTTTTCATAGAGGAATATACAGAGATGGGGAAACTGAATACTAGCATC
Organism: Odocoileus virginianus; assembly: GCF_023699985.2. Classification (NCBI taxonomy): domain Eukaryota; kingdom Metazoa; phylum Chordata; class Mammalia; order Artiodactyla; family Cervidae; genus Odocoileus; species Odocoileus virginianus. The sequence continues at coordinate 73,863,273 of NC_069680.1, forward strand.
CCCACTAGAACTCTCGGGGACCATTATCCAAGGTGTTTTTGCCTCCTGATTCTCAAACATGCTTAACGTAGCCCTGGACCAGCCTGCCTGGGAGGAGGATCAAAGGATCTGAAAGTTGCTCTAGAATTCCATAAGCACATCTGTGATCGAAGCTTGGATGGAATTCACCTGTAATCGCAGGGTTTGATTTGAGGCCTTGATCTCCAATACAGAGGCCAGCCAAATTAAGAAAAGGGATTGTCTTTCTTTCTGGGCCTCTCTGGGTTTCATGGTGAGAGTCTCAGGAGAGACTTCTTGACGGGCCAGGTAAATTCTGCTTGCAGCTCTGTCTTGTGCTGTGTAGATGGGCAGCCTCAAGGATGCTCTGATGATGAGACGCTTTGATGAACAGGCACCTTCCCTGAGTATTAGTGATTAACCGAGCAAATTTATTTGCCCCTGAAACATTGACAGCACTCTGAGATGTCTTGTTGTGTTCTGTTTGTTGTTTGTTTTCCTTACTCTTCTGCCTAAAGTTTTAGAAAAGTTTTTAGGTTCACAGCAAAACTGAGCAGAAAATAGAATTTCCACCTACCCTCTGCCCCTACACAAGCATGCCTCTCCCATTAGCAACATCATCTACTGAGTGGTCCCCCTGCCACAACTGATGAAGCTACACTGACACAACATTAGCACCCAAAGTCCAGAGTTTGAATTATAATCGATGTCGGTTCCAAATTTGCAAAACTTTCTCATCCATCCCCATGACATAGTCTCTAAGTAAAGCCCAGAGCCACGGGATTCTCAGACGGGAAGCTAAGCCAGGTCTTTCCAGTTTCTAGCTTTCTAGTAGCCATCTTAAAAAGAAACATGGGAAATTAATTCTAGCAGCAGATTTCATTTAGCCCAATGTATCCAAAAATATCACTTCAACATGTAATCAATAAAAAATTATTAATAAGATATTTTACAGTCATACTAAGTCCTCAACTGATGTGTATTTTACATTTATGGCACATCTCAGTGCTAAATTTTCATCAGAAACACTTGATCCAAATTTAGATTTCATAAAATTTACCTTTAGAAAAGTAGAGTCATGTAATCAAGTTGTTCCAAACACACTTAAAATTTTACTAATGCTTGAATCGATGTCGGCTTTTAAAATTTAATTAAAATTAAATATTATTAAAAATCCTCAGTACCATTGCCACATTTCAAGTGCTGATCAACCAAACGTGGCTGGTGGCTCCTGTGCTGGTCAGAGCAGGACCCCAGGGCAAGGAAGGGGAGGCCCACAGTCCATTCGGTGCCTGCTTTGGCCCAGGATGGCCATTATCCCCATGATGCCAAAGTCAATTAAAAGTGGAAAAGTCAGGGTGGCTCTGAAGTTCCTTCTTTCCCAAAGTCTCCTTGAATGGCTAGTTCAAGGCTGCTAGACTACTGGGGAATGAGCAGTCTGGCAAATGCCTTTTGCAAGATATGCAAGATGGTTAAGAGATGAGGGTTCAAAGCAGGGTCACACAGTGGGGAGGCCTATAGGTTTTAACCACTGCCTCCCGGGCAGACTGACTTCAGCCCTCCCAGCTTCCCATCCAGCTCTGGGCTGGTCCCCTCATTCCCTTGTACTGCTGTATCTAAGGTCTGCTCTGCCCAGAGGGACATAGTCAAAAGTCCCAGCTCCCCACCCACTAACATCTGAGCAAAGGTGAAAGGTGTGCCCCAAGGAAGGCTGGAGAGACCAACTGAAGCCAAAACCCACAGCAGCCACAGGCCTAGTCTGCCAATTCAGGGTCTGGCACTCTGCGATAAGCACCCCAAACTGCATACCTCATTGAACTCTCACAACCCCGCAAGCTAAGTTCTATAATGATCTCGTTTTGCAAGGATGCCCTTGACCTCTCACTGCCTCCACCCAGCTCATCTATTCTGGCTCTGCCCCTGAGTCCGTTTTCCTCCTAGACTCTCTCAACAACCTGCTCCGTGCCCACTGCTGCTATCACTACCTATAGACCCAGGCCTCCTGGCCAGGGCTCTCTCTTGAACACCATTTTTTTAGTACCATCTGTTTACTGAAAACATCTGCAGGCCAACACCACACCAACCCCGCACACCCAAAACACCCACGGCTAGACTCTGCATCTCCCCCTGGCCAAACACATTCTTCCTGCCACCTTCTTAGTCTCTGTGAATTGTGTACACTTACACAGTCACACAAGGGGCACCCAGGCCTCACCCCAGCCTCTGTTTTAGGTCTCACCTGTCTCCTCTCTCCCTACATTCAATTACTCTGACCATATACATGACCCAAATTAGTCCCCTCCCACTTCTGTGCTGGACCAGCTTTTACTTAGGCTATAGCAAAAAACAAATGCACAAGTTCACAGACAAAAGAGTAATAATCACAGGACCACCCTTGTGATCCAGTGGTTAAGAATCTGCCCTGCAATGCAGGGGATACCGTTCAATCCCTGGTTGGGGAACTAAAATCCCACATGCTATGGAGCAACTAAGCCCAAGCCATGGCTACTGAGCCCACATACCACAACTAGAGAGTCCATTCGCTGCAGCAAAAGACTCCATGTGACACAGTGAAGACCCTGAGTGCTTCAGCTAAGACCCGATGCAGCCAAATAAAAAATAAGTGAATAAATATTTTTTTAAAAGTTGGCTCATGTGTACTTTAAGAAAAACAAAGTAATAATCACAACCATGTCTGAATGCCTAGCACAGAATAAGCATGCAGTTACTAACTGTGCTAAATTACTGCTTTCCTCTTTTTTCCCCTTCAGTCTACCCTCTGTGGTCCACCCTTGTCCAAGGCCAGCCATTTATGTTTCCAGGGGGAGGAGATGTTATAAGCTGTCAGATTTCCCTATCAAGGGTCCCTACCCTCCAACAGCACAATGAGAAGGAGGTGGGTGTTCACACTCTGACAGTCCAGAAGCCACCGGAGGCAAAGCAACAGCTAGAATGGGTCATCTGTGATGAGAGCACCCAGCTCCAAGACTGGTGGGCAGAGACTAGACCTGGTTACTATCCTGCAGAAAAATCTTCCTGCTCCCTCTCTGCCACCCCTTTCTACAATCGCCCAGTCATCTGGCAGGAACGACACATTTATACATCTCTGAAGTGATGATGAGAAGCAGAATAATGTGGGAGCCAGCCCTTGGACCCCACATAGCAACTGGGATTGGGTGCAGGATGGGGTGCACGGGCTTCTCCATTGCTCTCATGTGTCACACATCAAATACGAGGAGATCTATTTTTTCCCCAGGCAGCATGCCTACAACTTCAATTGGCCCAAAATACACTTGGCTAAATTTACCTATGTGATGCTCTAAATGGTACCCTGTGTTCCATAAGAAGGCATCATGAGAAACTTCAGTGCAAGGTCCTCAAGGAATCCACAAGGTGAGCACATAGGAGCAAGGTGCAGAGCTCCTCCCAGCAAATGACGTCCCCAGCTCTGAGCCCCACTTCTCCAGCTGGCTACAGTCCAGACATCCTTGTGGCCACCAGGCTGCTTCCTGGCAGCCTTACAGTGTCCTGCTGGGCCAGAGTGCATCTCCCTCTTGCCCCTGGTGGCTTCCTCTCTGGGTACCCAGCCCTGTCTCATCACTCACTGCTGGTCCCAGCATACAGGGGGCTGCAGCTCCCAGCACAGGGAGCCTAGAGAAGGAGAGAGATCCTCAGCACCACCTGCCAAGACATGATCGAGGAAAACACCCAGAGAGCACATGAGCCCAGGCATCCCAAGATGTCACCTGAGACCCAGGGGTTTTTATACCAGGCTAAACCCAGGAATGCAGGCCTGGGGAATTTATATCAATTTCAATAAGCAAAAACCTGAAAGAACACCAGTGGTTTGAAATGTCCTTAAACACAGAGCATGTGATGAGAGGGGCTCAAGATGCAGAAAGACACCCCCCGCGTGGCCAGCACTCTTCAGAGAGAGGCTGCCCTGATAGGAGGAGATGGCCACAGAGCAGTGTACTCTCGACCCAGATAGGACTGGACTCAAAACCTGGCTCCCCCTGATCAGCTCCGTGACCTGGGCACACAGTTCCACTCGCTGAGCTGCAGCCCCCTCAGCTATAGGCCAGGATAGTAATGGGATCACCTCTCCATTTGGCAGGCAATAGGTCACAAGTGCATATAAAGCACTTAGTGCCCAGCACAGAGGAGGTCCTCAGAAATAGGGATTTTATCAGTTCCCTTGTGTCTGGACTGTGTGATGTGGGGCCAGCCCTAAAGTGGAGATGGCTGCATCCCACTTCACTGGTCACTGGTGGGGCCACTGGTTACCAGCTCTGATAGGGAGACCAAGCAGTCTTCTCATTAGAACCAGCTTTCCCTGTGGAGTTTCCCTGCAGTCAGAGTCACAGTCATGGGACCTGCCAACAGGCACTAATTACACAGGCCAAGTTCTTTTCGTATGGTATTTATTTGGTTCCCACCACAACCCTGAGAGAAGATCTGTTCTCTCCTCATTTTACAGAGAAAGCAGACCCTTAGAGAAGGTAAGCATCTCCCCCCCCAGGGATCCCACACACAGCCAGGAAGTGCCAGGCTGGGTTTTGAATCCAGAGAAGGGTTTGATGCCCATGCTCTGGACTGTGTCAGCAAAGGCAGTCCATGTTACTCGACCTAGGTGAGACTCTTACCCAGCTGACACTGGGTTCCTAACTATGAATAATCCAGCCTCAGCACTTCAGTTAACCTAGAACCATGCCTCTGGCCCATTCACTCCCTGGTGTCCTTTTCTGACATTTATCTCTCAGACACACACTCAGTTCCTACCCTCTGCCAGGGCCCCCATATACCTGAATTTCAGGTCTGCCAAACTGAACGCCAGGCCCCTGGCCTAGGGATCGTGCATCTAAGACTTCTGCCTTGGGGTCTAGCCCTCTGCGCCCCAAGGCAGGCAGCCAGCCACCTCCCCTGGGCTACATTGCTACCCAGCTCTCCCCTGTCATTCCCAGGCCTGCAAATGTGTTGCTAACACACCCATCACAAACCCATCTATGCCCAGAGTATTGACGACAATCAGCTCAAACTAACATATGTGCCACATCTATATTATTGCATAATTTATATACATTTCACACTGTTTGTGGAGGATATATGCACCATACCACAAACTATTTGCATATAGATGGCAGGTTGTAGACAGATGCTTGTATTCAATGGGTAATAGCTGATATACACATATACATACATTGCTCTTACAAAACCTAAAGTGCTCATTTTCTGCCACCACTCATAGAGCACTGATCCTTCAACAGTTTGTTAATTTTCAAAATTTACAATATCAAATTGTCCATTTCTGAACAGAGAAATAATTTTCAACTAGTTGGTATGCTGTGGGTGCCAAGTCTCAGGGAAAAGGAGGATAAGGGTTTCAAGAAGCTTTATTTCAGAGAAATTAGGAGTCAGGTTCACTTCTGTAGAAATCACTCGTATGAATGGGGTCAAAGAGAAAGCCATTCCATCAAGCCAGCCTGTAGTCTACCACAAGTCACCAATCTCTATGACAAAAACCTGACATGTGTTTATCAGACACACACTCAGTTTCTACCCGCTGCCAGATATCACATGCTGCGCTAAGCACAGGGGACCCAGAAGTGAACCCAGATGGGGAGAAAGCAGCTGAGACCTAGCACGGAGCCCAACAAACAGCCAGAGTTTGATAAACAGCAATGACTATGGTGGTTAACAAAAGGCTGGTGCTTGTGGTGGCAAGTCCAGCCCTAGTGTGGAGATGGACACAGTCGGTCTGAAAGACAGTTCAGCGTGGGCTAGTTCTGTGATTTGAGAAAATGAACGACACTTTCTCAACCACACCTTCCTGGTCCACGAAGCGGGACTAACATCTCCCTCATAAGAGCTGCTGTGAAGATCGTGTCTGAAGTGTTCCGGTCTGTGTCTGGCCCACAGAAGGGCAGGTAGAAACATGAAAAAAAGCTCCACATGGAGGTAGCAACCTGCTCGAACGCCTTTAGGGTAAAATTCCAGAATCCCTTATCTGATTATTTTTCTTATTAAGGCAAAATACACATAACATAAAATTAGCCATTTAGCAACATTAAAATGCCCAATTCAATGACACTTAGTGCATTCACAATATCATGAAACTGTCACTTGCATCTAGTTTCAGAATATTTTTATCACCCAAAGAGGAAATCCTGTATCCATTAGCAATCACTCGCCAGGTCTCCTTTTCCCCAGCCCTGGCAACCACTAACTTGCTTTCTGTCTCCATCAATTTGCCTATTCCAGACACTGCATATAAATGGAATCATACAACAAATCATATTTGTCATTTGATGTCTGGTTTCTTTCACATGTTTTCAAGTTTCATCCTAATTGTAGCATTTATCAGCACTTCATTCCTTTTTATGGTTGAATAATATTCCACATGTGGACAGACCACATTCTATTTATCTATTCAATGGTTAATGGACATTCAGGGTGCTTCCCCTTTTTGCCTACAGTGAATAGGGCCGCTAGAAACTTTTATCTGATTTTCAAGGATGGCGACAATATTGCTTCAATTGCAGGGTTCTGTGTTCATTAACTCATATCATATCATCCTTAAGGTGTCTAGACCTGCTTCTCCAAGATTTCTTCCAAGAAACCAAGATTTCTTCTGGTAGAGCCAGCAGCTAGCGGCTCTTCCATTCATACACACCTTCTTTGTTTTGCCTACACATCAGGCACCACCTTGTGTTTTCTCAGCTTAGGCTTCCTAATTGATTTATTGATGTTAAATCCACCCTCACACTATTACAATAGTCATTACAGAAACTATTCATCATTAACTTTTATCATCATGAACTTCTTGTTGGCTGCATATAGATGAGGAACGAGAATAAACACTGAGGGAGTGCCGGATTCCTACCAGGCGCTATGCTGGCTCCGTTATCTACTTTTTCTGACTTGATCTTTACAACCACCCTCTGAGGTAGGAGTTAACATTCCCTGTCACATGGATGAGAAAACTCAGGCTCAAAGAGATAAACTGACTTGTCTCAAATTACACAGCTAATGAGAGACTGAGTGAGCATTCAGCCCCCAGGTGTGTCTGGCTCCAATGATGCCCCCTGTGTGACAAGGCAAAGCTTCCTTGATAGTATAATTATCAACACCAAGCCATCTTAGCGTGCTCCCGCTTGTCTCCCATAGTCCCTGATGCTTCCTGCTCCATCAAACTGAGTACTAATGCCTCTCTAGGAATAAATGAAGCTCCTGTCCTTATATGGGGGCTTCCCAGGTGGCGCAGTGATAAATAATCCACCTGCCAATGCAGGAGACACAAGAGACGCAGGTTCATTCCCTGGGTCAGAAAGATCCCCTGGAGTGGGAAATGGCAACCCACTCCAGTATTCTTGCCTAGAAAATTCCATGGACAGAGGATCCTGGTGGGCTACAGTCCACGTAATCATAAAGAGTTGGACATGACTGGGAACGCACATACATGTTCTGTCCTTGTATGTTAGGTTCGGGGGGCAGTTCTACCTCCATCATTCTGGGAAGGGAATGAAATGTTATGGAACTGGGGTTCTAGGCCAAGGGGTTTGAAGCCCAGGTCTCTGTCCTGAGTTACTCCTTGATTTAAGGTGAGCCAGTCCACTGAACTGGCCCTCACCTCCCTGCCAGCAAAATGGACATGTGCTGTCTGGACTAGGAACAGTAAGAAGTGTCTTTAGATATTGGTGTCTTTAGCTATTCTTCTGCAGAGTCACATAGAAGAGCAGGGCTTGAATCCAGAGAAGTGGAGAGAGTGATGTTTAAAACTTACCAGAGTACAACACAATCAGAAGGGTTAGGGCTCCCCTTGGCACCAACCCTCAGTCAGTGCCCAGGGTCCTGGGGCACCCCTGGTCTGGCAGAAGGAATTCAGGAGCCATGAGAAAGGGATCATCATCCATCTCACATGACAATTCTGTAACTAATGTTTGCCTTATCATGAGAAAAACATTCACACTTTTTAGAAAGCATCCCTGGTCTTTGAGTAGGAGACTTCTGAACTGAAATAGTCAAAGGTCAAAAGAAATCCCATGAATTCTCAGGGATGAGAGGCAAAAAAGAGACTGTTTTAGGCTCCCATCTTCAGTCCTTACAATCAGTCCTCCTGAGTCCAATCCCCAGACCTCTTCTCTTCTTCCCCTTCACTCCCCACCTCACCTATGGGTCTCATTGGTATCCTGGCTTTTTGAGTCTGTGATGCTGTTGACACTGTATCTGCAGCCCTGACCTCCCTCCAACCCTAGCGTAGCAAACCCAACTGACTCCTCTAAGCCTCCAAATTGATGTCCAAGGTGCACCTCAAATTTAGCATGGCCAAAACCAAACTCCTAGTTTTCACATCTCTCAAATCCACTCTTCTGCAATCCTCACCCCAGGAAATGGCCACTCCATCCTCATTGCTCAAACCAAAGTCGATGGCCCAGTCCTTGACTCTTGATGCCTATTCCTCTCAATACCTACATCCACACTGTCAGCAAACGCTATCAATCTGCCTTCAAAATATATCCATAGTCAGAGCACTTCCCAAGTTTCCCACTTCTGGGAAGGGATTTTATATATTCAACGAGGTTAGGGAATCAGAATTGCCTTTAGATATATTGGCATCTTTACCATTTATTCAAGGCCAGAAATTCAAGCTGGTCTACCTTTATCCAGCCAGAAAGTAGAAAAACCAAGAATGTGAGCCCAGGCCATGAGGCTCTAAAACCTTTGCTCTTTGTTCAACAATGAATTGACACTCTGAGCCACATTCTTTGTAGAAATTGAAATCACTGTCCTGAGTCAAGCAGAGCTGAAGACAGATACCATTTCTAAGAAAAATGTGAAAAATAAATGTTATGGTAACAAACTGCCCATGATCTAATTATCATCATCAAACATTTATTAAGGGCCCATGAGCACATGGTGCCCTGCTTGGCAGGCTCCTGAGAAGGAAAGAGAAAACTAGAACAGCAAACAATGGGAGGCCCATTAATATGAATGATGCTTCAGCCTCTGTACTGTCCATGGGTGGAGAGGAAAACAGACAGCCAAGGCAGGCTAGAAATTTGGTGCAGACAAGATGAGAATTGAGCTTCACTAAAAAAAATCCAACCTAGGCCTTTGTGGATATCTCCTGAAGCTTTGGTAAAATGACAGCAGCCTAGCCCTTGTCCACAGAAGCATGGACCCTAAGATAGTCCAGAGCAGCCCCCAGACACATAGACTACAGCCTCCTTCCCATGGCCCCATGTTTATGGGTTCTCCCCTCTTTCCCCAAGCCCTCTCAAGAGGGACTGGGTCTCCAGGTTGGCCCAGCTACCAGGCAAGCGAGAATGCTAGCTCTCTCCCATCACTTGCTGGGGGTACCACAAGAGAGAAATGTTAATCACTTCCTATCACAGCAACACATTCCAAATCTCATCATCTTGACTCCAGTGTTAAAAGGTGCTAACAGCATTCCTGCTGACTTTGATTATCACCCTGTATCACCTCATCCCCATTTGAATATCGTGGTGTCTCTCTACAGAAAATATGGATTTTATGTCTACACTTGGATTATGGGAAGAAAGTTTTCTGGGAACTGTGCTATTCAAATTTACAACTTCAGAATTATAAATTTGCTTATATTAAGTAAACTTACCCTTCAGAGTAATCAAATAGAAAGCCCAAGGCTCCGCTATGTGTGTTAATATTTGATTTTTTTTAACGAGGTACTTATACGTGTGCTAACACAGCTAATGGCATCAAGGTAACAGATGTCCTTTTGAGTTGCCAAGGAAAATGGAAAGCTTTAATGCTGAACTGAGAGTTTTAAATTCTATGGATGCGTGTGAGTGTGTATGTGTAAAATATGGGATATATAAACATGTTTAAACAGGATCTGTATTTTATAAACAAATTAACCAAAGAGAGGATTTGCACAGGACAAAGAGAGAAAAAGATACCAAAATTTAACACCCAGCTACTAATGGCAGGTATTCAGCTGAGCCCTTCACAGACCACATCTCACCAACTCCTTATAGCACTGTGCTGGACATCACCGTCTCCATTTTAAAGGTGAGGAAGATTAAAGCTCTGAGAGGCTCCATAATTTGCTCACTGTCACTCAAATCATAAATGACAGAGCCAGGATTAAAATCCATTTCTGGCATGTTCCAAAGCAAATATTCTTCCCACAATAACACACTGCTTCTCAGGAACAGGCTGAAGTCTCAATTTCTGGTAACGAGTCCCTCCCCTGGGCTCCCAAAGCATCTTAAAGGTCCTCAGTAATTACACTCATTATGCAACCATTGCATTTGCCTGTTTCTCTTTGGTCTCCCTTAGTGGACATGAGTTTCTTGCTCAAGGGTCTTATCTATCTTTTCACCTGTTTATCCCCACATTGTGCTTGGATGTAAGGACAGATGGGCAAGTGGGAGGATGGATTGATAGACAGATAGATAATAAATGGACGGATGGATAGACAAATGGATGGAAGGATGGAATCATAGGGGGCTCATTGAGTCTAGGTTCTAGCCGTCAGGGACCATGGTTATTCAAGAACCTTTGGGAACTGGGCTGTCTTAGGCCAGGGCTTCTCTCCATGGCCAATCAAAGGGCAGTGGCTGCACCCACCCTCTCACCAGCCTCTCTTATTTTATCCTCTTTCTTCTAATAGGTCTGTGATCCCTCCATCACAGCTGGTGGTAAGACTTTGCCTACCAACCCTGGGACAGATTTCTTTGGAAAGGAACGCTCCTTGCCAACAGATGCTATTCTTATTCAGAGAGGTTTCTGATCCCCTCCCTAGCCATGCTGAATTATTTGCTTCAATGATATCCTGCAGAATTGAGTTCCGAAGGTTGATTAATTGTATGTTGCCAAAAATAGTGTTCCCACGTGTCTGTTTTAAATTTGCAGGCTTTAAATTCCATCAAGTACCCTCTTGACTACGAAAACACTGGCAGTGGGAGTGTGCTGGGTGGGACTCAGCCCCATTTGGATGCCCACAGGTCCCAGGCAAGTGCCATAAATGGGGCCTGCGGCGTCCAGCAGGTCAGTGAGGTATCCCTGGGGTCCTCTCTCAGGGCTAAACTTTCTATGCACAAAATACTATTTTATTGAGCACCCACTAGGTGCCAGGCCCTGGACTAGGCACCAGGTATGTCCTAATGAACAAAATAGATGTAGTCTGAGAGGGAGACAATAAGCATAAATAAATAAACATATAAATATTAATAAACAGGTAAAGGATCTGTCTGCCAATGCAGGAGACACAAGAGATGCAGGTTCAATCCTTGGGATGAGAAGATCCCCTGGAGTAGGAAATGGCAACCCACTCCAGTATTCTTGCCTGGAAAACCCCATGGACAGAGGAGCCTGGTGGGCTACAGTCCATAGGGTTGCAAAGAGTTGGACGTGACTCAAGAGACTGAGCAGGTAAATATGCACATATTTATAAGCTGAGATATACACTCCAATGAAAATAGCAGTTGTTTTGATAGAATAACATTGGGGCAGAAAAATATGGGGAAATATCAGAAAACTGACATCATCAGACACCTGGGGTGGAAGCCTCAGGTTGAAGCCTAGGGGAGCATCCTACGATCCACCCCAAAGGGCAAGGCTGTGAGGGCACCTCACCAAATGTATTCTAATTAGTTTGGGAAAGAGAAGCGAAGTGATAAGCCTGAAACCCATGGAAGGAAGCACCAAGAGGCAGAAGTTAGGGGCATATGCAAACGCTACCAAGGAGAGAGTGCCCAGGGCTCCCAACTTGAGCACGCCAGGCCCGGGGCAGGTGGGTCCTGGGTGATGGCCCAGACAAGTGATGCTCCCACAGTGAGACAGAGCTCCCTGGGCAGACAAGAGTTATGGATTTGCACCCCAGGTAGCCTGGCCTGGGGTCACACAGGGTTTTCCTTAGCTGGGAGTTTCCTTAGTATGAGCTTGTCCTTCTTCCCTTGGTATGAGAAGAGTCCCTCTCAACATGCTGACAAAATCAAGCTTTAAGGATTCACTACAAACACCAAATCCTGCATTTTGGTGAATCTCCCAAGGAACTCTGGCCTCAGAAGTCTTGGAAAGGGGCTTCTGGCACTTTGACCACATCCTCATCACCTCCAACCCCAAGAAACCCTAGGCAGAAGTCCAGAGTCAGTTCCCCTGACACCCTGTGGCCAACAGAGACCCATAGGAAGTGACCGCGTCTGGCCTTTCAGTCCCAAGGGGCTTGGGAATCAAGGTCTTCGGTTTGAAAGGGCTCATAAGCCCTTCTCTTTCTTTTCTTTTGGCCCCATGACAAAGCTTGTGAGGATCTTATTTCCTTGACCAAGGATGGAATTGCAGCCATGAGAGTGAAAGCATGGAGTTCCAACCACTGGACCACTAGGGAATTTCCCTCATGAGCCCTTCTTAAAATACCATATCCAGGTGGGTGTATTCAGCAGCTGACAAGCAGGGGGCCTTCTGCTGTCCACTTGTTGGGAGAAGAATGGCCCGAAAGAGGAACTTGGAGTCCAAAAGGACCTCTGATCTTCCGGAGTGGTGAGTGTGGTTGGAACACACGTTCACAGTTCACAACGTGGATAACCCAGGCCAGGGCTCTGACAGCCTGGAGGGAACCTCCTCCCCCACACTCTGCCACTTCCCATTTAAGTGCTTCAAACAATGTAGGCTATATTACAAATCAAAATAAGCAACACTGCATTTTATAATTAGCTACAACTTGACAAATTAATTAGTACAGCAGCACAGTGTGTTCCCTGAAGCATGGCTTACTATATTTTGCTTAGAAAATATATGTCACAAATTACAGATGTATTATTATAAGTACTTATGCAATCAGAGTGAATTCTAAAAGTGCCCTTTTGACACCACTTTCTGGGATGGAACAAGGGGCTCAAGGCATTTAGAAATATCATCAAATCTACTGTTCAAGCTTTGAACCACAAAAGAGTTTGCAAAGATTTACTTCTTTTCCTGGAAGGGGAACAGACTGTCAATGGCCAAGACTGGGCGTCTGGAAAAGTGTTATTAACAATTAATTACTCAACGTAGTGTGAAGGGAGAGATGCTGGGCCTCAGGAGCGTAATGATCAAGGCCATCAGACTGTGGGACTGGAATCCTGACTCGGCCATCTACTAGCGGCACCTGGTGTTAGGCAGGTTTCTCATCCAGAAATTGATATGGTCATAGTAATGCTATCTACCTTGCAAGGTTACTGTGAGGGCTGATGTGTGACTTCATGCCAAGTGCCTGGACCAGCGCCTGGTCTATAGGAAGAGGCCAGTGAAAACTCTCTCTATTATTGCAAGATGCAATTCCATTGGAAGGCTCAAGAGGTTACTGTCTTAGGAAACCTTGTGGGCTGGTGGATTAGATGCCTCATCCATCCTTTCTTCCAGGGATAGTCTAGTTTTATTTGTTCAGAAACTCAAAACTGTTTCTCTTTGAGGAATCACCAAGCTCACTGAAATATATATAGACACCAAAAGACCAACGAATGAATGGCAGTGAGGGCTCTAACCAGTGGTATACCACTTACCTAGTGTTTAATAACCAGCTCTCAGGTGGTGGGAGGGGAGAGGGGGAAGCCCTGAGTTGAAGGATCTGCCATGCTATAAATACTCCCACCATGACCAATTTCAAGCTATCAACATGTCACTGAACACAGCAGAGCTGGGCAGAGATGCAGATGATCAGCGCTCATAAGCAGGTACAAGCTGGTCTAGCACAATATTAGCTAAACTGAGCCTGGGGTTGACATCTTGCATCCAGGAGATAAGCTGCATTCTTTTTTCTGGTGGCAAATCTCCCAGGCTGCTGGTTCAGAAGCAGCAGGGTGCCTAATGGGACGAGAGGAGTTAGCCAAATGTGAATTATCTGCAGGGCTGACCATCTTGTCCAAAAGCCCACGAGTCTATTAGCTTTCAGGTGCTATGTTCTCACGGGTGATGGCACTGTCATGAAACCATACCCTTAGTGGGTCCAGGGGTTCCCCCACCTCACTTGCATTGGGGTTAGATGGACATGGCCAAGTCTCCTTTGCCTTTGTCTCTGGGAGGACCACCCTCCACTTCTCAGTCCTTCTGAATATCCTGATATAGAAGTGACTCCACTCTCTTTCAGAAAGCCAGTCCATGCTTTCTTGTGCATGTCCATGTAGATCCATCTGTGTTGGCCAAAGTGATAACACTCAGAGGGTGCTCTTATTTCTATTTCCTAGTTCTTGGAATAGAGAGTCACCTCACAACAGCCCTTACTCTTCAATGGGCTAGATTTGTAACCCCAAATCCTACCCTAAGCCAGTGTTATCCTTGTGATGACAAACCAATCAATCAACAAGTCCCATCCATTTTGTCATCTAAATAGCTCTGAAATCCACCCCTACTCCCTATCTACCCAACTTTGTTTCCTCGGGTTCTCATCATCTTCTGCCAAGACTATTCCATTGTCCCCTAACTAAGTGTTCCACTTTTCTTCAATCTTACACCTTCCATTCCTTCCCTCGTTAACTCAACTAGAAATGGAATTCAAAATGCAAAACTGACCTTGTCATTACCCATTCTCAGCATCTCTGTGGTCATCTTCCCCTGTTCCTCCAACCCCTATCCTCAACTCTGGTAGTTCTGGATGATACAACAGACCCCAGGCTGTGTCTTGGGGCTTCCCTGGTGGCTCAGATGGCAAAGAATCTATCAGCAATGCAGGAGACCTGGGTTCAATCCCAGGACCAGGAAGATCCCCTGGAGAAGAGAATGGCTACCCACTCCAGTCTTCTCGCCTGGAGAATTCCATGGACAGAGGACCCAGGAGGGCTACAGTCCATGGGGTCACAAAGAGTCAGACACAACTGAGTAACTAACACTTTCACACTTTGCATGCTGTGTCTTTACACGTGTAGTTCCTTCCACTCAAAATTCTCTTCCCCACCCTAGTTGGACAACTCCTCTTCACCCTTCAAAACCCTTTTCTGTTTTTCCACTCGATGTTAATAGATCATGATAAGGAAAATCTTACTCGCTTTCCTCATGCTTTATCCCAGATGCTAAAGAAGAAACATCATCCCTTAAATGTACAAAATAAAAAGCTGCTGTTCTTCCTTTTACCCTTCACAGGCTCCTCACTTTAGGAAGGGAAAGGTTTTGCCTGCTAGTGAAGAGGGCAGGAGTTTGATACCTACTGGCTCACCCATCTCGAGTGGCCAGCAATAATGAGTAGAAGGGTAAGGACTGGGGCCCAAGACAGGTGCCTGAATGAAGGTCAGATCTGTGGGCTGACTGTCTCCAAGTGTAAGGCTCAACAAATGCATTTGAGAGGAAATAGCAGAAAACCCGTTTTGGTCTCAGCTCCAAAATGGGTCTTAATTCAGCAGTAAAACAGACATCTTAATCCCTATTTGACTCTTATGTATGTTTCTCCATGGTCCAGAACTCACAGAAGAATCCAGTATGAATAATTAGCCCCTGGAAGCCAGAACGTGTGTCAGGAACAGACTTGTTCTCAGAGTGGTAATTATCTGCTAACTTGTCGGTCTCTCCCAGTGGACCGTGAGCCCCTGGAGGACAGTGACTGAGTCTTTTCTCTACCGAATAGGAAGCATTCTAGAAGCAGCGAGTGTTCATCCTACTTCACTGGGGCATCAAATGTTGTAGGACGTGAACATTTTGAAAGAGCAGGGCCAATGTAGTCTCTGGGCTGCAGGACCCAAGCCTTCTGCAGTGTATGGTAGAGATGCACCCACCATGGAGGGACCCAGATGCTGCTGACAGCCCACTCCCTCTGTGGTTCTGCCTCCCTCTGCCACCTCCTCTCTTAGTTCCTTTCGCTCTTGCTCCTTCTTTCTTTGCCTCTCTCTTGCTCCCCACATATGTGATCTGTGATGTAGCTGTTCATTGATGCTGGGGAGCCAACCATCCCTAGATCCTAGAGGAAGGGGAATCATGCTCCACTCACTCATTCCCTTGGAGACTTCCTAGAACACCTGAAACCAATGGTATACACAGCAGATCCACTAAAATCTCCTGCAAGCCAACCCAGGGTGTCAGTGGTGGGGGCAAGGGTCTTGAGTCCCGGTGGGGCCTCCTGCAAGGCCTGAAGTCTTGCAAACATCACCACAACAGAACAGAATCTTCATCTGCCCTTACCTTCACCACCACCAGGGGCTCAGAAAGAAACACACAGGCCTTTGAGGTGCAAGTCCACGAGCCATGCCCTGTCCTGTGACCCATGGGGAAGAGGCTGACCTTATTTGGAGACCTCCTTGACCAGTGCTATTTACAAGGTGGCATCCTGAAATAGGGTGGAAGAAAGAGAAATGATAGTTTGCTCTCTTCCCTGGTGGGGCCAGCCACAGGACCCACGTGAAGCAGCCTGACTTTCCCAAAGAGTCACTTAAGCTATGTCTTCTTAAGGAAGCATGAGGGTGGAGCTTCCAGCTGCAGCCCTGATGAATCTCTAACTCCATTCCCACCACTTTTCACTAAAAGTGTTAACACGCCACCCCGCACCGCAGATAACCTGCTGCCTGTCACAGCAGGATCAGCCCACCAGGCCCTCCTGCCTGAGAACCTAAACCCCTCCCTTCTGATTCCAGCCCTATTCTGGGGACCTCTCCAAGGAGACAAAGCAAAGCCAATCATCTTGTCCAATGGCAGCCCCTTTGAGCAGTCTCAGCCCAGAAACAAGGGCAGGTCCATCATAAACAAGGGCCAGCCCACCAGCTCCACAAACAGCCTGGCCATGCAATCAGGAGACTGTGAGGGTGCCAGATAGGGCTCATGAGGGCTTCAGACTGTCCTATAAAGGGCTTTGTCAGTACAGCAACTGGCCTAGTCCTAACCCCTCCAGATGACTGTCTCCAAACCCCCAGGACAGAGAGGATGCTTGTCCATGTGCCTGGAGTCTTCCCTCAGCCAGAGGAGGTCAGCCTGGCCTGGTATTCAGGCCTCTGGGCTTCTGGACACCACACACAGCTTCCAGAAGAGTGGGAGCCTCCCTGGGGGACAGAGACCCCTCCAGATGCAGAATGGGGCCAGTAGTGTCTGAACAAAGCTGGAGAAGGAAGGGGCACTTGACCTAGAAAGATAAAGCCCCAGCTGCCCTGCCTCCCAGGACCAACCAGTGAGCAGAGGCTTCTGTGCAGCTGAAAGGTCTGTTCAATTGTCCAAGAAGTTTCTAGGAGCCTGGAGGTTTGAAAGTAGCTGGAGATGCTCCCAACACCAGAGCAGCAGGCTAACACCAGAGCAGGAGCCTTGAGTTCTACCAGGCTCCTTCCAAAGAACTCCATGGGAAGCTGCCAGGAAGAGAAGGTGGACCCGCCTTCCTGCACCATCCAAGCTGCATTCCGAGCATCTTCCTCTTCATCTCTGTGCTGCTCAGAAAGCCCAAGATGCTAGTACAGAGGAAAGACTTCTCCAGAGGCCATCAAAATGTCAACTCCACCAATGTAGAAGAGCATTACACATGCTCCTGCAACCACAAACATACCTGAAACTCCCAGCCAGGAGCTGCCCTCCCTCAGCCCTGAGCTCTCCATCCCAGGCACGCAGCAGGGCCCCTCCCTCAGGCTCTCTCCTCTCTAAATACCCTTAGCCTTCCATTTCTGCAGCTCCACCAGACTATTAATGAATTGGGACCAGAAACAAAGTTCTCCGTCTCCATTCCAGTGGAATTAAATCAACATAAGGAAGACCTTCCTGACAGCAGACGGGTTGAGACCCTGCACTGAGGATGTCGGGGAGCCCAAGGCCCCCCCGGGAGAGTGTCCTGAAGTCTCTCCTGCAGGCCTCTTGCCCGCGGCCCACTGACCCCGCCCTCATTACCGACTGGATGGGCCTGGAGCCACAGGAAATGGCACAGTGGCGGGCTGCAGGCTATGGGTGACCTGCGTCGGCTCTGTATCCTGCTGAAGCTTCAATCTGATCTCTGGCAAATTCACAGCTCAACTGAATTCAATAAAAACCCCCTCCAGAACAGTACACTACATCATAAATAATCCAACTACCAAATTTCCGACTACTTTTCCCAAAACAATTTCTTCTCATCCTCCATTTCTGATCCCACATCAGCTCTGACACTGAATTTCACCAATCTACAAAAACTTATACTTTCTGAAACTTTCAATAGCTGGATCTTAACCGACAAGGGAAATTATCCCACATGTTATGAACCTATGAGATTCTAAATTTCAATGAGAATGAATACATGACAACAAAAAATGAAAATAAAATATTTCATATGATTAAATACTTAATGACCATCATGTACAACATGTGTTCAATATTAAGAAAGCAAGTAGTATATTATTATACAAGACCAAATAGTATATTATTATACAATACCAGTTTACACCTCTTCAACAGACCACTAGAGAAATAGCTGTTTTATCAGACTCCCATACACAAACACTGCTTAAGGTAATAGGATTGTCAAGGTCAAGAGCTGAACTATGCTGTGTTACATTCTCTACCCCAGCTCCTTGGCAAGTGCCAGGCATGTAGCATGTGACATAGAAATGTTTGCTAAATGAAGGGGTAAAGGAATCAACGGCACTCCAGTGCATCCGGTGTTTATTTTTCAAATTTCAGGTGAGCATCCACATAACCTGCCTGCCTCCTTCCCTTCCCCAATAATCACAACGCATAGACTTAGGAACTTACATTGACCTAACCATTTCAAACATGCCAGCGAGTGTTAACTCTGGTTATGTTTTAGTTTCCCATCCTTCTGAAGAGTCAAGAAGGCCTGAAACATTACTGATTTATGGAGGACACATGATTTGCTTAGAAATGAAGAACTAGGCATTCACACAAGCAACTCCATCTCTCCACCCTGCTTCTTTCTATTTCCTATCAACTGAGGGTCTATGACTCCCCAGCCAGTTCCTCCAGGGCTCCTGAGACCTTCCCTCCATAGAAAACCTTATTCAAAAAAGAAAACCTACCAATCACATCACAGAGGTACTATTATCAAGTCCTCCAGGGAATTCCCAACAGATAAGGACAGTAATGTATGGATGTGAGAGGTGGACCATAAGGAAAACTGAGAGCCAAAGAACTGATGCTTTTGAACTGTGGTGCTGGAGAAGACTCTGAGAGTCCCTTGGACAGCAAGGAGATCAAACTAGTAAATCCTAAAGGAAATCAACCCTGAATATACATTGGAAGGACTGGTGCTGAAGCTGAAGCTCCAATACTTTGACCACCTGATGAGAAGAGAAGACTCATTAGAAAAGACCCTGATGCTGCGAAAGATTGAAGGCAGGAGGAGAAGAGGACAATAGAGGATGAGATGGTTCGATGGCATCACTGACTCAATGGACATGAGTTTGAGCAAACTCCAGGAGATTGTGAAGGACAGGGAAGCCTGGTGTACTGTAGTTCATGGGTTGCAAAGAGCTGGACACAACTGAGTGACTGAACAACAACAAGAACAGAATATCCCCGACTGGGTATGTATGGATTAAATGATTTAATAAAAATAAAGCTCCTAGAACAGTATCTGGGCACATGAGAAGCCATATATCTCTGTAAATATTATTTCTGCTGAAATAATTTCTATTTGACTATAGATTCCATGAGAGCAAGGATTTGTAAGTCCCTCTTCCCTGTGTTGAGAGGAGAGCCTGGCACGCGAAAGTTGCCCAATAAATATTTGAGTTGACTGACCCCAAGCTTCAGAGGAAGGGGAATGAAGCTGCATTAGGAGAGAAGCATGTGGGGCTCCTGGAACAGTCTTGGAGGGAAAGGATTAGAAGCAGAAATGGAGGGAGGAAGAGAAGAGAGAGCAAGATGGCAGAAGAAAGGCTAGGTACTGAGTGATGGCTGACCATCTCTGGATGCCCTCTAATCATCAGCAAATCTTTTTTTTTTTTTTTTAATTTTTATTAGTTGGACGCTAATTACCTTACAATATTGTACTAGTTTTTGCCATACATTTACATAAATCAGCCATGGATTTACATGTGCTCCCCATCATGATTCCCCCCTCCTACCTCTCTCCCCACCCCATCCCTCTGGGTCTTCCCAGTGCACCAGCCTGGAACACTTGTCTCATGCATCCAACCTGGGCTGGTGATCTGTTTCACCCTTGATAGTATACTTGTTTCAATGCTATTCTCTCAGAACATCCCACCCTTGCCTTCTCCCACAGAGTCCAAAAGTCTGTTCTGTACATCTGTGTCTCTTTTTCTGTTTTGCATATAGGGTTATCATTATCATCTTTTTAAATTCCATATATATGTGTTAGTATACTGTAATGGTCTTTATCTTCCTGGCTTACTTCACTCTGTATAATGGGCTCCAGTTTCATCCATCTCATTAGAACTGATTCAAATGTATTCTTTTTAATGGCTGAGTAATATTCCATGGTGTATATGTACCACAGCTTTCTTATCCATTCGTCTGCTGATGGGCATCTAGGTTGCTTCCAAGTCCTGGCTATTATAAACAGTGCTGCGATGAACATTGGGGTACATGTGTCTCTTTCAGATCTGGTTTCCCCGGTGTGTATGCCCAAGAGTGGGATTGCTGGGTCATATGGCAGTTCTATTTCCAGTTTTTTAAGCAATCTCCACACTGTTCTCCATAGTGGCTGTACTAGTTTGCATTCCCACCAACAGTGTAAGAGGGTTCCCTTTTCTCCACACCCTCTCCAGCACATATTGCTACCATCAGCCAATCTTAAAGAAAGTCTACCAATCTCATAACCAGTTGGTATGATGATTGCTGACTAGGGGGCTGTTCTGGTTGTTGCAATCAGAGTAGGGCTAAGTCTCCCATTCTGAATACATGGTGAACAACAGAGGCTGGCTCAGAGATAAAGAAGCCTGAAGACTGGAAAACCTCTGGAGATATGCCACTATCTCTCGGTGAGTTTTGGACTTCCACTGGCCATGGACTTGGGCAGGGGTTTGAGGGAAATTTCACCTTGGTCTCAAGGCACAGAGTGGCTGGTGGGTAAGTTCTGGGTTATAGTTGACATGACCACATTAGGTAGACAGTTAAGAATTCCTTTATTCTCTTCTCAAAGTTTAATCCCCCAAAGAGATGATCTGATAAAGATCATAACAGTTAACCCTAAACTCACTTTGATCCACCTGGATTGCCCTCCCTATGCCAGAGGAGGAAGGAGGAGGACTTATCTTGACCAGTGATTTCTGTCAAAGAAGGACACACCAGGTGTTCATCTCTGGACAATTACTTCCATATAACTCGAAATTATTGATCACATGTATGCAGGCTCTTTACACATGTGTAAATGCATTAAATCTCTGCAATACTGCTGAAAAGCATTAAGCCCATTGCACACAGAAACATGGAGCCTCAGAAAGTCAAATCATTGCAGAGGCTGTGTGGTCAGCAAGCGGTCAAGTGGGCGCACCACCCAGGTCTGTTGATTTTATAGCAAAGGGCAAGTCCTATTCCCACTCACACTTCTCTCAAGATAGGTCACTGGAACAATGGTTGCAAAACTTCCCCACTGCTCTATACCATGTCCGCTGTGCATCAGAACAAAGGATTGCCTTAAAACTAATTAGCTGCTCATATTCAAAACCAATTAATTTTCGTTAAGCTCATTGAAGCCTCACCCTTAATGATTAAAAATACCAAACCTGAATTCATCATCAAAGACGACTCCCCAGCAGGAAACCCACTCATCTAAATAGCTCATTCTCCTGAACTACCTGGGCTCTGATGGAAGAAGGGAGTATGGCCACAGGCTGAACAGTAATCCACGAGTGCAGAGCGGAGCCAAGCCATGAGTACAAGGATCCTAGCTGGGCGCACATTATTAAAACATAAGCTAAAAATCACTTATTCTGCATTCGGTGATTAATAGTGCTGGCCCTTTCCTAGGCCATGGCAGCAGCCCTGAGAAATGATGCAATTACTCCCAGTGAGTGGAGATGTTAAGGGACTCGTTACTACCAGGGCGATGTCTACAATTTCATGGTTAATTAGGGCTTTGTGGGGGAGCTCCGCTATATCACCTAACCTAAACAGAGTTCCTAACCCTGCCCCTCTCCTTGCCTTTAAACTGCGATGAAGGCAACTTTAAGGACTGAGGCAATCAAAGAAGTTCTGGACTAAGGAGAACCCAGCAGTGATTGCTGGACATGATTTTCACGGCGATCTTGGATTAACCAAGTCCTGATGGCCTTTCATCCACACGTGAGCCATCTGAATGCCCACCGTAGTACAGAAGAGGCACTGCAGACGTGGTTTCCAGGGAGAAAAATGAGTTTTAATCAAGACTGGGAAATGGAATTACATGTGCAATTAGACAGAAACAGCCACAAAACCACAAGCCAGAGAGCACACTGTAATATTGGACTTCCGTTCTCAGAGCTAGCAAGAACTTAAGCATAAACTGTGCTGATGTAGCTATTTGGGGGTTTTGTCCTCAGGCTGACCAGAGCTTCCCAGGAGGAAAATAATGGCTGCTTTGTCCTCACTGGAAACACCCCCATGTGGCAATGAGGTGGCTGCATGCTCTTTGTCAGCTCCTGTTTTTTGCTCTCCTGGCCCTGACCTCAAGCTTATCATCCTGGCAGACAAATGAACACATGTGTAGGTTTTCCTCACTTTCAGAAGCACACTCTGAATGCCTAGTGTGAAAGATAAACTATTCTGAGGCTCCAGGATCAAAGGTCACCAGTTAAGGGCTCTAGTTTGCATGCATTTCAAGTTCATAGGCATGTTAAACAGAGTGCCACATAAATATATACGCACAAATATGTTTTTAAAATAGAAACATTGACTTCTTTGACCTCTGAAGGATCACTTGAGTGCCCGTCTTAGGCAAAAGTAGGGCAGAGAGGCAACTACGGCCTGGAAGTCTAAGTCTATTAACACAATCACTTCCTTTGGAGCTTTGTAAAGGCTTTCAGGGGGCTCTGCGGTACAAGAATCTGAAACCCCAACCACTGAGCGCTAATATTCTAAGTTAGAGAGACGGCCAGGGGAGGCCAGTCAGGATCCCCCAGTCTCAGAGGCAGAAGTACACAACGAGACTGGGAAATAACGCCATATCAGGGGAAAATGGGGCTAGGCCAGCGGCATGGACTCAAAGCCCAGTGCCTGGAGTCCACGGCAGAGCTTCTGTCTGATGCTAACAGCTTCTCCCTTCCCGATGGAAGTGTCGGGGTGAGTGGTTGTGGGGATGCCACTGGGGAGGTGGGGTGGAGGGAGAACTGCAAACTGTGTGGCCCCACGTGGCCTAAAGCCACGTTACTTTTTATTCCTGACACGTCACACTGAAGATTGACCTTGCTTGTAATGCCAATAATAACAATAATAAGGAATTCTGCAGGAGAGGTAAAAAGTTCACAGGATTTAGAGCCCTACAGACCTGGGAATGCATCTTCTATTCCTTCTCTTTTCTGAGGTTCAGTCTCCTTCTCTGTAAAGTGGAAATAGTAACTCATCTCTCGCAGAGAATCAGTGCAAAAACTGAGAAAGAAAATTTAAAAAAATTTTTTTTTAAAGTTCTTCTGTATGTCAAGCCTCGTGCCAGACACCTTATATACGTTGCTTTATTCTCAGTCTTTCCATAAACGTGGTATCACCATTGTCCCTGTTTTCCAGATGGGAAGTTGAGGTTCACAGAAGTTAAGCAACTTGGTCTAAAAGCCATTAGCTAGTAAACAGCAGAGCTGAGATGTAAACTCATTTGTGGTAACAAATCCTGGGTCTATCGCCACCACACGGCAGCCCCTCATTCAGCAGTCACAGCTCTATCTCCCCACTCCCACCCTGCCCCACTGACTTCAAATGGATCATTGGGATGGAGAGGCGGTCTCTTACACATTGCACTGATTCATATCAAATTTTATTGTTTGATCTGACTCAACATTCTAACAACAGAGACATTTTTGAGCTGTAAAATTTCCTTCATAAAGATATTATTCCTGAACAAAGAGGACTGTGGAGAAAGGGCAATTGTGTGGCCCAGGAAAAGCGTGGTCTAGCAGTAAAGCTGAGTGATTTAGCCAGAAGACAGAAAGCAAATCTGGTATTAAAAACCAAGGACAGGCACACCTGGCCCCTGAACAAGGCAGGGACTGTGTCCCACTGGCACTGAGAGAAGCCTGCCGTTAGGGAGCAGGGGGACCCATGGGAATCAGGGTGGCCCCAGATGTCATGCATTCTCCAAACCACCAGGCCTGTGGCTCCTCTACCCATGGGATTTCTTAGGCAAGAATACTGGAGTGGGTTGCCATTCCCTTCTTCAGGACCCAGGAATCAAACCTGCATCTCCTGCTTTACAGGAAGATTATTTACCACTGAGCCACCAGAGAAGCCCAAACACAAATGGCAATCATCGAAAAGACAATAAATAACAAATATTGGCAAGGATGTGCAAAAAGGGAACACTTGTGCACTACTGGTGGGCTTGTAAATTTGTACAGCCATTATGGAAAACAGTCAGTAGGTTCCTTAAGAAATTAAAAATAGAACTGTCTTATGATCCAGAGATTCTACTTCTGGGTATTTACCCCTCAAAACCGAAACACTACTTCAAAACACACATGTACCCCCACGTTCACTGAAGCAATTTTTACAACAGCCAAGACATGGAAGAAAGCTAAGTATCCATCAATAGATAAATGACTAAACAAGGAACGGCATACATACACAGAGTGGAATATTACTCAGCCATTAGAAGAAAAAGAAATCTTGCCATCTGAGACAACATGAATAGATCTGAAGGGTATTATGCTAAGTGAAATGTCAGACAGAGAAAGACAAATATCACGTGATCTCACTTACATGTGAATCTAAAAAGCAAAACAAAGGAACAAACAAAAGAAAATGAAAACAGACTCAGATACAGAAAACAAATGGGTGCTAGCAAAGGGAAGGAGGTACAGAGTTGGATGAAATAGGAGACAGGAATTAAGAGGCACAAACTTTCCACTATAAAATATATATACTGATGTAATATACAGCATAAGTGGTATGGTCAATAATGTTGTAATAATTTTGTATGGGGATATATGGTTACTAGACTTATTGTGGTGATCATAATGTATTTAAATAGTAAATCACTATGTTGTACACCTGAAACTAAGATACGATTGCACATCTAAGAAAATCCTTTATAACTCTGTATTGGGGTATGTTTTGTTATGAACTAAAATTCAGAAGCCAAAAAAAGATCAATAATTTTACTACATATAAATCAAAAACTTCTTCATGAAAAAAAGCAAAGTAACAAACAACAAACAGGGTTCAGTATTTTCAATGCATTCTAGAGATCAAGGGATAAAAATCTCTAATTATAAAGAGCTCCCAAAAACCAATAGAAAAATAAGCAAAGCACATGATTAACAGAAAATGAAATACAAATAACTCCTAAGCCTGTGAGAAGATGCTTAATCTCACTCAAAAGAGAAATGCAAATTAAAACTATGCTCTCATACTATTTTTATCCATCAGATTGGCAAATATCCAATAATTTGATAACATATTCTGTTGACAGAACTATGGGAAAGCAGGCATGTTGAAACATTGCTGGTAGGAGGATAAACTGGCACAACACTTTTGGAAGGGAATTTTGCAGTAGCTATCAAAATTACGAATGCAAAAATCCTTTTACTCTGCAATTCCACTTTTAGAACTTTATCTGATACTTGGAAAAATGCAAACTGACCTAATTACAGCATTATTTTTGAACCACTATTTTTGACAGCAGAAGACTGGATAGGGCCCAATATTGTCATTAGGAAGCTGGTTAAATAGGTAATGGCACATCCATACAATAAAATACTGTGCAGCTGGGAAAAGGATGAGAAAATTCTTAACATAATACTACAGAAATATCTCTAAGATGTGCTATCAAGTAAAAAAACCAAAGTACAGAATAGGGATGCATTGTACATCCCCTTTTGCATGAAGAGGCTGGAAAATGTGAGTTTATAGTCATAACTGCTTACAGTTCATTATGAAAATCTAGAAGAACGCCCCTAAAATGAACACTGGGTTTATATTTAAGGGCCTGGGGAGGAATGGAGCTGAATAGAACTTAAAAGAATTTTCTCTCTACACTTTCTTTTTTGAGTCATGGGAATGTACTGTCTATTCAAAAATTAAATAAATATGCTCATTTTTTTCAAAAGATAAATGCTAGTGAAATAGATCACAGAGACTACAAAATAAAGTGAAACTCTAGAACTACAGAGATAGAGGGCATAAAAGAGACAAACGAAAGGAAAGGAAATGAGCAAAACTCTGTAGGACTGAAACAGAAGTGCCAAGTGCAAATAATTGGGATCATGAAGGAATAATACACAAGAAATACACACTCTAGCATCTTAGAACTACAATAATCTCCTCTTATCCTTGGTTTCAGTGTCCAAGGTTTCAGTTCCCCATGGTCAACCATAGTCCAGTATTATTAAATGGAATATTCCAGAAATAATTCATAAGTTTTAAATTGTATGTAATTCTAGTGGCATGAAAAAGTCCCATCACCCTGCAGGAGATGTGAATTATCCCTTTGTCCAACATATCCCACCCCCCACCTCGGTAGTCACTTACTACCCAGATCATTATCAGATCATTATCGGAGTGATCTGACAGCATCACACTATCAGAGTGTTTGGGTTCAAGTCACCCTTATTTTACTTAACAGTAGCCCCAAAACAAAAGTAAGTGATGCAGGCAATTCAGATACACCAAAGAGAAGCCATAAACTGCCTCCTTTAAGTGAAAAGGTAAAAGGTCTCAATTTAATAAGGAAAGAAAATAATCATATACTGAGTTTACTAAGATCTGCAGTAAGAACAGATCTATCCATGAAATTGTGAAGAAGGAAAAGAAAGTTCATGTTAGTTTTGCTGTTTACACCTTAAACTACAAAAGTGATAGCCACAGTGCATGATAAATAAGTGTTGGTTAAGAGGGAAAAGGCATTAAATGTGTACAATAAGATATTTTGAGAGAGAGAAAAAGATAGTACATTCATATAACTTCTGTTGCAGTATATTGTTATAATTGTTCTATTTTATTACTAGTTAAGCTCTTACTGTGCCTAATTTATAAATTAAACTTTATCACAGGCATGTATGTACAGGTAAAAACATAGTAAAATATATTCAGGGTTTATCACTATCCTCAGTTTCAGGCACCCACTGGGGATCTTGAAATGTATCCCCCATGGGTAAAGGGGGCTACTATATACATATACTTTATATAAACTCATATATGTACACAAATTTATATAAATTTCATAATTCAAAACATTTTCATGAGCAAAGTATGTGTGTGTAGTCGCTTCAGTCATGTCTGATTCTCTGTGACGCTACGGACTGTAGCCTGCCAAGGCTTCTCTGTCCATGGGATTCCCCAGGCAAGAATACTGGAGTGGATTGCCATGCCCTCCTCCAGGGTATCTTCCTGACCCAGGGATCAAACCCACATCTCTTATGTTTCCTGCATTGTAGGTGAATTCTTTACCACTGAGCCACCAGAGAAAAATACACTTTGTCTCCAGCAATTGTACATTTATAAATCTCTTTTAAGGAAATCACTAAGAATGTGTCCAAAGATTTTGGTACATAGGTGCACCTCACATACAAATGTTCGACAATAAATGATTCATTAAATAAATCATGGCCTCCCATACAATGGAATGCCAAGCAAGCACCAAATTTATGTCACTGAATGTTTGATGATACCAAAAGATGTTTACTCTCTGCTGGCAAAGATATACACTAAAATATTCACTGCAGTTATCTCTAGGACTGGAATTATGGATCACTTCTATTATTTTTGCATATTAATATATTCTAATTTTTCTACAATGAATATGTATTACTTGTGTAATAAAAAACAATAAAAGTTATTAAAAAGGAAAAAAACAAAAAGAAAAACCTCAGCTTAGTTGATTGATATCCAAGAACGCCAGTTTAATGGACATCACTTGTCTAGTTTCTCTACTCTAGCAATTTTTAAAATCACACTACGGTAAAATCCAAAAGCTGCCTCAGAAACTGCAGAGAGCAGGCAGGTTTTCAGACTGCTCCACACTCTGGTCCTCCCATCCCCACGCACACACACAAACTCTAACACAAAGAGTAGCTCCACTTTTTCACGTTTTACAAACAGGCCTTCTGCCTAAGATTTAACTTGACAGATGAAAAGACACCAGAATACTAGCCCACGAACCAAGAAACTATTTAAGTCTCATTACCCCTAGAAATGTCTTCTCAAAACTCAGGTAGTCTGAAGGGCTTTTACCCCAGGCAGATGACAAAATGAGTGAGGCCCAGAGATGCAATTCAATAGGATTCACAGGGAGACATAGTGTGGGCTTGTCTGTCTGCTAGAGAGCGAAATGGTGGGGAGGAGAGCAAGAAGAAACCAGAGTGGGCACCTGAGAAGCAGAGACCCCTCCCTGCCCCTTCAGCACATGCCCAAGCACAGCACAGGTTGGTCTTCGAGAATCTACTGAGCCACATCTGCCATCAAAAATGACTTGATGCTGGAAATGCAGACCCGGGCTGGTCTTTCCCCAACTCTAATAGTAAGTCAAGACCAACATCCTGCTGACTTCTCTTCCAGGCAAGGCCCCCTCCTGTATCCACAGCTTTGTCCTTGTGTGAAGTAGGGAGCAGCATCTCCTGCAAAGGCTGAAGTACTTCTCACTTTGGCCCCTGGCTGCATAAAGTGGCTAGCCTGTCTGTTGTTCTGAAAAGTCATCAGTCTAATAATCATCTAATAGCACTCATCATTTATCATGTTTTCACTATTTATCAGGTGCTGCAATAACATAAACAAATTCATTTGAACCTAACAGCAAGGCTCTAAAGAAGTAGGAGACTCACAGTAAAACTGGTCTCACTTCTCCACTCCTTACTGTATCCACACACTGTGTTATGTGATTTCTCCCATCAAAAGGTAGAGTCTATATTTCATTTCCATCCCTTGACTTGGGGCAAATGTTTTGACTCTTTTTGGCCAAAGAAGTGAATCAGAGATGATGACACTGTGCCAGTTCTAAGTCTAGATCTCAGGATCCCTTGCTCAACTCATTTTCTTAGAATTCTGCTACTTTTATGAAAATAAGCCTGGGGTAGCCTCCTGGAGGGTGAGAGGCCCCTTGGAGAAGAGCCATCCCAGCCAAAGGCACCCTAAGCCAGCCAGCTATCCAGCTGATCACAGACATGAGTGAGCCAAGATCAGCCAAGCCAGCTCAGATCAACAAAACCACCCAGGAGACTTGTAGATTCATGAGAAATATTATACAGTTGTCACCTTCAACTTCTAAGTTTAGGGAGAGGTTGCTATATTGAATTGTTATGGCAATAGACAACTTAATACAAGTGAGTCCCATCGTTATTACCAAACTCAATCTGAGAAAGGAGAAACTTTCCTGCTACAGACTGAATGTGTCCCCTCGCCCCGAAATCACATGTTGAAACCCTATTCTCCACTGTGTTGATATTTGGAAATGGGGCCTTTGGAAAGTAACTGGCATGAAATGAAGTCATGAGGGTAGGACCCAAGTTTCATGGGATGGTTGCCTTTAAGAGAAGAAATAATAGCGCTCACTTACTCTTTCTCTCTTCCTCTGCCGTGAGAGCACAGTGAGAAGGTGGATGTCTGCAAGGCAGGAAGAGGGCTTTCACTAGACCCAACCATGCTTACACCCTGATACAGGACTTGCAGCTTCCAGAACCATGAGAATATGAAGTTTTGTTGTTTAAGCCCCATTTCGTTACGGCAGCCAGAGCAGATTAAGGCAAGCTCTCACAAAGTGAGAACATAAAGAACAGCTCATGACTTCCCACCCAGCCTCGGGGTGTGACCACAGCAGACAGACCCTGATTCCAGGGAATTCATCAACCACACCCACTGGGCTGCCCTCTGTCCTGAATGATCCTTACATCCTAAATGTCAAGGCACCTGGAATTCCAAAGCCAGACACAAACTGGGAGGGCATTAACTCCAATTCCCTGGTTACGTAGATGATTATGGTAAAAACTGGTTGATCCAAACGAGTTGTCCAAGGTCAGGCTGTACATGAGGGCAAAGAAGGGACTAGAGTAAATGTGCCCTAGACCCCAGAGAAATGCTCGTTGGTCCACACTAGACTTCTCTGTCTCTCAAAGCATAATGAAAGCAAGAAAGTATTGTCCTTTGGTAAGTCTTTTCTTGCTCCCAACACCAGTGCCCCCAAGGGTCCCAGGTACGACTTTCGGGATCCAAAACTCATAGGAGCTACTTATGACTTCTGACCTCATCTTCCTCCTTCCCCAAGCTCTTCTCCATGAATCAGCCTGCTGGACCACACAGCCAACACGGCGTAGGCAGATGATAAGACATGGGTCCCCAGCAGACATCCAAGGACATGAGGCCAATTCAGCCCACCAACATCATAAAGGTGGCAGCAGAGGTGAATGCCCACCTAGAAGTCCTTGGGTAATCCTGAGAGCTTCTCCAAGGCTACACAAGGCACTTGTAGCAAGGGCTATAGCTTATGGAGGCAGTGTGGCTGTTGCCATGCATATGGTGGCCTGGCAGCTACTTCTAAGAGCTTGCAAACCACATAGTAATCAGGAGCCCCGAGGGCTTGGGGCCCATCTGCTATGCAAAGACAGAGCCTCATTTCAGATGCCACAAAGCATCAGAGGATAATGTGTGCTTCCCTTGGAGCTGGAGCACTTCCCCAGCCTTTAGGCTGTGATGAAACTCTTAGAGAAGATGAAGCTCACTCAGCACAGAGGCAAAGGGCTGCTGTCTCCAGGACTCTGGGGACACTCTGATGAACACAGCATGATTGTAGTCTTCAAGGAACCCTCTGTCAAGTGGTAGGTGTCCCACAGAGGTGTATACAGTTGTGGGAGTGCAGAAAAGATAATTGCTTCTGGTCTAGAGGGAGAGAGGCTAGGAAGAGCCTTAAAGAAAGCTTTTTAGAGGATAGAACCTATGCACCGGGTATTCAAGAAGCTCTTTCCTAGGATTACTTCTCTGGAGGTTGCCCCAGGAGTCAACTAGGATTCAAGTTAGGAAGGGAGTAGATGAGAACTCTGTCTTCTGTGTTACCTCCTAAACATGTCACACTCTCCAGCATCTGAGCTCACCTTCTTCTGCAATGATCAACAAGATGGCCAAGATTCCTGCCCTACTAACTGCCCATACACTGCTCAACACCAAGCCATGACTTCCCTTTTTCATTCAACAACGATTACAGCCTTCCATATAATCTACAAGATCCTACAGATTTGCCTTTACCCTCTCTATTAGCCTTTTGCCCGTTCACTCTTGCCCTCCTTCACTGGGTCCCAGGCATCCTGGCTTTCCTTCAGTCCCCAAGCCATATCTCGCCTACACATGCCTTGGCACATACTGTTTGTTTCCCCTGAGTTTAGGTATCATCTCACCCGTTTAGGTATCACTTCAGCGGGAGAGTCTTCCCTGGCCCTTTAGTTCAGGTCAGCGCCCTCAGATTTACTCTCTCTTAGAACCACATCCCTTTCTTTCACGGTACTTTAATGCATCTTGAAGTTATATTCCTGTTGATGTAATTTTTTAGTTAACGTCTGTCTTGCCCACTAGTCAGCAAACCCCATGGGAGTAGAAATCACGTCTGCTTTTGCTTACACTGGTATGCTCAATATCTAACACAGTGCCAGGAACATGGTTTACACTCAACAAATATTTGTTGACTGAATAGATAGATGAAGGAGAACTGCAACAATCCTAACTGGGAGTTTTGCTCTGGGAAATGGAGGATCCATGGTGTCTTAGGTTAGGTGTCCCCAGACACAGATCTTGGGACAAAAATTTGAGTACAAGTCAGTCTGTTTGGGGGGTGAAACCAGGAAAAATTGATGCAGGAGTGGGGGAGATAGGGAAAGAAGACAGGAGGGAAGGTGGGAAGGAAGAGAGGGAAAACGAAGGAAGAGAAACACCAGGGTGTGTACAGGAGACCCCTGGACTAGAGGGCTGGGGAAAGATGGGGTAGGGAGGAAGGGAGAAGGAGACCCCTGGACTAGAGGGCTGGGAAAGATGGGGTAGGGAGGAAGGGAGAAGGAGCGGCTGGATGCTCACCTGTGTGCGTGATATGACAGGTAGGAGAAGCCAGGAAGCAGTGCATTTCTGTTTGGTTTTCTACTTGATTGGTGGTGACTCCAGGCCCAGATTCTAGCCACGCTGATACAGAAGCTCTGGGATCCAACCTCCCTGCTACACTCTACCACTGGTATCTCATTAGCACACAATTTCAGCTCCTCCAGTACAAGAATCTTTTCAGGTAAGTCTCAGCCCCGACTGGCAGCTGCATGTTATCCCAAAACTGGCTGATTACACTGAAAGATCCAACTCATTCCTTCCAGAGGAATAAATGGCACCTTGTTTGGAGACCCCAACCCAGAGCTGGAGGCTCTGAGCACCCACCTGCCTCTATTTCCTGAGCTCATCCTATTTATGCAAGCAGACAGAAGCCAACATCTGCCAGAGTTCTGCCAGAGGGTGTTCAAGACACCCAAAGCAAGTCAAGATTTTATGATTTGACTAATACGTCTCCTCCATCAAACTTCATCTGCAAGCACCACGCACTCAGTCAAAAGCCCAGGCAGTGCTGTTCTGAGCACCTGCTGTGTGTCTGGCACAACGCTGAGGGCTGGGAATGCAGCTGTGAAGACAGATGAGGTCCCTGCCCTTGCAGAAGTTATAATCCAGAGGAGGAGACATGTATTGATCAACTAGCTCCCCAAATGCATGTTTAATTACAACCTGGGAAGGAAAGGTACTTGGCTCTAGGAGAACATAACATGGGGTGCGGGGGGACTAACTTCATCCAGAGGTCGAGGACACCCCCCCTGAGGAAAGGATGACAGAGGTGGATGTAGGAGTTAATGAGGAGAGGGACCACACGGGGGGAAGCATGTGTAGCAGACGGAACAGCATGTGCAAGGAGGATCTGGACCAAGTGGGTAGATGGAATGAAGATGGTAGATGGGATGCTGAAGGCAGGTGTGGTCTGAGATAAGGCAGGCAGAGGAAGCAGGTGTGGCATCCAGGTCCTGAGTCCCACCATGCAGGATAATGCCAAGGGACCTTGCTTCTGGGAGACCTGACAACATCACGAATGAGAGAAGGTAGGCAAAGGTGACCTGCTGGTCACACCCTAAACAGGAAAGATGCAATGGGGCTCTGACAAGAAGGAAAAGAACTGGCCTTCCCTAAGCAACTCCTATGCTTTAGGCACTGTGCCATACATAAGAGTTTCACTTATGAAATCCTTAGATTTATTCATTCATTCATTCATTCAATTCAACACATAGCTATAGATCCATGGCTATTCTTCATGGCAAAGTAAGCAGCAAGGGTAATTTTTATCAAAATTACTCTTCAAAAAGAGAGTAAGTGAACTTATATTCAAATTCCTGACAAACTCTTTCCTATTAAAGGGCAGTTCTCTCACTGACTTTATTTTACCCAACAAAGTACCATTTGGGGAAAAGATATTAGCCTGAAATGACCTCAATCAATGCAAGTTTTGGATGCTTATGAGAGTTTTCCTGATGAAACTGTTAAAAAAAAAAAAAAAGGAGGCAAAGCTATTTAACCCCTATTTAATAATTATTCCTGAGTATGACCTTAGAATCAAAAGCTGGGGATATTTTTCTAAATGAGCCTGTTACAAATCACTTTAAAAAGCAATACCATAAGTAGTTATAGTTGTACTGCAGGCAGCATGAATATACCTACAGAACAAAAGGGGAAAAAAATCTTCTAATATTATGCAAATGAGTGCAGGTGGCTTGGGATAGAATCTCCAGTGACAGCATTTTGTACAGATCCACAGACTGCCGGACGTCAAACAACTCCAATAGAAGTGGAGATTTTGTGCCCTAAAAACTAGGTTAGTCACTGCCTGTCGTGGTTCAGGCAATGACAGAAGCACAGCTGCCAAAGAAGAGGCTTTGAATAAAATTGCTCCATCAAATGTAAGAAGGGGAAAGAAAGCAGGATTTCTAAATTATCATACTATTTTACATAACATGTGAGTTTAAATATGTATGTGTCACTAAATTAATAAATCCAGGACTATATATAGAGACCTGACTCTTTCATCTACCTCCTGGAGAGTTTATATGTTCAACTTCAAGTTGACCCTCTCCCCTAAATATAGGTTCTTTCCACTGGGAAAATGCAAAAAGCACTTTCTGTGGGGAGCTATTTTGTATTTCAGCATTTAAGGGAAACAGCTGCAGAGGGCAAAGTGGAAGCTCACCCAGTTTTACCTACCAGATAGAAGCGGCCTGGCCCCACCAGCCAGAACACTCCAGACACGTACCCACACCTTGGAGATAACATATCCCCATTTCACTGATGAGGGATCAGGTCGAGAGAGGCCCCAGAGGCTGACTGATTCATGGACACAGGTGAAAGGACAAAGCTGGGGCTTCAGCTGAATCTGCCTCACTCTGAAACCTTGTCACCTAAGTGCTTCTGATGCCCCCAGGTGTCAGCACTGCAGGGCCGCCACAGCAGGGCCCTGGCCTCAGTGACCTCCTCCTGTTGTGGCAAACAGCATGCTCAGGACTTCAGGGTGAGCAGAACCCTCACTGTGTCTCCATCTCCCCCGCCTGAGAGCATGGCACCCAGGTTCAAGACTCAAAGCCTCCAGGTCACAGGCAGCCCCGTGTCTAGCAGCCCCTTCCATTCCTTGCGTCCTCTATGGGCTGACATGCGCATCTGTCTCCCGTCTACTGGCAGCTCCTTCCTTTATGGGTGCCAAAGCCCTCTGCACAGCTGCCTCCTAACAGAGCTGGGAGGCGAGTGAGCTGAGCACTCACCTCTGGCCACCAAGAGATCAGTGGACTCAGAAGTCCACCTTCCCCAAAGCTCCCAAGGGAGGGGCAGTGCAGCCCCCACTCTACAGGGGCCCCACATGTCCCCTGATGCCAGCACCATCCTTCCTGTGGCCTCATGCACAGGAAGGAGGTACCATCCTGGTGCCTCTGCTCCCGCCTCCTTCTGCCCTCTCCTGAAGGTGGACTCTAAGGGCCTCATTCACTGCTCTCCAGAACTTGGGACTCTCCAATCTTAATGCCTGCAGACATCTTCACCATGTAGAGGTTCCAAAGGCAGCTCAGGAGAACCAAACACTGACAACCACTTCCCCCATGAGTTATGTCCACTCTGCCAGGCCAGGCCAAGCATCCTTCAGGCAAGAAGCCCAGGTGATGCCTCTGACTCTTGTCTCTCCCTGCTCCCTTCCACTGGCAGGAAACCCCATCCCAGGATTGCTCCTGTTGGGGAGTTATTTCTGTCCTGAAAGTGGCCACCTCACGTTTGACATCAGCCTTCACAAAGGTGGCCCTGCCAGCTGGCTCTCCCCCTCAATCTGTCCTGCTCTTACTGTCAGAGTCCCATGCCTCAAATCCCAGCCAGGGGTTCATCAGATGCTGTCAGGGCTCCCCACCACTTAGGAAGGACAGGCAAACTCTTCCCTTGTCATTCCAGATGGTCACTTGTCCCTTCAGGCCCCTGGTGACCATCATATAGGACCCCCCTGAATCCTGGGGCCTGCTTCTGTCCCTCTGCCACCTTCAAAGTGCCATCAGTTCTGCATTTACAACCTGGCATTGATGCCACCCCCAGACCCCTCCTGCAGAGTCTGTCCCTGAGGGCTCCCATTTCTCAAGTACAAGGTGCTCGCCCTCCCTGCCTTATACCATCATGGTGTCGGGGAGAGTTTCCAACAGGCCGAGCTACAGCCCTGGCTCCCGCACATGCTATGATGAGTTAGTCAAAACTTCTCTCTCCAGTTTCTCCATCTGTCCAATGAGAGGATATTAACATTCTAGTTCAGGGAGGATAAAGTTTTGTGTTGCTTCCCACTTGAGCCACCCAGCCCCTGACTGAACTAGATAAAGAAGAATGGAGGTGGATAAGAAATCCCATGCAGGAACCTGAGAGAGAAAGACCAGGGGGATCAATGAATGCTTCTTGAAGCCCTACAGTGCTAGCCTCCAAAGAGGTGATTTCAAAACTGGACAAGTGTGCAAAGACAGCTTATCCTCAGTACTGTGTTCAATAAAAATGAATTGGAAAAGCATCCAACACCTTTAGACTGGTTGCATCAATTATGAATGCCCAATCATTTATTTATCCAGGCCGCTATGGTGAGAAGTACCTTGCAGCTCTTAGACATGAAAATAGAAATGAGTATATATTTATATTATGCTATATTGTAAAGGGAACAATCAGATTAAAAAGGAAAAAAGTATTAACCATTCCATGCTCCATTGACTATTCCAAAGCCTTTGACTGTATGGATCACAACAAATTGCGGAAAATTCTTAAAGAGATGGGAATACCAGACCACCTGACCTGCCTCTTGAGAAACCTGTTTGCAGGTCAGGAAGCAACAGTTAGAACTGGACAGGGAACAACAGACTGGTTCCAAATTGGGAAAGGAGCACGTCAGGCTGTATATTGTCACCCTGCTTATTTAACTTATATGCAGAGTACATCATGAGAAATGCTGGGCTGGATGAAGCACAAGCTGGAATCAAGATTGTTGGGAGAAATATCAATAACTTCAGATATGCAGATGACACCACTCTTATGGCAGAAAGCAAAGCAGTACTAAAGAGCCTCTTAATGAAAGTAAAAGAGGAGAGTGGAAAAAGTTGGCTTAAAACTCAACATTCAGAAAACAAAGATCATGCCATCTGGTCCCATCACTTCACAGCAAATAAATGGGGAAACAGTGGAAACAGTGAGGGACTTTATTTTAGGGGGGCTCCAAAATCACTGCAGATGGTGACTGTAGCCATGAAATTAAAAGACATTTACTCCTTGGAAGAAAAGTTATGACCAACCTAGACAGTATATTAAAAAGCAGAGACATTACTTTGCCAACAAAGGTCCATCTAGTCAAGGCTATGGTGTTTCCAGTAGTCATGTATGGATGTAAGAGTTGGACTATAAAGAAAGCTGAGCACCGAAGAATTGATGCTTTTGACTGGGGTGTTGGAGAAGACTCTTGAGAGTCCCTTGGACTGCAAGGAGATCAAATCAGTCAATCCTAAAGGAAATCAGTCCTAAATATTCATTGGAAGGACTGACACTGAAGTTGAAACTCCAATATTTTGGCCACCTGGTGGGAAGAACTGACTCCTTGGAAAAGACCCTGATGCTGGGGAAGATTAAAGGTGGGAGGAAAAGGGGATGGCAGAGGATGAGATAGTTGGATGGCATCGCCAACTCAATGGACTTGAGTTTGAGTAAACTCTGGGAGTTGGTGACAGGAAGCCTGGCGAGCTGCAGTCCATAGGGTCACAAAGAGTTGGACGCGACTGAGTGACTAAACTGAACTGAACTGATTCAGAAATATAAGGTATAATTTGCATAGAGTAGAACAGGGGTCAGCAAACTACAATCTTTGGGCATGTTTTTACAAATAAAGTTTTATTAGAAAACACCACATTCATTTATTTATGAATTTAATTTTCTGTGGCTACTTTCAGGCACAAGGGAAAAGTTGAATAGTTTGGACAGAGACCATATGCCATATGTGCTGCAAACAGCATTTACTCTGGGGCCCTTTAAGAAAAAGTTTGTTAATCCTTGTCTAGAAGAATAGATATCAGATGTTAATATCAAAATGTTGGTGATGTTTATGTCAAGGTACTATAGAAGAAAGTTGGGTAATTTTAACTTTCTTGTTCTTTCTTTTATCCCTAGTTACATATTATTTATATATATTTATCTATTTACATCATATTTATATTTTTTCCTACCATGATAATGTAAAATCATCTAAAAAAGCAAATAGCATAGAAAAATAATCTATTGGCATATTTACATTAAAAATAATTGCATTAATGCTTACAATGATTTTCCCCATTTTATAGCTGAGGAACCAAGTTTGAGAAAGTTCTAGCAAAGTGTTCAAAGTCAGACAGTAAGTGGTACAGATAAGACCCCAGCCTGAGTCTGTCTGACCCAAAGACCTTCTCAGGACCTCAGTGGAAGGTAGGTCCCAGACAGAAGGCCCCTTGCCAAGAAGAGGCATCACCATAACCCACAGACCCTCTTCCGGGGAGTTGGCCTGGGTGGGAAGCATCACACCAAGGAGTGAGGCATCAGAGCTCTGCACGTGGTCATTAAGTACAGGGCCCACCAGCCTGCTGGGCCATCTGTAATGCCTATCAATCTATCCCAGAACACAGAAGAGCTGAGGTCAGCAAGCAAATCTGGCCAGGTTGGGTTCAAAGACCAGATCAAAATCTTCCCTGCCTGCTTCCCTTCAATTCCTCCACCTCTCCCCTCCCCCATCCAGGGCATCCACTCTATGCTCCAACCAACCAGAAGGCTTTGCACTTCCAGGCGCAGGGTATTTTGTGCTTCTGAGCATTTGCACATGAGGTTGGTTCCCTTTGCATGAAAAGTCCTTTCCCTTCCCAGCCACCTGATAAATTCCTATTCATTCTTTAAGAACAAAAAGAGACTCAGATGTATAGAACAGACTTGTGGACTCTGGGAGAAGGCGAGGGTGGGATGTTTCAAGAGAACAGCATTGAAACATGTATATTATCTAGGGTGAAACAGATCACCAGCCCAGGTTGGGTGCATGAGACAAGTGCTCGGGCCTGGTGCACTGGGAAGACCCAGAGGGATCGGGTGGAGAGGGAGGTGGGAGGGGGGACCGGGATGGGGAACATGTCTAATTCATTTCAATGTATGACAAAAACTACTATAATGATGTAAAGTAATTAGCCTCCAACTAATAAAAATAAATGGAAAAAAAAAAAGTAAAAAAAAAAAGAACAAAGATCACAAACTAAAAACTCACTGGCCCCATGAAGGATGTAGATGTGCTTTCTCAGACATACGTAAAAATAAGGACATTTGACATAAAA
The DNA here is from genome assembly GCF_023699985.2 of Odocoileus virginianus. Classification (NCBI taxonomy): domain Eukaryota; kingdom Metazoa; phylum Chordata; class Mammalia; order Artiodactyla; family Cervidae; genus Odocoileus; species Odocoileus virginianus. The sequence continues at coordinate 73,902,140 of NC_069680.1, forward strand.
ATTTTTTGAGATTCCCAGTCTTTATCCAGACCAAGTGGAGAATCTAGTAACACTCACAGCACATTTCCAAATGGCTGAGTAGCAGCTGCTTTCTTTTTATGGGGTACATGCTTCTTGGCTGGCCATGGACCCCATCAGTGCCACCTCTCAGCCTCCCCTGATGGCCTCTCTGTCCATCTAAGATTTCGACTCCTGCATTAAATGCTCCAGCAGAGTGGTTCTCAAGGTGCACTCCTCTGTCCAGTGGCATCAGCATTACCTAGAAACTTGTGTGTGCTCAGTTGTTCAGTCATGTCCGACTCTGCAATTCTTTGGACTGTAGCCTTTCAGAAGGCTCCTATGTCCCTGGGATTCTCCCGGCCAGAATACTGGAGTGGGTTGTCATTTTTTCCACCAGGGGATCTTCCTGACTTAGGGATCAAACCCGCATCTCCTGTCTCCTGCATTGCAGGAAGATTCTTTACCCACTGAGCCAATAGAGAAGAAATTTGTTAGAAAGGCCAATTCTAAGCACCAGGGATGGAGCCCAGAAATTTGCACGCTCCCAAGCCTTCTGGGAGATTCTGATGACCACTCAAATGTGAGCTTTTCTGCTCTAGCATCGTGGGATCTCACCCAAGCAGCTGGCCAGCCTTCTCAACCCCCGACCTCCATTCTTTTAGCCTCAGTTCCAGCAAGGTCAGCCCTGTGCCAGCTTCTGATCACACTCATTACCCTTCTGTTACATGCACTCCCTGCCCTGGGCTATTCACCTGTCCTTTGGACTTCCTATAAACTGAGATCCTCTTGAGCAAGGGCTAATTTTGATACCTCCCTCTGCAGCACCGAGCACAGAGCCACAACCCAGTCAGGGACTCGGGGGCCTCCATGAGCACTGAATCAACTCACTTGGTGACCATTTATGTGCCCCTAATCTGTTGAAGCAAGAGTGACTGAGAGGCAGCCTCAGCACCGCACCACGCCCGCCCCCCTCCTCAACATGACAAGGATGTCGAGCATCAGTTGCTAGCAGCTCCAGGAGAAGCAATATTTCAGCAGCAGATGAAGTAATTCCTATTCACAGCATCTGTTAATCACTCAAGATCCTTCTAGATGTGAGGGGCTATAGAATGAAAGGTGTTATTAATGAAACTGTACAGACTAGCAGGCAGTGCTGAATAGCAGCTCTCCTTCCTAACAATGCCTTCCCCTGCAAGTTAATCCCCTTCCATTATTATAAATTCTTCAAGTGCTGGAGAAGTCATGTAGGTTGTTTTCCCGAATAGTCACTTCACTGACAAGCATTTTCTAATTGACAGAACATTCTCAAAAGACAGATTAAAGAGAGGGGACAGAAATATTAAGATGGTGCAATTTCCCACACACCACAGGAGGCTAAGTTGACTGAAAAGTAAGATTTGGAAGAAAAGTTATTCATCAAACCCCTCAACCCCGCAGTCCCTTCCTGGAGGGAGAAATTCAGAGATGGGCCTCCATGAGTAGCTCTGATGCAAAGACATGCCCAGAGGGACCACAGACCTTCCACAACTTAAACCCAAGTTGAGAACCAAAATCCAACAGCAATAATGAAAACTGTCACTAACAGTTGAGCAGCTAGTATGTATCTGGAACTTTCCCATAGGCTATATTTCAAGGGGGGTTACCTTTATCATCTCTTGAAAGGATAACAGAGTTATCCCCATTTTCTAGAAGAGGAGACTAAGGAACACATTCAAGTTCACAACTTGTAAGCGGCAGAGCCGAGATCAAACCCAAGTTTGCTGAACTCAGAAACCTGTGTGTTCTTTCCTGTCATGAGGTCACCTCCTCTCCTTCAAGGTCATGTGTATTGGTGTGATGGCAGAGTGATAGTGGGATTAAATGACAAACACCCTGAGCCACAGCCCAGACCCCACTGGGGCTGCCTTTGGGCACAAACACCTCATAGGCACAGGCAGGGTCTCAGGCTCGGTTGTCACCCTTACCCGGGAGCTCCTGGTGCTGCAGGAATAACCTATCAATCACCCCTTCTTTAATGCAACATGGAGCTGATAGATTTCCCCCCAATGGCCCTCAAACCACACATGCTTTGAACAGTTAATGAAGCATGCAAGATGGCTCCACATCTAATGTTTTCAAATTTCCCAGAGTGAGATAATGCTGCAGACAAGGGAGTGTACACTGAGTCATCCCAAGCACTGATAAGGTGTTAATAAACCTTAGCAATTGCTGATTAGAGGCAGCTCCAGAAGCCTGGGGCCTGCTGTTTTGCACACACACTGGAGGGTTGGCCAATTAAGCCTGGGGAGATTCTCAATTTGGAAGTGATCCCAAGTCAGCAGCAGGAAGCATCTCCAGTGCCTCAGAGCTGCCTGGCAGGTAGGGCTTGCCCACTGGCATCAAGCCTGAGTTTAGTGCCCAGGGACATAGTGAGCAGGAAGTGCTTCACAGACTGCACCCCAAAAGGCGGATGACGTTGACACACATCCCTCCCGCCTCGAATAACCTTTAAGTATCAGGCATATTTGAAAGGAGTCAAAATTTTCTTCAGCACACTCACAGTTAGAACTGGTACAAAAACTCGTGGGATAAGAGGTTTCAAAATAGTCAAGGGGAATGTAGTAGATGCCACTGGTTCCCTGACCCAGATTCCTTCTACCAGCTGGTGTACCCATCTCCCCAGCAGCTATGCATGCAGGCTCTGCCTCGCTCAGAAATCCCAGGGAAGTCACCTCCCTCTCTGCAGGTGGCCTGTAGCCAGCCAACAGTGGATGGCTGTGACGGGACACAAAACTCCAGCCCTTTTGCTTCAAGTTGGGGTAACCTGGTGGTACAATTCCCACTACAACCTTCTCTTGGGATCAGGCTGAAGTCACATTGTCAACTGTGCCCCCAGCTTTGTCCAGCCTCTTCCCCTACGCTATCCTGCTTTGTTCAAACCCTGACAGACCTCACCTGAGAGCTGCCCTAGGATACATCACCTGTGCAATGCCAGACTCAGCTTCCAGGAAACCAGATTTAAGTTTAGGAGATGGTCAGAGTTACTCATGTTTTACCCCTGTTAAGTGCAGGGTGCTATTAGACACTTCTGTACTCTGTTTCACTAACATTCCTCAGTAAACTTGTGAGGTATGGAATCATGGAATCACTCACAGGTAAGGAAACTGAGGCTCTGAATGGGAAGGGGACTTGGCCAAGGCGACATAGAGCCTAAACGGCAGTGGCGAGATTTGACCCAGGACTGGTTGATGCTGAAGTCAGAGCAGGTCTGTTTCCATGACACCATGTTGCTTCCCCACGTTTACCACATACTGTGTGGAGTCAGCGGAAAAGAGAACAGAGCTTGATAAAGATACATATTTGACAAGATACATAAGGCTGAAAGCTGAAAAATCAGCAAGAAGAAAGAAAACTTCCCCCACACTGAGCTGAGGGACTCAAATCACCACTCCATAAGCTCTCAACATCCCCAGCAGAGCCTACATTATTGCTTGGCAAGAAACTAATTGTTTGCCACCTCTCAGATTCACAATTGTAAAACATTTCCTACATTTTAATTTAGGATGTATATTTCACTGGTCCACAGATTGAGGCAAGTGTTCCTTGGGGCTCCAGCCTACAGGAGCTAACAGTTCCCGTAACGGTAAAGAAAGCTCCTATAAGCGACAGTCATACATACTCTAGCTTAATTAGAACATGCTCTGTGACAAGCATTTCTGAAGAAGCAACCTACTCAGAGAGTGCTGCCCAAGGATCCCGCCATTCCTAAGAAGGCAGATAGCCTAACTCCAAGCCAAACAAGCCAACAGTGCAATGCCTCCCCTGTAAAGCATTAATTACTGTCCCCGTGATCTCAGAGCTGACAGGAACATGCTGCAGCAGGAGTTGAGAGAAGCCTCTATTTCATCGGGTCACCTTTCGGCATCCATACACTGCCCTACCTAGCATCCAGCAAGTCCTAGCACCCACGGCCACAGTCAGAAACTCCAATCTGGTCTGCAGCCCTTCGCCTCTGGCTTGATTTGATCTAACAATTTCCTGAGAAGGCCGTGGCAAGGGGAAGAGTGTATGCACAACTGGGGAAGGTTGGGTTATGGAGGACCAGGAAAGGGGCATGAGGTTGGAGTGTACACATCTTTGTGATTCCCAAACGATGGCTAGAGGCAGGAGGCAGCTCTGCTCATGGGACCAGGTTTCCAGCCACGTTTGCTACTGCAGACATGGTCCTGGCTGCCAAGTACACTCAGCTTAGATGTGGGCAGATTCTAAGTAGACCCTAGCTTTCAGGGAGAGGGTACTGCTCTAACCACAGAGCTAGCTATCGAGGGCCCTACAAGTGACACCACCTCCTTCCCTGACATCCTCAACAGCCAAAAGCCTTCATCAGTAAGATCAAGCTCTCATTTCCCATTTCCAGTGGGAAAAATGCCCAGAAAGTCATGAAGCAGGGATGGCCCAGCAGTATCTTCATTTCCTGTTGCCCAGAGCACTCCATGCCTCAACTGAGATCTGATGGATCGATAAAGGCATTCCTGGTAAAGAAACCCCAGAAAGCCCTAAGGGGGTGCTGGATGGATAAGGAGAGTGAACCACTTGTTCTTTTCTTATAGTTGGAGTTCTTAATTTTTATTTTTTTATTGGTGTATTAACTAATTAACAAAGTTTAATAGTTTCAACTGCACAGCAAAGTGACTCAGCCATACATATACATGTATTCATTTTCTCTAAACTCCCCTCCCATCCAGGCTGCCACATAACATTGAGCAGTGTTCCTTGTGCTATACAGTAGGTCCTTGGTGGTTATCCATCTTAAATATGGCCCTGTGCACATATCATTCCCATAACTCCCTAACTATCCCTCTCCCCCATCCTTCCCCCATGGCCGCCATAAGTGAACCACTTGCTCTTGAATGTGGAGAAACAGGGATACCCAAGATGAAACACCTAGGTCACTGTAGGTCCTGAAATGGTACTTGCTCTCAGCTTTGGAGCTAAAAGGACCATTTTTCAGAAGGTATATGGAATCGAAATCTGGTTATGAGCCCCAAGAACACCAGATGTACTCCATGCTCACCTCCTTATTATTTTTCCTCAGAATTCAGAAAAGTGTTTGGAAATTCAGTCATTTTCTCTTGGCAGGGCTAACCAGAGGAGTAACCAGTATCCAGGCTTGGAAGAGAGCCTCAGCAGGGGTGCAGGGGTTAGGGGTAGTGAGTGCCAGCATGCCAAGGAGCAGTAGAACATAAACATGAACCCCTGACGGGAGCTGAGTTGTGCCTCATTGTTCACACCCTTTACCCAGCCCCACCTCTATCAGAGGTGGCTCAGACAGTAAAGAATCTGCCTGCAATGTGGGAGACCCAGGTTTGATCCCTGGGTTGGGAAGATGCTCTGCAGAAGAGAATGGCTACCCACTCCAGTATTCTTGCCTGGAAAATGCTATGGACAGAGGAGCCTGGCGGACAATAGTCCATGGGGTTGCAAAGAGTCAGACACGATGGAAGGACCAACACTTTCACTTTCCCCTCTACCAAAGAATCTCCTGCCAGACCCAAATCTTTCCCACGGAAGCTATTCCTCCCAGCAGAGTCCTTGGGGTATTATGCTCAAATTAGGGTAATTATTTCAAACTCTAATCTAGCCAGCCTGGGATGGGCACAGGCTCCCCCATCCTACCTGCTCCCACAGTTCCCCCCAAAACCCTCGCCAGGAGCCCTTACCCACACAGTGTCTGGACCAGAACGAGGTAAAAGAAATCCCAAAAGATGCTCAAGCTCCCTTTTCTCCACAGAGGACATTTGGAAACTTCCATCAGTCTTCTCAGAATCCTCAGAGCAGCAAGAAAAGAAGGCAAATCTGGTGACATCACCCTCCTACACCCACCCACTCATCTGTGCACCTGAGTGATTGCTCATCAAACATTCATTGACAGACATCCTTGGTGGTTCAGTGGTTAAGAATCAGCCTGCTAATGCAGGGGACACGGGTTCGATCCCTGGCCCAGGAAGATTCCACATGCCTTGGAGCAACTAAGCCCATGTGCCATAACTACTCAGCCCGCATGCTGCAACTACAGAAGCCCATTTGCCCTAGAGCTCGTGCTCTGCAACAAGAAAAGCTACTTCAATGAGAAGCCCAGGTACCACAACCAGAAAGTAGCCACCACTTGCCACAGCTGGAGAAAGCCTGGACATAGCAAAAAAAACCCAATGCAGCCAAAAATAAAATAAATTTTTAAAAAATTTGTTGTCTGTGCCAGGCACTGAACTAGGTATTGCTAATATAGAGATGAATGGGATTGATCAGATTTTGTTCTTGGAGTTCTTGGAGGAACTCTTAGGCTAATAGATGGGAACCCATAATGAAGTAAGTGTTTGGGAGGAGCTAAGAACCACTGCAGGCCCCTCCCTGTTTACCTAAAGGATCATCCAGCCATGAGCATGCCCAGGGGCCAATTTCTGCACCTTGCCCCTCAATTCTGAGCGGGCAGGTGCAGGTGAACTTGAAAACCCAAGTGGCCTCTAGGTGTGCAGCCCTCAGTTTATCTACTACATGTATTAAGTCAACTTGTATGAATATTTGTAATCACTTGGCCTGATTTTGACACGTGCACAAGAAGAATTGCTTAGGAATAAACTCAAGCAGAGCATCTTCCCAATAGGTACATGCAGGCACAGCCTGTTCTGAGGGAGCTCCTCTCTGAGAGAGTAGAGACACTGGTCCATTGTCCAGAAACCATGAACAGGGTTCACCTATGTGAGGCACTTATGGGTCTGACATAAGTGCCCAGAATTCAGAGGCAGCAAGTGATGGTATATGGACCTGGGGTAGGGTCTGCCAGCCAGACTATAGCAACTCAGCAACTTACTGAGTCTCAGGTCCTTCATGCATGAAATGCGGTCCACAAAACTTTCTCAGGTGTTTGGGGATGGTGAACAAGAGCCTCAGGAAAAGGTAAGTCAGACAATGGCCTGGACAAGCAACACTTTTTTCAAATTGAAGTAATTTCCTTACTCTACTTTTACGCCATTCCAATAAACTCATACACCATGCTTTCAACTAAACAGAGATTGACACCATTCTTTTTACAGGTTGGTGTTGTTGTTGAGTCACAAAGTTGTGTCTGACCCCATGGACTTCAACACACCAGGCTTCCCTGTCCATCACTACACTGGAGTTTGCTCAAACTCATGTCCATTGAGTTCATGATGCCATCCAACCATCTCATCCTCAGTCGCCCCCTTTTCCTCCTGCCATCAGTCTTTCCCTGCATCAGGGTCTTTTCCAAAGAGTCGGCTCTTTGCATCAAGAGGCCAAAGTATTACAGCTTCAGTTTCAGCATCAGTCCTTCCCATGAATATTCAGGGGTGATTTCCTTTAGGATTAACTGGTTTGATCGTCTTGCTGTTTCACAACTTATGGCAAACATTTTCTGAGCACCTGTAATGTGCTGGGTTCTGAACTACATGTGTGCTAAGGGGAGGTGGAGGGGGTGGGACAGAGACCCAGCCCTTGAGGAGTTCATCGTCTACTACTCCTAAACGGTCTGTAATATCAGGATGAGATGGTACCCAGTAAACAGAGGGAAGCCCAGATTGCCATGAGAGGAGCATTGCCATGAAAGAAGCCTCCCCAGTCAGTGGAACAAGAGCTCAGAATGCTACCTGGAGGAGACAGCACCTGGGTGAACACTGAAGGATGTGAAGGATAAAGAGGTGAGAGAGGAGCGGAAGGCACAGGGCAGTGAGGAGGGCAAGGCCACTGGTCATCTGGTGCTGCTGGCAGGGAAAGGGAAGGAAACAGGAGTGGGGGCATCAGGCGGAGGATGGTTGGCAGCTCTTGGAGGACCCCACGGGGACTAACGGAATAGAACGTTACTCTGGGACAGTGGAGAACCGTGGAAGTGCTGTCTGTAGGGTAGTGACAAGCTCAGTTTTCTATTTTGGACTTTCAAGTTTAAGACAGTGCCTACAACAATCCATACCTCAGCCAACTTCCCTCCAAAAACTCTACAGTGACTCAGACCAAGGTGAAAATGGTAAATGAGGATTTATCACTAACCAAAGGCCCGACGCCAGGAGAGACCTCTGCAATTTGTAACATTTAAGTTGCTAAAAGAAGACTCATGGACAAGACAATGCCTGGCCATTTTTCAGGCCGGTAGATTTCTCTTGCCAGACAGAAATATCTATTTCCTCATCTTACCAGAGAAATCAATGATCTCCCTCTCTCTCTCTCTCTCTCTCATTTCTATTGGGTAACAAAATACATGTATGTTGTTTCAAGAAATACAGATACATTTTTAAAATAGCATAGGTCATTAAAGACCTAAAAAAGTAAAACACCATGGAAGTAAAACAAGACGTATTCACTCCGAACTCCTAAGGAAAACAACCACCAATGGAAGCACAAACCTCATACCAAAATACGAAATCAGAGCAACAAGAAAACCAAAATATAAAAGAAAATATCAGAAATATGACCCATGCATTTCTTTTAGCATGGCAGACATTAAGTTCTCAAGCTGAATCAAAAAATAAAATCCAACCATATGCCCGCTTAAGGAGCATACCTAACACAAAGCAGCTCTGATCTGATCAACATACTGCGTTTCTCATGTTACTACTGTGTGTTCTTGTTCATATGTTTCCATCTTTCTAGTCCATACTTTTTCATGGTCTCAGATGTCAGTCTACACCAAGAAGATATGTTCACCGCTTTGCAGAGTGTAGGAAAGCAAGTGATAAGACTTGTCCTCACTTCACGCACACCACTGAATCCTGCAAAACATACCGATTCCCGTACAGCACATGCTGTGTCTACAGAATGGAGGCGAGATGGAGAGAAAGGTCACAGATGTAAGCCCCTGGGCTCACATATGCTCACATGTATGAGTCTGCTTAGATGTTTGCAGGGTTTCTGCTAATCATTTTATTCAGAATTTCTTTCACTTACTGAAATCTCTGGGGGTGTTAATGTCTCCTCCTAAATCCCTTTAACAAGCGAAGACTTTTTTCCCTTTACAAGTAAGTTACCAATGGGAAATATGAATAGAGCTGTTGCTCTGTATCTGTTCCTTATGCTCCAGACTCACAAAGCCACACATCTGGAGAAGCAGGGAAATTTCCATCAGTTAGCTGGATATTTCCAAATATTGTAGCTTTGGTATTGGGTAGATGAAAAAATAGAATTTACAAAGCTTCATCTGTCCCATCCGGAACTCATGATCTGGGGCTACTTGGGACCCTCCCCTCAATCCACAAAGCATTCCCTGCTTCCTGTGGACAGGATCACATCCTCTATTTCCTACGTCTCCATCTGCAGAGAGCTCCATTAAAGCAGGCAGTGCATAACTGGGATGGGTGATTTGTGTCAGAGGAAGAAGGCGTCTGCCCCACCCCCCGTGTGGCCAGTGGCTAAGCCGTCTCAACGTGTAGACTGTGCTCCTGTGGCCCTCTGTGGACATATCCTAGGAGACTGATGTCAGGATGGGAGGCAGGAATGAATGGAAAGCAGACAATCCACAGTTGGGAAGAAACTTTGGCTTCTGACCCCACACACCTCTGCATGGTTGTTAAGTAACAAAAATAATAGTGCATTTGACCTGGGTTACACGGCAAGCCCAGGGAGCTTTGGTTCCAAAGCTGATCAAGAAGGTCCCCCCGAGGCTGCCCATGGGGCTTTCAGGAGCCAAGATCCTGACACACAGCCAACTCAGGAGTTTTAATGCTCCAGGGCTCCCTAAGACATAGATTAAAGAGGGCTGGCAGTGCTCAGGCCAGCACTCACCTCTCCCTTGGCAGGGCTCACCCTAAGCACCCACAGGCTGTCTCAGAGAAAATTACACAGGCCTTGATTTTCAGCTCTGCAGCTAGAAGAGGGCCACAATTTCACTGGTTATCTTTCCCAAAGACCAGGAGGCAGATGACTCCAAGGTTATGCTTAGCAAAACCCCGAAATGAATTTACTGGGTGACACGAGGATCCTCTCCTGCCTGGACTTCTTACCTCCCTCTAGTTTCCTGCTAAAAAGCACAGCTGCTTCATCATGGCAAAAAACCCAGAGTGTAAAATTAGTAAATCACAAACGTCCCCTCGTGGATGGTCAGCAGCTGGCCACCCTGGGCAGAGTCCGCAGGCGGAGCAGGTGCTCCCTGTGGCTGCAGCAGCCTCTCCACACACCTTCTCCTGGTTCCGCCTTCCTCTCCCTCCCTCCTCTCCTCCCTGTCCTGTAATCAGGGGCTCGGACGCTTTTCAAAAGCCTTTATGTTCTTGAAAGTCTTGTCTCTTGTCCTGCCTCGCCCCTGAAAAGAAATAAGACATAGGACTGATACGGGAGCAGGTGGCTCTGCCTCCAACAGCATCTGTCCCCACTGTCAACGGAGCTGCGGGCATGACTCTGGGCCCCAGGCTGGCTTGGGGGTGGAAGCCATGCACGAGGACTTGAGAGAAGCAGATATACATCTAAACCCAGCCGTCTCCACAGATTCCGAGCCACCCCACCCCACCCCCGCTCCCCTGGGCATCACCACTAAACCTCTACCCTCACGCTAGCCTTCTCCCGTCCCCTCAGCAACAGTGGCATGCGGGGAGCCAGCAAGGCATTCCTCGCCGGTACACACATGACTGAAAGCCTAACTGGACGAGGCATGTCGGGAGCTGTGTAGACTCAGGGCACCTCCGGGGGGGGGGGGGGGTCAATAGATCTGACCACAGACCCCCTACCAGGGCACAGGTGCCTCCATGGCATCACAGCCCCAGGAAACCGAGTGACAGACCAGCAGTTGTGATTCCCTTCCCATGGCGTGAAGGGCCTTCTTCCTGCTTCATTCTCGATGCCTCGTGTTCCCTCACCAGTCACAGGACACATTTCAAGGAAGTGAGTGTCAAGATGAGGTCCCATCACTTCCGGGAAGCCCCATTATCAGCCTCAGTGACTTGGACCAAATCACAGGGACTGTCTGGAGCACCTGTGAAGCACTCAGCCCTGTTTCAACAAATGGCCTGGATGCAGGCTGATTACCCTGCCAACACAGTTCTGCAAAGGAATTTCTAAGTCAGCCTCGATCTCCCTGATGGAGGCTGAATGCTCCAGACAGTGGGGGCAAGGGCCTCCTGCGAGTGGCTGGGGCTCCGCACTATTGATGAGTTAATCAACCGTTTTTCTCTGGGGCTCATTCAGCGGCTCAACCAAATCAAAGACTCGGGACACTGGGCTGGAGGGAATAAAGGCAGTCATCAGACCAGGAAGCTGGGGAGAAAGATGGGAAAGAAATCAGGGCCCACTTTACGCACGGCTGTCTCAGGCCACATTTGACTCCTCATGGGGGAAGGAGTGGGACAGTCCATGGTCTGAATCCTAGCACCACCCCTGGAGGACAGGCCTTGACCAAGCCTCTCTTCAATCTGCCTGAGCCTTTATTTCCTCCTTTGTATACGGCAATAAACAGCACCTCCATAGTGGGTTGTTGTCAGGATCAATCGACTTAATGATGCAAAGTGCCTAGTGTATATTGGTCCCTCCATAAACAGCCACCTCCCTCCTTGACTTAAAAGATATAGATGAAATTAACACCTGCTCTGTTTGCAGTGTGTGTTATTTCCTTTGTGTATATTTTGGCTGATCTTCCTGGCAGTGAGTGCTGGGGTCAGGAAGATGAAAAACAGCTAACAAGGAGTATGAAAGGATCGGCCAGAAAAGTAAATATAAAAGAAAACAGTGTCCCAAAGTCCAAGTGAAGAAATACTCTGAGTACAAGAAAGTAATTGGCAGAGCCAGAGATTGCAAGAAGTGGGGTTAGATGAAGCCTTGGGAATGAGCCAGGCTTGGGCCCATAGAGGTCACTGGTGACCACACAGGAGCAGTGCTCAGATGGTGAGCATCACCTTATTGGAAAGTGTCTGAATTTGTGTCACCAGATGAAAACTCTAAGACACGGACTCAAATGAAAGGAGTTAATTTGGGAGGCAGAGGGAAGTGGTACAGGGAAGGGAAGTCAGCCAGGAATAGGGTGATCAGGAAACTTCCACATAATGGCTGGAACTTCATCCCGTGGGGAACGCCTGAACACAATGCAGGCCTGAAGATCATACCACCTGTGGGACAGGGGACAGCGTGTCTTTACACCAACTGCCATCCATCTTCAGAGGAGGGCCATTTCCAGGTGTGCTGATTCCCCAGCAGCTTCTGCCTGCTATGAGTGCAAGCAGAACACAGTCTTTGAGGTTCCAGAAAAACTCCTTGGGCACAAAGAGGCAGATGGATGCAGACTGAAGGTAGGAGGAGAAGGGGACAACACAGGATGAGATGGTTGGAAGGCATCACTGACTCGATGGACAGGAGTTTGAGCAAGCTCCGGGAGTTGGTGATGGACAGGCGAGCCTGGCATGCTACAGTCAATGGGGTCACAAAGAGTCAGACACGACTGGGTGACTGAACTGAACTGAAACTGAATAACATATTGGAAACAAGAAGGACAAAAAGGAAGACAGAGCCTGCGGTGTAGCACAGGGAGCTCAGCTCACTGCTCTGTGATGACCTAGAGGGGTGGGACGTGGGGTTGGGAGGAAGACTCAAGAGAGGATATGTATACGTGTCACTGATTCATGTTGTTGTAGAGCAGAAACCAACACAAAATTATAAAGCAATTATACTCCAGTTAGAAAAAAAAAAAGCTTTTTTTAAAGGACATAGGCGTTTCACTCTAGAGAAGGTGACAGAGAATGGTTTCCAGTCTCCAACGAAAGGGGTTGCCTTTACAAGGGGCCCACACAGTGTTCACACACAGCATTAGGACAGGGAACCCAGGCTTCAGGGAAATGATGATGGAAGCTGGTGGGCTTTAAATCCAGTGATTTAAAAAGCCAAGTCATTATGCTTATCACAGCTTTAATGACAATTGCCAAAAATGCAGCAGCAATCAAGATGCCCTTCAGTAGTGAATGGATAAATAAACTCTAGTACAGCCAGGCAATGGAACATTATTCAGCACCAAAAAATGAGCTCTCAAGCTATGAAAGTTTACATGGAAAAACTTTAAATGCATATTATTAAGTGAAAGAAGTCCATCTGAAAAGCTACATACATACTGTAGGATTCCAATTACATGACATCCTGAAAAAGGCAAAACTATGAAGACAGTAGAAAGATTGGTGATTGTCAGGAGTTAGGGGAGGGGGAGGGGAGTGAAGCGAGAGTAGAGAGGATATTTAGGACAGTAAAATAACGCTGTATGACATCATAATGGTGAATATGTGTCATTACACATTTGTCACCAAGCATGACCCCTAATGTCACCCGTTCATTTTAGTTAATAATAATGTGCCAATACTAGCTCATCGGTTGTAACAAATGTACCTAATTAGTGCAGGATATTATTAATAAGGGAAGTGGGAAGAAGAGGGAGGGGTATGGAACTTTATTCCTTCTGCTGAACTTTTCTGTAAATCTAATCTACTCTGGAAAGTAAGTAAAGTCTATTAAGTTTTCAAAAAGAAAAAACATCAGCAAAAAATAAGCATAGAAGAACTTTCGGAGAACTGAAGAGAGAAAACTTGTGAAATAGTCTTCTCCAGAGTGGGAGAATGAGTGGCCTGGTGAAGGGGCAGGAAGGATCCACTTGAGGTGGGCAGCCAGTTCACAGACACCAGCTTCATCCTGGCTGTGTGTTTTCCACCAACCACATCTGACTGCCCGGGTTCAGCTGTAAGTACAGAGGGGTGGGGGAGCTGGATTCACCCAGGATGTGGATGCAAACATGCTTCTAGAATGTTCTCCTTTGCCCCCATCTTCATTTCTCTTCTGGGCCACTGTAAGAGCCTCTGATGGGTACCCTTTTGATGAGAGTCCATCCTCAACATGACTGCTAGATGGAGCTTTGAAGAAAACTCACCCAAAGGAATCACTCTCCCTCTTTGCAATCTCTGCTGGTGCCCGGTTGCCTACAGGACAAACATCAGGCTCCTAGCACGACACACAGAAAGACTTTAGCGACCCAGGCTCACCCTGACTGTCCTACCTCGTCTCCCCATCCACCTCCAAACCCTCTGCTCCTGCCAAGCACGGTTTCCCAAACCATGACTATCTTTGCACACACTGTCCCCTCTGCCCACTGCCCTGCCCTCTTCCTTCGCTTCTGCCCTGGACACCCCACTCTCATGTCCCTGCCTATGCAGTGCTTCCCTGGCACACTTAGGAGTTGAGGAAGCAGTCTGGGGTCTTACAGTTTTGGAATACTGTTTCCATTTCTGCTTTTACGCCTGTGCAATGGAAGGGTTTATCTGCCTTTCCACTCCACCAGACAGGTGCTTCAGAGAGACAGAAGACAATGCACTATTCCTCTTGTCACCATCATCGCCCCCCCGCCCAACCCAAAGTCAAACATGGTGGGGCTCAGGAAACTTTGCGCGATGACTGAGTGAATGGATGAGCGTAAATGAATGGAAATACCACCTAGCCCAGTGCCACCAGAACCTGGAATGTAAGGCAGCATTTTCTTCTTCCCTGGAACATGATCCTCTCATGCAGAGTCATTTCTTGAGCACCACTCGCTGGGAGAAAGATGCTGTCTCTGAGAAGAGCCTGGGACTCTGGCGGGGCTGGGCCCTGAGCCAGACAGACACGGGGGTACTGCCACTGCCTCCAGCTTCCCAGGCCCAGCGTCCTTTGGCTCCCATCTCTACCTCGTGCACTCTTGTGAGGCCACAATTAAGCACACTGAAGGTCTGCACCGGAGGTGCTTAATTTTTGCCCACTAATTCCCTTCCTTGCTGTAATGGGACAATCCTTGTCAAGAAGTCTGCTCCTTAAATCTCATTTCAGAGGCAGACATCCCTGCTGGTGATAAGGACAGCTACCACTTATACTGCTTTCTCAAATGATAGTAAAAGACCATCCCACCTTTAGCTCCAAGTCTCTTGGCCATTCTAAGAAATGAAGGGGCTGTCAGTAAATCATGAGGAATATAAGTTATATCATCATCTTTATCACTGGGAGAAGAATGATAAGTCAGCTACCATTAGCTTCAGCAATCATTCGGTCACCTTGATCAATACCACCAATGACCTCCACTCAGCACGGTCCTCCCGTACTGCCGTCTACCTGAACACCACACACCCGTGCAGACCAAATCCAATTCAGCTCACACTAAGCTGTGCTTCTGCTTTTCCAGCTAGGAGACCCTGAAGCGGCACTGCTTTCTAGGATTGTGCCAGAACCCATAAGAAACTCTCCCAGTGTCCTTGGGTGAGCAACCCCAGGGGATGTGACCAGGCTCTTCAAAGTCTGGAGTCCCACTGTTAGACTCTGGAGGCCAGCCTGGGTCTAGGTGTTGGGCATTCATTCCACAAAGATGTCTTAAGCACCTCCTGTGGGTCAAAGTGTCAGATCCTGGCATGGATGGGGGTGGGATGAAGAGGGGGAATGGGGACTGAATATGCACAGCATATTCCCAATAGTTGCTCACAGACCAGCTAGGGAGAAGTTGTACACAGAGACTAACCAAGGGAAGCAGAAGGAGCACAGACAACAGGTGCCTTGCTGGGCTGGGAACATCAGGGAAGACTTCCAGAAAGAGGTGATGGTTGACTTGGGTCTGAAAAAATGAGAAGGCCTCACATCCACTAGGTTGGCTTCTCTTAAAAAAAGCAAAAGACAAAGACAGAAAATAGATACTCATGAGGACATAGAGAAATTGGACCCCCTGTACACTGCAGTGGGAATGCAAACACGTGCAATCACTACAGAAAACAGTATGGCAGTCCTTAAAAAAATTAAAAATAGAATTACCATATGATCCGGCAGTCTCACTTCTGGGTATATGTCCAAAAGAACTGAAAGCAGGATCTCAAAGAAATACCTGTATATCCACGCTAACAACAGCATCACTTACAAAAGCCAAGAGGTAGAAGCAACACAAATTCTCCTCAACGGATGGATGGATAAAGAAAATATGGTCTAGTCACACAGTGGAATATTCAGCCTTAGAAATGAGGGCAATTCTGACACAGGCTTCAATATGGATGAACCCTGAGGACACTATGCCAAGTGAAATCAGCCAGTCTCAAAAAGACAGATACTATATGCTTAATAAAAATACTTCCACTTATATGAGGTACTGAGTCAAAATCATAGAGACAGAAAGTGGACTGGTGGTTTCCAGGGGCTGCAGGAAGTGGGAAATAGATAAAATTCACATTTAATGGGTACAGAGTTTCAGTTTGGGGAGATTAAAAAGTTCTGGAGATGGATGGTGGTGATTATTGCAGAACAATGCACTGAACTGGCGCTGAACTGTACCTGAAAGCGGTTAAAATGGTAACCAATATCTCATGGAAAAACCTGAGTGAACTTTTTGACCAACGCACTACTGTGTGTATTTTATCACAATTTTTAAAATAAATAAATAAAAATGCAAGGGAGTCTCCTGGGGAGAGTATTTCAGGCAGGAGCACTGGAATAAGCCTCCCTTGCTGCCTTTCAGGGCCCCGGGGTCGGGAGGGCACTAGCACCCTGCAGGGACATCTAGGGAGCCAGTGAGCACCCAGGGTCCTCGGTTCGTCCTGCTGGGCTTTCAGGGCTCACCCAGTTCTGCTACGTGCCCTGATCCACGCTGATCTGCCTGCCCATGAGCTTCTGCCTCGCTCTCAAAAGCACCCTGCCATGCCGGCCCTCAAAAGCACCCCTCAAGGATGAGAATCACAACGGGACCAGCAGAGGCAGGCAGGCAAGTGTGAGAAAACAGTGGAACCAAGAGTGCAAGTAGAAATACCCCTAGAGCAAGGTCAGGAGTGGACAGCCAGACAGGCCAGTGAGACGCGTACACCCCTGCCCCATTGTAGCCCATGGGAGCTACTCTCCAGGAGTTAAAGGTAACCGCCGGCCTGCCCCCAAGAGACAAAGCTCAAAGAACCAGAGCTTCTCATAGGACAAATGGAGAATCACAGGGAATGTCTCCTTCGTTGATTGCCCATTAAGGAAGCCAGCAGCAGCTGGGCACAGTCGCCTTCACCCAGCGGTCTCCCTGTCCCTGTGGGTCCCGAGGATGCATAGGCCTGCCGCACAGAGAGGACGTCAGTCCCACACTCCCTGCTGATCATACGTTCCATGGTGCTGGGCCAGGCACCAGCTGGGGGACAGGAAGGGTCCTGACACTGCTCAGCATGTCACCCTGCGGACAGAACCCAGGCTCTCCACTGCCAACAGGCCCATCACATCACTCAGCGCTCTGACCTCACTTCAATCCCCTGACTGTCCGGCTCTCAATGCCCCAGCCCCACTGAGCAGCTTTCTGTCCCTCCAGCCCACCAAGCCTTTTGGAGTCTAATCACCTTTGCACTTGCTGTCCCCTCCATCAGGACTGCTGTTTCCCCATCTCTCCAGGACTGGATTGAGCTCATCCTTCAGGTCTCAGCTCAAATGTCATGCCTCCAAGAGGCCCTCCCTGACCACCCAGATATTCTGTCACATCCCCTGCTCTGCTTATTCCCTTATTTGTTGGCTGTCTGTCTCCTCCTAGCAGCATTATACTGATAATCCCATGAGGAAACTTGTCTGTCATTTTTGCCCTAGTAGCCAGATTCAATACTGGCCAAAAAGAGTAAAAATATTTATAAAATAAATGAATGAATGAATATTATCTGCCAGGCACTTTCACACCCATTGTCTCTCTTGATCTATCAGGAAATCGCTTTGAGATGGGAATTACCAGCCCCACTTTGAAGATGAGTAAAGTGAGCGAGCCCAGGGCACACAGTAAGACAGACACAGGGCTGGGATTCAAAGTCACATCTGTCTGAGAGTCCTGCAGAGCCTTCAGGGGACAGAAGAAGTAAATGAAATTCTGTAAGCGTCCATGTGTGTGCGTGCTCACCAGGCAGTAGCCTGGGGCCCCTAGGCTTAGACATGGCCCCTCCACACAAGGCTGTGAGACTCCTGGAGGAGAAGACCGTCATCTTTTTCATATGCTTGTGCCCAGAACATTCCACAGGGCCTTCAACTGAGCTTCAGTCAAAGTTTGCTGAACTAAAGCAAATCCATGAGCCGTCTCCATGTGAGCAATCGTTGTTTTATGTTCTTGTGCTTTTCTCCACGTGTATGTCAGGGCAGACAGGACACCTGAGCCTCCAGAGACTAGCTTAGCAATAGCTTAGGGGTAAACAGTGAATACACTGACCTAGAGGGCGATGGCCTGGAACCAACACAAGTGCCTGATGTCTCTATGCACTTCCTGTCTGGGCCTCTCCACCTACTACAGCACCTCTGTACGTGGAAGATGCAATGTGTGTGTGTGAGTCTATGTGTATCTGGGTGAGTGGAGTCTTCTGTGTGAGTCTGGGGGTGTCTGTGCATGTGTGTGTGTGTGTATATGTGAGCATGTGATGTAGGGCTATTTTTGGCTGGACCTACATGCAAATCTGAGTGTGTGTGTGTGTGTGTGTGTGTGTGTGTATGTCTGGGTGGGTGAAGTCATAGGTGAGGTCTGGACGTTTCTGTAGATGTGTTTGTGTGCACCTGTGATACATTTCAGCTATTTATAGCTGTGATTCTACATGCAGAGGTGTGTGTGTGTCTCTGCATGTGTGTGTGTCTGCATGGGTGTGTTTCCTGTTTCCCCCTCAAGATTGTAAATTCCTGACAAGTGAGAGACTAGGTGGGCTCCTTTGCTTTTTCTTACCAACCACTTCCTGACTGTCCAATAAAAACCAACTAATTTGTTAATAAACAGCAGGTGACCTCAGGGCTTACCCTTCCCCTGGATCCCAGTCCACAGGGCCTCCCAGCATCACAGTGATAAGCGCCCAGCCAGGCCAGACAGCACAAAGAAGACAGTCCCTACTTACCCACTGCTCACCCTTCCACCGCATCTGCCTCAGCTTCCTCCACCCAGCTGGACTACTGACACCCCACCTTGAAAAGGCAGCCTAAGTTTTCAAAGGTCCACTCAGGCCTGCAGCACAGCCACCAGCTCCCATTGAGGCCCCTGCAGAGGCTGATCCTCCCCACCCCCTTCACCCCCATCAGCTCATGCAGCACACATTGTGTGGTCAGCGCAGGAGGAGCTGTCTGCACAGCCCCCAACACTGGCCGCCTCTGTCCTCACCAACAACCGCGGACTGTTCCAGCCCCAGGAACACTTCCGTGGCTTTGTCTCCATTAAAGGCACAATCTTGCTCAATCAATTAATGAAGCACCTTCTCTCCTGCAATTCTAAAATTTCCCCAGAGTCAAATGTAAAGTGTATACAATTACACAGCCCACGTTTTGATAAAGAAAGGCTTACATCTTTAATAATTCTCAATGAAAGAACATCCTGCGAAAGAATTGTTTAATTAAAAGACAACAATGGGATAAAAGGCAAATAAAAAGGAAAAAAGAGAGAGATCACAACTATTAATTCAGAACTAAATAAATATCCTCCACTTGAGATTCTTAAATAGTTTTCCTGGAGTCCAGATACACTTGTTTAGCATGCAAATGAATTCTAGCATTAATCATGCCAGAGAAATGAGCAACTGTGCTTTAACTAACTTTGTATCTCCCTGCTTAAAGAACAGCAAACATGTCCCAGGGAGCATTGAAAGTTTAGGTTTGACACAGTGACTCTGCTTCTCCAGGACAAATTTGGGATCACGGAAGGAACTCTGTCTGGCTCAACCAAAAGTGGCTTGTTGAGGACAGGACATAGTCTAGACTTCAGCTTCTTGGGAAATAAAACAGAGATATTCTCCTCTATTCCTCCTCTTGCTGCTGCTAAGCCACTTCAGTCATGGCCGACTCTGTGCGACCCCACAGACAGCAGCCCACTAGGCTCCCCCGTCCCTGGGATTCTCCAGGCAAGAACACGGAGTGGGTTGCCATTTCCTTCTCCAATGCAGGAAAGTGAAAAGTGAAAGTGAAGTCGCTCAGTCGTGTCCGACTCTTAGCGACCCCATGGACTGCAGTCCACCCAGGCTCCTCTGCCCATGGGATTTTCCAGACAAGAGTACTGGAGTGGGGTGCCATCCTCCTAAGTACAACTAAAATCCCCAAACAGAAAACAAAGAAGAATCTGAACAGTGAAGAGAAGGTAGACCAGCAAGGAGCCTTGGAACCCAAGGACTATGGTGATGAGATCCCGGAGTATTCTTTCTGTCTCATGTATTCCAGTCTTGGAGCTGAAGAGTTGACAACCCATAAACAGCCACAGGCCAAAAAAAGACAAAGCCTGCTTTCTCTAGCCAAAGGTCCAGGAAAAGTAGCAGTTGAAAAAGATAGAAAACTTCTGGACAGTATGCACTCTGTTGCAGTCAAACACCCCAGAAAAAGGTGTGACCCCACTCACACTTTAACCAGCAAAGGCACAGACAGACCCTGGAGACCCACCTTCACCAGGCTGTAACAAGGCTCCCTTTCCCCCCGCTGGGTGATGTTACAGGAAGCTCAGTGGAGAGTCAGGGCTTTAGCCACCACAGGAGTAAAGAGGTTACCCCTATGGTTTTAGAACAGGTAGGGAATAGTAACAGGGCATTCCTGTTTCTCCCATCCAGGGAGGGGTCAGTGAGACATTCCAGAGGAGCCTGAACTCCCACATCTGTTCAGCAATCTCACCTCTAGTGTTAATAGAAGCCAAGAGGAAAATCAGGACTTTACTCTCACTTGGCAGTAACGAGAAAACTAGCTTCTCCCTAAAGCGGAGTCATAAGAAACAAACAAAAGCAGAAGGTTGAAATAAGACCCAGAACCTCAGAGTATAATAGCCAGAAATGTCCAGCATTCAAGTGAAAATCACTGTTCTCACCAAGATCCAGGAAGAACTCAAGCAATGAAAAAATACAACACTGAGATCATGAAAGTGGTAAGAAAAATGTGGCAAAGACTTAAAGCAGCCATCACAGAAAATAATTCCTCACTGAGAAATTGCTATACTTGACACAAATGAAAAAACGGAAAGTCTCAGCAAACACATATAAGATATCACAGAGAAACAAATGGAATTTGAAAACTAAAAAATGCAATAACTGAAAATAAAACTCAGTAGAGGGTTCAACAGCAGAATGGAGAGGCCAGAAGGAGGAGTCATGAACTGAAAGACAGAACAATAGAAATTAATCAGTCTAAACAACAGAGAGAAAACGGACTGAAAAATATAAAAAGGAACATAGCCTCAGGGACTTGTGAGACGATTAAAAATATATCTAACATTTGTATTATTGCAGTCCTAGAAGGAGAGGAGAAAGAGGGCAGTGCTAAAAAAGTACTTGAAGAATTAATGGCTGAAAATTTCTCAGATTGGGTGAAAGACCTAAGTCTACAGATTTAACAAGTTGAGTGAACTCCAAATAGGAAAACCCCAAATAAAACCATGTCAAGACACATCTTAATCAAACTTCTGAAAACTAAAGACAAAAAAATTACTTAAGGCAGAAAGAGATAAATAGCACCCTACCTATAGGTGGAAATCAGTTTGAATGAGAGTAGATGTCTCATCAGAACCATGGAAGCCATAAGGAAGTGTCACATGTTTTAAGTGCTGGAAGAAAAGACCTGTCACCCAGAATCTTATATCCATTAAAAATATCTTTCAGGAATTATAGGAATATAAAGACATTCTCACATAAAGGACCACTAAGAGAATTTTTCACCAATAAACTTTCTCTAAGAATGGCTTAAGGAAGTGCTCTGAACAGAAAGAAAAACAATAAAAGTAATGGTCTTTATCTTTCTGGCTTACTTCGCTCTGTATAATGGGCTCCAGTTTCATCCATCTCATTAGAACTGATTCAAATGAATTCTTTTTAATGGCTGAGTAATATTCCATGGTGTATATGTACCACAGCTTCCTCATCCATTCGTCTGCTGATGGGCATCTGGGTTGCTTCCATGTAGCGAAGTAAGCCAGAAAGATAAAGACCATTACAGTATACTAACACATATATATGGACTTTAGAAAGATGATAACGATAACCCTATATGTAAAACAGAAAAAGAGACTCAGATGTATAAAACAGACTTGTGGACTCTGGGAGAAGGCAAGGGTGGGATGTTTCAAAAGAACAGCATTGAAACATGTATATTATTTAGGGTGAAACAGATAACCAACTCAGGTTGGGTGCATGAGACAAGTGCTCGGGCCTGCTGCACTGGGAAGACCCAGAGGGATCGGGTGGAGAGGGAGGTGGGAGGGGGGACTGGGATGGGGAATACACGTAAATCCATGGCTAATTCATTTCAATGTATAACAAAAACTACTGTAATGATGTAAAGTAATTAGCCTCAAATTAAAAAAAAAAAAAAAGAAAAAATAAATAAATAAAATTAAAAAAAAACAATAAAAGAAAGTACCTTAGAATATCACAAAGGTGAAAAGAATACAGTAAGCAAAAATATGGGCAAATAATATATTTTCTCTACTAAGCATTACAAATTATGCTGAACCTTGAAGAAAAATTACAACATTGCCTGACGTGTTTCTAAATGTATGTCAATATGTAAGACAAGAGAATTATACAGTGGGAATTTTTTTTAAAAAAAGAGAGGTAGGATTTTGACACTTCATTTGAACTGGTAAAATGTCAACATCAGTATATTGCAACAAGATTACTTGGTTGTGTGTGTGTATGTGTGTGTGTAGAGAAAGAGAGACAGAGACAGAATCATACTTATAACAATCACTTTAAAAGTTAGGCAAGGCAAAGCAAAGCAATATACTTAAAACTGTATTAATCAAAATAGAATTCTAAAAAATGTTCCAGAAAAGAAGAGGGAGGGAGGAAAAGGAAAGAGAAACAACAAACAAAAAAACAGAAAAACAAACAGAAAAAGAAAAGGCCAACTTAAACTAACATATATCAATAATGACATTAAATATAAATGGCCTAAATACAACTAAAAAAGAAAAATTGGCAGAATGTATTGAAAACCATGTCCAATTATATGCTGTCTATAAAAATAAAATCGGTTTTGTTGTGGGAACATTGTTTATGTAACAATACAGAGGTTGAAAGGAAAAGAATGGAAAATGTTATATTACACCAGCATTAATCAAAAGAAAGCAAGAGTGATAATGTTACTTTGAGATAAAGTAGACTTCAGAGCAAAGAAAGTCTACAAAGACATAAGAGATATTAAATAATGAAAAGAGTCAATCCATTAAGAAGACATAGCAATCCTTGATGTTTATGCATCAGACAACAAAGCTGCAAAATGTATAAAGAAAAACTGATAGAACTGAAAAGATAAATATTCAAATCCACAGTTATACTTGGGGACTTCAATGTATCTCTCTCAACAATTGATAGAAAGATTAGGTGGAAAATCAGCAGTATAGAAATATCTAATAGTACCATCAACCAACAGAATCTGATACATATCTATAAAACACTCCACTCAATAATAGCAGAATACACATTCTTTTCAAGGACCCAGAGAACTTATACCAAGATAGGCCATATCTTGGGTCATAAAAAAAATGCCAACCAATTTGTAAAAAATTAAAATCCTTCCTACTGCATAGTACAGGGAACTCTGCTCAGTGTTATGTGGCAGATTGAATTGGAGAGGAGTTTGAGGGAGAAGGGCTACAAGTATATGTATGGCTGTCCACCAGAGAATTTCTGTCCTCCTGAAACTATCACAATGTTATTAATTGCCTATACACCAACACAAAATAAAAAGGTTTTTTTTCATTTATTCTTACTGCTGGAGGCTAATTACTTTACAGTATTGTAGTGCTTGTTGCCATACATTGACATGAATCAGCCATGGATTTACATGTGTTCCCCATCCTGAACCCCCTTCCCACCTCCCTCCCCATCCCATCCCTCTGGGTCATCCCAGTGCACCAGCCACGAGCACTTGTCTCATGCATCCAACCTGGGCTGGCGGTCTGTTTCACACTTGATAATATACATGTTTCAATGCTATTCTCTCAGATCATCTCACCCTCACCTTCTTCCATAGAGTCCAAAAGTCTGTTCTATACATCTGTCTCTTTTGCTGTCTTGCATATGGGGTTATCGTTACCATCTTTCTAAACTCCATATATATGCATTAGTATACTGTATTGGTGTTTATCTTTCTGGCTTACTTCACTCTGTATAATGGGCTGACGAATGGATAAGAAAGCTATGGTACATATACACAATGGAATAAAAAGGTTTTTTTTTTAAAAAAATGCCAACAGTCTACTACTATTCATAATATGTAAAATTATACTATATATGTATACATACAAAAAATGAAGTATTATAGAGTACATTCTCTGACCACTATAGACTCAAACTAGAAATTAATAACAGCAAAATTTCTAAACACTTGAAAACCAAACAGCATACTACAAAGTAGTCCATTGATCAAAGAGAAAATCACACCAAAAATTACACTTAACTGAATGAAAATGAAAATACAGCGTATCAAAATTTGTGGGACACAGCTAAAATAATAATGACAAGAAATTTTATAAAGCTAAAAGCGCACACTAAAAAAGAGAAAAAGTGTCAAATCAATAAACTAAGTTCCCACCTCAAAAATCTAGAAAAAGAAAAGCAAAATAAACCCAAAAGAAGCAGGAGGAAGAAAATAATAAAGCTAAAACCCAAAATCAATGAGATTGAAAATAGGAAAAACAAGTAGAAAATATAAATTAAAAAGTTTGTTCTTTGAAAAGATCAATAAAATTGACAAACCTCTAGTGAGGCTGACAAAGGAAAAAAAAAAACACAATTACCAGTATCAGTAATGAAACTAGGATATCACTATAGACCTGCAGACATCAACAGGATAATAAGGGACTATTGGGAACAACCCTATACATCTAAAGTTGACAACTTAGATGAAATGGATCAATTCCTCAAAAAACACAAACCACACAACTTATCCATTATGAAACATAATCTGTTTCTGTTGAGACTCAGATGTATAGAACAGACTTGTGGACTCTGGGAGAGGCGAGGGTGGGATGTTTCAAGAGAACAGCATTGAAACATGTATATTATCTAGGGTGAAACAGATCACCAGCCCAGGTTGGGTACATGAGACAAGTGCTCGGGCCTGGTGCACTGGGAAGACCCAGAGGGATCGGGTGGAGAGGGAGGTGGGAGGGGGGACTGGGATGGAGCATACATGTAAATCCATGGCTAATTCATTTCAATGTATGACAAAAACTACTGTAATGATGTAATTAGCCTACAACTAATAAAAATAAATGGAAAAAAAAAAAAGAAACATAATCTGAATAGCCCTATCACTATTAAGGAAATTGAATTCATAATTTTAAAACTCCCCAAGAATAAATCTCAAGCCCCATATGGTCTCACTGAAGAATTCTATCATTGTTTAAAAATCAATTAACACTAATTCTATACAGTATCTTCAAAAAAAAAAAAATAGGAGGAAATACCTGTCTCAATTAATTTTATGAAGCTATCAGTACTTGAAACCAAACCAGACAAGGATTGTACAAAAGAAGAAAACATTAGATTGATATCATTGGTGCATATAGAAGAATAAATCCTTAACAAAATGTTAGCAGATGGATTCCAGTAATATATAAAAAGGATTACACAACATGACAAAGCAGGGCTTATTCCAGGGATGCAAGAATGTTTCAATATTTGAAAACCAATCATTTAATAACCTACCATATTAACAGACTAAAGAAGAGAATTCACATGATCATATCCATCAATGCAGAAAAGGCATTTTACAAATTTCTATGTCCACCTATGATAAAAACTCTCCAGAAAAGGAATAGAGGGGACTTCCTCACTTGGCAAAGAACAGCTACCCAAAAACCTACTTCTAACATCACTCTTAATGGCAAAATTAAAATGAATGCTTTCCTCTTTCACTTATTCAGGAAACAAAGTTAGAATATCTGTTCTCACCAGTCTCTTGCAACACAGTACTGGAAATTTCAGCCAGTGCAATAAAGGGGAAAATGGAAATAAAAGTCCTAAGATAGAAGGAGAAGAAAACTGCTCCCATTTGCAGATGACCTCATTGTAAAGAAAATCACAAGGAATATAGAAAAAATAGAGATAATAAATGAATTTAGCAAGGCCACATGATATAAGATACACACACAAAATCAATTATACCAATAAAATTTTTTAAATCATTTTTATACACTAGCAATGAACATATAGTCACTGAAATTTAAATAAAATGCCATTTATTATTGACAAAAAATGAAACACCTAAGCATAAATCTAAAAAAATAAAGAAAAACATGTACAGGACTTCTATGCAGAAAACTACCAAATGCTATTGAAAGAAATTAAAGGAAAGAGATCTACATAAATACAGAGACACGGTACATTTATAGATTGGGAGACTCAACACAGTAAAGATACCAATTGTACTCAAATTGATGTATAGATTTAACTGTGCGCATGCTCAGTCACACACTCATGTTCAACTCTTTGCAAGCCCACAGACTATAGCCAGCCAGGCTCCTCTGTCCATGGACTTTCCCAGGCAAGAATACTAAACTGCGTTGCCATTTCCTACTCCAGGGGATCGTCCCAAACCAGGGATCGATCCACATCTCTTGTGTCTAATTCCTATCAAAATTCCAGAAGATTTTGTCTAGATATAGACAAGATTCATCTAAAAATTATTTGGAAAGGCAAAATAAGTAGAATAGCTAAACAATCCTGAAGGAGGTTGGGGGGGGGGGAAGCAAAGTATGAAGAATTTCAAGACTTATTATATAGCTATGGAAATCAAGACTGTGCGGTATTGGTAGCAAAACACACGGATCAATGGAACAGGATAGAGAACCTAGAAACAGACTCACACAGATATACCAAATGAATCTTTAACAAAGATGCAAAGTAATTCAGTGGAGGAAGAACAGTCTTTATTAGGTGGGAGGGGGGATCAGGATGGGGAACACATGTAAATCCATGGCTGATTCATGTCAATGTATGGCAAAAACCACTACAATATTGTAAAGTAATTAGCCTCCAACTAATAAAAATAAATGAAAAAATTTTTAAAAAGGAGAAAAAAAAACAAATAGTGCTGGAGCAATTGAACATCCACAGAGCAAATAAATAATAAATAAATAACCTCAAACTAACTCTCACACCTAATACAATAATTAACTCCAAATAGGTAACAGATTTAAGTGTAAAATGTAACACTATAAAACTTTTAGAAAAAAATTAGAAAAAATCTTATATAAGCAGAAGCAAAGAGTTCTTAGACTTGACACCAAAAGCATGATCCATAAAATTAAAAATTGATAAACTGGACTTCATCAAAATAAAACATTTTCTCTCTGCAAAATATCCAGGGATGTTTCTTTCAACAACAAAAGGAAGAACAGAAATACTACAGACTATGAGAAAGTATTTGCCAGCCACATATCGCTACCTAGAATATTAAGAACTCACAAAATTCAACAGTTAAAAAAAAATCCAATTAGAAAAGAAGTACATGAAAAGATGGGCTTCCCAGGTGGCACTGGTGGTAAAGAACCTGATTGCCCATGCAGGGGAGGTTAAGAGGTTCCATCCCTGGGTAGGGAAGATCCCCTGGAGGAGGGCATGGCAACCCACTCCAGTATTCTCTCCTGGAGAATCCCATGGACAGAGAAGCCTGTTGGGCTACAGTCCATGGGGTCACAAAGAGTCAGACACAACTGAAGTGACTTAGCACGGCACAGCACATGAAAATATGTTTAACATCTTAGTCACAAGGGAGATGCAAGTTAAAGCCACAGTGCTCTATCACCACACACCTATTAGAACAGCTAAAATAAAAAATAGTAACAATATCAAGTACTCACGAGGAGGAGAAATTAGATCATTCGTGCACTGGTGGGAATATAAAATAATACAGCCACTCTAGAAAAGAGACTGACTGACAGTTTCTTCAAAATAAAACAAAACATGCAACTACTATATGACCCAGAAATTGCATTCCTGAATATTTATACCAGAGAAATGAAAGCATGCTCACACAGAAACCCACACATGAATGCTTTTAGAAGCATTATTCCTAATAGCCAAAAACTGCTCAGAAAAACATGTGTCTTTTTTTAATAGTCCAAGATACCACTTCTCCATCACCACTACTTTTCCTAAATTACTTTTTTTTAATTTTTACCTTTTGACCCTCTTTATTCATTTCTCCCCACACCCACCCCACCTCTGGCAACTACCAATTCGTTCTCTGTATCTATAAGCTTGTTTTTTGCTTGCTTCATTTTGCTTTGTGTATATGCTTTACATCCTACATATAAGAGAGATCATACAGTATTTGTCTTTCTCTGGCTTATTTCACTAAGCATAATGCCGTCCAAGTCCACCCATATGTCCATATATCCTGTATCTTGACTGTATTGATGTTAATATCCTGGTAGTGATGCTGAATTATAACTTTGCAAGATGTTACTACTGGGAGAAGCTGGGTAAAAGTGCACTGAGTCTCTGTACTATTTATTATACCTGCATGTGAAACTCTATCTCAAAATAAAAAATTTAATTACAAAAAAAGTTGAAGTCAGAGAAAAGTCAGGCACTCAGGATTCCAATCAGCATCTCCAGAGGTCACTTGAATGAGTTCCAGAAACTGCAGAAACAAGCAGCCTCGTTCTCGATCCTCAGTAGCTCACGGCACTGGAGGAACAGAGAACAGGAGCAGGACTGCCCTCCCAGAAGACCACTTCCGTCAGGCACCCAGACGGCAACGGAGATGCTCCATGGTATCCCATCATGGCCACTGTCCTTTGCTGCCCATCACAGCATGTGCCTTGAGAGGCTGGGGCCATGAAAGGGAGATAATGGCAGAATCCCCGCATTCCAAAGGCACAGCTCTGGCTCATGAATACACCAGAAGGATAATGACAGTGAGACTGGTCACGCAGAAAGATACCTTCTAGGCCAACCATCGACTTTGAACGTGACAAGTAGAAAGGGTGTCAAGCAAGTCTCTTGTACAGGGTCCATTCTGGGGAACCCAAGGTTTATGAGATATTCTGGGGAAAGGATTCAGTGGTGAGATTAATTTGGAACCACTGCATTTTTCACGCCCTTCTTGACAATTCATAGTGCACACTAGCACGCTGAAGACACTGCAAACAACCTGCCAACATTTCATAGTTTGGCCAGAAAAATCAATTGCCATGCAACTTCTTTTATGACTACAACAAATACACTTTGAAAATGACGAGCTACTCCTAACTGTCACTAGATTCCAGCGATCCAAACGAATGGTTGCTGGCTTCTGCAGTGAGGAGCTCACCACCTTAATGAGATCAGGTTAAACCATCACAGACTGGATGCCTTAAACAACAAACACTCGTTTTTCTCTATTAGTTCTGGAGGCTAGGAAGTGTAAGATCGAGGTGCCAGCAGATTCTGGCACTATAGCCTTCTTGTACCCTCACATGGCAGAGCGACGGGGCTTGGGTCTCTTCCTCTTCTTCTAGGAACACTAATTCCACCATCATGACCTCAAGTCAAACGAATTACCTTCTAACCTCCAAATACCACAACATTCAGGTTCAGACTACAACACATGATTGGGGGATGGGTGGGGGTGGAGACACAAACATTCGGTTTATAGCAGAGTGTTTCTGAAGGGCACAGTCTCGGGAATGAAGTCAACAAGGATGAGGGGTTTTTATTATAGTGTGTGTGTGTGTGTATGTGTGTGTATGTGTGTGTTGCATGCACATGCTCAGTCGTATCCGACTCTTTGAGACCCTATGAACTGTAGCCCTCCAGGCTCCTCTGTCTATGGAATTTTCCAGGCAGAAATACTAGGGTGGGTTGCCATTCCCTTCTCCAAAGGATCTTCCCAACCCAGGGATCGAACCTGAGTCTCTTGCATCTCCTGTGCTGGCAGGCAGATTCTTTACTCCTGAGCCACCCAGGAAGCCCACAGATATTGCTAAATTGCCATCTGAAAATTTTTTTACCAATTTACACTCTGACCAACAGTTTGTGAAAGGGAACACTTGCCTAAAACTTCTATATAGAAATAGAAAAATATTCAAGAAATTTTACTTAAAAAAAAAC
Organism: Odocoileus virginianus; assembly: GCF_023699985.2. Lineage (NCBI taxonomy): Eukaryota > Metazoa > Chordata > Mammalia > Artiodactyla > Cervidae > Odocoileus > Odocoileus virginianus. The sequence continues at coordinate 73,932,127 of NC_069680.1, forward strand.
AAATGCATACTATGACCCAAACTTTAAAAAAAAAGAATAAGCTATAATTACATGACACTATATTTGTGGGGAAAGATGGGCAGATATACACTGAACCTTTGATGGTGATTATCTCTGAAGGGTGGGAGACAAGCCTTGTTCACTTTTAATTGCGTGGGAATTGATCATGGTTGAAGTTGACACAATTGACTCTTAAGTTCATAAGCAGAAGAAAAATATTCAAGGTACTTTTCAAGAAAAAAGAGAAAGTGATAGGAACTAAATGTGAAACAAAACAAAAAATTCCAGATATGAAGAAAATGCAAGCGAGTGGCAATTTTCCAGTACAGCTTATCATCAGAAACCATCTCTTTCTTTTCTACAAAATGAATTTTTCAGATGAAAATACTATATGAGAGAGCAGCTTCTTGACCCAGCTTTGCTTAGCCCCTCTATTCTGGCAGCATCTAGGTCTCCACTCACATCCCCATGTCAATACAGACAACACAATATTGTCCCCCTGTGAAACAAGTGCATGCTTCCTATCAAAATAATGATTTTAAAGCACAGTTATTCATTCCACCCTCAAACAGACATTGCTAACGTTTCTGTTTAACTTCCCTCCGGATTTAGTTCTATGCAAAGATATCTAGGATCTCTTACCTGGTTGTCACACGATGCGTACAACCTTGTGGCCCGCTTTTCTCTTCATAGTCTATGTGTTCATCTCATGCAATTGGGCAAACAATCAGGGAACAATACCTGATCACTTGGGTGTACCATAGTTTCCTTAACCATCCTCCAAGTGTCAGCTCTTTAGATTATCACCAATTTTTAATTCAGCAGTTTTGAACTACATCGTGCAGAAAGCTTTCTGTGTAATTAGGATAATCCCTTAGGAGAGATTCCTAGAAATGGAATTACTGAGTCAAAGGGTTTAAACATTTTTATGGTTCCAGATACACATTACCAAATTATCTTCCGAAAAGTCTTCACCAGTACATGGTAGAAAAGGCAAAAATTCATTCGACCAAAGTCTCACCAGCACTGGGTATTCTTTAATTGAGTGGTGAAAAATGGCATCCTGTCTTAATTTGCTTTGCTTTGATTACAGCTGAGGTTTTAGTGATTTTCCATATGTTTGTTAACAAGCTGAATTTCCTCCTGTGATTTGTTTGATCATGTTCTTTGTACATTTCTCTACTGAGAAGGATCAGTATCACATTTAAGTTTCCCGAGGAGCTCTTTGTCACTCTTCAGCTATGACTCCCTTAGTTGTTGATCACCACTGGTGCCCACTTGAAATAACACTAGTTATGAAATGTTAGATCTATAGAGCATTCAACACAGGCAACCTCTGGTTTGATTTTCACAACAGTCCTATTTGTGGGACAGGTGGGATTTGTAATCCCCATCTTACAGAGTAGAAAGGAGAGGTACACTGTGGTTAGGTTTCTACATGACCTACTAAATACCAAGGCTGGGACCAGAATGTGTCCTTCAATTTCAGGAGGCAAGATAGAACAAAGGCTCTGAGTCCAGTTCTGCAAATTAGCTCTGCCCTGACCACCTGCACCAACTTGAATGGGTAGACCGCTCCAAGCCCCAGGAATGATAGCAGCAATTTCCTCCCGGGCAGGTGAAAGAGTCCAATGAGATCATGAACGTACAAAGCTGTGCACAGTGTCTGGCTCACTATAACTGCTCCATAAATCACTAAAAATTCCATAAATACTTCCTGATGCCTTTGGGCCCACTCTGCTGGGCCCTGGAAATTCACTATGGGAATGCAGGAGTTCAGAGTCTGGCAGGGAAAACAGACAAACTGCCAATCCACATGGCAGGCCTTGCAGAAGCACATTCAAGGCACTGACCGGGCATGACCTAGACTTCTTGTCCCCTCACCAAGACATCCATCACTCAAGGTCAAATTCATCATTCTGATCTTTCTCATTTGGGCAGTCTGGCTCCTTCAGCCCAATGTCATCCATAAGGGGTCACCAGACCAAACAGAATGACTCATAAAGTTTCCCATGTCCCATCCATCAAGCCTTTCCTCCACGTCTCTGCCCTCAGCAGGAGGAGTCATATGTTTTTCGTGAACATGTACTTCTGTGATCTCTGCCCAGAGGCCCAGCCACTGATCCTCAAGGCCTGACCACTTCAGAGTCTGCAGAGAGCTGTCCTTCTGGGGTCTCAGCACACAGAGCCACTAGTGGATGGAGGGAGCACAGAACAGCCACTGGTCCCTGATGCCCCACACCATGCCTGACTCCTGGGGAGCTGAGAGAGGTGTTTGGGGTCTGTCTTCAGCACGTCTGTGGGACTAGGCTCTAATCTGATCAGTTATTGTGACTCTACAGGGACTCTGGTGTAAGGAAAGAGGCCAGACTGTGGAAATTGACATGAAAGGAGGTGCAGAAGCAGGGTAGAATGGGATAAACACATGAGCTCTCAGTGAAAGGGATCCTGGTTCACCAGACAACTTTGGGCAAGTGACAGCATCTCCCTGCCTCAATGCCTTATCTCTGAAGTCAGAATTAAAACAGATCTTGCTTCAAAGATCAATCATACAAATTATTGCAATCATTTCTATAACTGAATCCCCGACTCTCCCAACAGCATTCAGTCTGTAGGGAGAAAAGAGTCACCAATTACCAAGCACTTCCTGTGTGTACGACTTTACTTTAAACACATCTCTTGAATTCATCTCAGTACATTCTTAGCATAACCTCATTCAATTACTGAGCCAAATATCTATTGGGTACAGTAGTGAATGAAACACACACATGAGCCTCCTCTGGTGAAACTTACATTCCCGTGAGAAAAAGAGAAAATAAATGAGATAAATAAATAAAATGTGCATTAAGTCACAGAGTCATGAGTGTTCAGGAAAACAACAAAGCAGAGAAGAAGGAGAGCAAATGTCAAGCTGGGGGTTAAAATTTTAGAAGGCTGGTCAGGGAAGACTCACCTGGGAAGGTAACAGCAATAGTTTGGATCATTGGTAACATTCATTCCTCTCTTCCCATGGGTGGTATATACTGCACAGCTCAACTTGCTTTGGCAAGTGGGATGTTAACAGACGTGACACAAGCAAAAGCTTGAAATACACACATGCAGACACTAACCTTCCTATGCACTGGCCATGGCCAAAAGAGAGTTTGTTAACAATAGAGAGCTGCTCCTCAACCTTGGCCCCAGCTGAGATGCCAGGAAGAACATCCCCAAGTGGAAGCAAAACCTACCAGCCCATCTGGATGAGTCGCCCCACCCAGCCTGCAGGGACCCATGAGGTGCTGAATGCCAGTGAAACTGGGGGTCGTTTGTTACAGAGCATGATACGGTCATATCGGTGACTGACAGACTTTGGGGTAAAGGCCTCAAGGAAGTGGGAGAAAGAGCAATGTGACTATCGGGGGAAGACTGTGCCAGGCAGAGAAGAGAACAAGAGAAGAAATCACACCAGGAATATTCAAGGGACAGCAAGGAGGTCTGGGTGGCTGGAATGAAGGGAACAAGAAAGAGGACAGGAGGAAATGAGGTCAAAGAGACGATACACAGCTAGATCGAGTAAGACATTAGATGCGGGATGGCCATTTAGCACCCAAACCAGAATATGCTTTTAAAATTGAAGTATCACTTTCATATAGTAAAACACAATCTTTTCAGTAAACAATTATGAGTTTGATCATCTTAGATCATCATGTAACCAATTCCCTAATGAAGATATAGAGGAGTTCCATCACCTACAAAAATTCCTTTGTCTCTTAGGGTAAATGCTGCTGACAATTTCAGCAAACACCGCTGTTTTCTGCCCTGTACTTCTGCCTGTTTCAGAGCATCATTAAATGGAATCTTGAGTATAAGGCCCTTAAAGTTTGACTTTTTTCACTGGGCATATGCTTTTGAGAATCGCCCCAAGTTTCTACGTGTATTAGTAGTATGTTCCTTTTCAATGCTGAATAATATCCCATTGTATGGATGTTATCCATTCATCAACTGAAGGACATCTAAGTGGTTTCCAGTTTGGGGCTATCATTAATAAAGCCACTACAAGCACTGGCATACAGCAAACCAGGACACTTCTAAGAGTGAATAATTATTTTGGAACAAGAGGTGTAATGGAGACCAATTCATGAAGATAGGAAGTATGTTCACCTGACTGAGGTCAAAGTAGGGACTCTGGCTGTTCTGCTGGAAAGACGGGAAGCTATAGGCAGAGAAATAACATGCTCGGCTGACATGTTAGCAGCCATAAGCAGGAAGGCCAATCACAAGGCTATTGCCAAGATGATGGTGGGATAGACCAGGGAGGTGGCCATGGCAGTGGTGAGGAATTATCAGATTCCAGACACACCGAAGGGATAGCAGACAGTATTGCTGATGGGTTAATTATGAGGTTTAAGAAAGCATCAAAAACTCCAGGATTTCTGACATGAGCAAGCGAAGGAAGGAGGCTTCATCCATTTTACAGAGGAGAACACTCTAGTCTTAGAACAGATAAAACATTTGCTCGTGACCACATATCATGAAAACAGAGCCAGGAACAGTATTCCAGCAGCAGTTGCTTGGCATCATCACACCATCTGCCTTACATCAAAAGGAAGGAGCAAAAGTTCTCCTCCAAAGGAGAAATCGCATGTTAGGAGTCCTCCAGACACAATTACATTCTGAGAGCACAAATGTGCCCCTATCCAGGAAAGGCCCTGCCTAGGGGTATACCAACAGGCCCCAAGAAAGGAAGCTGCTGTTCATAACCAGAATATAAGGCCTGGGGGAGCGTTGGGAGTGAGGATTCGAAGTGAGGACAAGCAAACAGCAGGAGTTAGTGGCCCTGACCGCATCCCACACTCATCAGCCCACCAAGTCTGAGCATACTGCAGGAGGATGGCTCAGGGAGGGGCAGTGTGGGGTCAGACCTCACCACTCTGCCACCCGAGGTCGTCCATGGCAACCTGGTTCTTTCTGGAGCTAGAGGTCTGAGCTAGTACTGAATTCCTTTTGGAGCCTGGATGGAGAATTCTGGTCCCCTCAGAATGTCTGTGTGAGCTGTGACAGGGGCCATAGCCCCCTGCCTACCCATGGACCTCAGCTCAGTGCCAGGACCTAGATTCACAATTTGACCTCTAGAAAGATCCTACCATACCCCCAACCCACAGGTCACCATCCTGGCTCACGTCTCCAGGCTTCTGATACATACATACGTACACACAATCCAGTCTGTGCAGAGGTATGCAGGAGCCCTTTCCATTAGTAAGGCACCATCCCACTGCCTGCCTCACTCTTGTCAATATCACAAAGTGGAAAAGAGCAAAGTCTTAGAGGCACCCTGGCCAGGGTTCAAACCGGCCACTTTCTGGCTGTGAACATAGTGGGGGTTATTCAACTCTGGAGCCTCAACTTCCTCACCTGCAAGATGTCTCAAGCTGTAAGAAATCAGTGTGCTCATGTGCCTGGCACACAGGAAGAGCTCTGTCCTCTTGCAAAGCTACCAGTCAGCCCAGCTTGGAGCCTGGGACCATCCCACACCCGTGAACCACCTCAGCTCTGGGCAAGGCCTCAGGCAGCACAAGGGTGCCCAAGCCTCTCACACCCATATTTTTAACCTATGGAGGGGCACAGTTCACAACCCCTTGCTTGGCCAGGGGCCTTGGGTCCCCTCCCTGGGTACAAGTCCCTGCTACAAGGACAGTCCAGACAAGGGTATGTCCACCATGTACAATATGATTCAAAGCCCAGTCTTAGCTGGGCAGCAGGCGCCCAGAGAACAGTTCACACCACACATCTGGGGAAATCCTCAGCAAATGAATGCCAGCAGCCACCCATGCTTCCTTTGATGGGACACATACTACCCCCCTACCCCAGCCCCCCAGGACAGTAGGGCTCTGCCTCCACCCCTTCCGTTTCATGGGAAGGGGTGCACCCAGGTTCCCACTATACTCATGTTCAGCTGAAAGCCAGCCCCAGTGCCTTACTCCAGTGACCCTCCAGAGCCAGACAGAGTGCAGTTTCCATTAGCCTGGTGGTCACTCAGTACTATCCTACTCAGAAGGCAGGGTCAGGACAGCGAGGCAGGCAGCACAGGAGGGCAAAGGCCACAAGCAAGGACTAGGAAGCCAGAAGCTCTACAGCAGGTGATGGGGCTGCAACATGTCCCGGGCCCCACATGCCTCCACTTGCAGCTGAGATGAATTTACCTGAGGCACCAGTCCAACCCTCTTCTGACTTCATGATTTATTCACGTAATTACACCCAAGTCTTACAAAATCCTGATTTACAGCTGCTGTAACCTGGATATCACTGCATTTCTTCCCAGGAAGTTGAGGAGCACTCTGAGTTTAATGGGCTGTGTTTTCATAAGAAGTGTTACCCTCCCTCAAAGACCTGGGAAGAAAGTCAAATGATATGGGCACCAAGGTAGTTTTCATTTGTTCAAGGAGACAAGGAGGGAAGAGAAGGTCATTTACAAGTCCAGGGGGACACAGTAGATACCCATTGTCCAGGTGAGAAAACTGAGACCCACCACCATTGCCTGCTCAGCCCAAGACCCTACAGTTACCAAGCGCAGTGTTGATTAGGAGCACGGTCGTCACTGCTGCCACGGCCTTCTTTGCCTCACCGCACCATGCTGTCTTCCAAGAACATTACAAATTTGCTCACTGTTCTTGTCTCCTGCAGCTCGCACTCTATCCTCAAGCTTGAGACACGTCTTTCTAAGGCACACAGCTAGATGACGTTGGGAACACTTTCTTCAAAGGCAGCAAAAGAATGAGGGGCCAGCTGCCCCTCACCAGTGGTGTCCTTGGCATATGTATCCCTCATTCCCTGTTCAGCAAGCATTTAGTAAGCCCCTTCTGCACGTGAGGCCCCAGGCTGGCACTGTAGGGAGAAGGTGGCCATACTCCCATTAGTCAAAATAAGTATGTGACCGATACGTCATTGCAGGGTAAAGCATGCTCTCTGCAGGAAGAGTGCAGGGTGCCACGTGCCTGTCTAAATGGCCTGGGTATGGCAGAGCACCAGGAAAAGCTGCCCCGAGAAGCCATAACCAGGCTGAAATGGGAAGGATGGTGGAAGTTAGTGAGGTGGGCAACATGTGCACAGGAGCAGTGGGGGTTACTCCAGGGAGAAGAATCCACTGTGAGAAGATTCTGGAAAGGCCTGTTTTCTTATTTGTAAAAGGACGGTGATAATATTACCATGGGGCATGGTTGTTGTTCAGGTGCTAAGTCATGTCTGACTCTGCCACCCCATGGACTGCAGCACACCAGGCTTTCCTGTCCTCACTATCTCCCAGACCTTGCTCAAACTCATGTCCATTGAGTCAGTGATGCCATCCAACCATCTCATCCCATCGCCCCCTTCTCCTCCTATAGGGCATGACCAAGATGATGCCATTCAGGAGACTGGCACCCTGGCCCTTTGCATGCTAGAAACTTCCCAGCAGCAACAATCCAAGGAGGAAAATAAAACCTGACAGGTGAAGATTTTCAATGAAACATTGTCTCCAAAAATTGACCAAAGAATTGGAAACAGTTACAATGTCCAATAACAGGAAACACTAGGAAGGTTCAGTTCAGTTTAGTTCAGTTCAGTTCAGTCATGGAACATCAATTCTTTATCTCAATGCAATCATTTAAAATGATCATTAGGAGGGCTTTGCAACAACACAGGAAATGCTTGTGCCAGGATGTTAGGTCGAAAAACAAACACGGAACACAAAATTGCATCTAGATTATGAGTGACTCTACACAAAATAAGTGCACATGTAGTTACAAAAGAATACAGACCACAAAAAAAGGGACTGTGCTAAGCAGTAAGGTTATTAAATTCTTCCTAATATTGCCAGGATGCTTGAAAATAAGCAAAATAGCTAGAGGGTATGAAGAAGAACTTGCATTCGGGTGTGAGATGAGAGGAGGAGCCTGTCTTCAGGTGCTGGAAATAGAAGGGACCTGACTTCAAGCGTGGGATGGGAGGAGGGACCTGCCTGCAGGAGTGGGATGGGAGGAGGGGGGCAAGTTCACATTAAAGCTCTATTCGTGGGTGGCACACTTCGGCTAAACCATTCCCCTCTCTGAGTCCTGCTTATGATGAGGTGAGGGTGGGAGTGTCAAAGGACATGAGCAGGATGGAAAGTTCGAACGACTGGGTGGAGGTGGAGCCATTCTGGGGCTGGGCAAGCTCCAGGATGAGCTGGTCACTAAGATGAATGGAGAACGTAAAGCACTCAGATGAAGAGGAAAATGAAATGATGATGACAAGGAGGAGGCTAGGAGAAGGGTAAGGTCTAGCAGAGAAGCCTCGTGGGTCAAGAGAATCCTGAGGTGAGAGAACCCAGACACCTGTGTGGGCTGAAGTCAAACCTGCTTACAGAAAACCCCAAGTAGATGCAAATGATTGCACTACAAACCCAGGAAAAGGAGGTTTTCCTGTGCCGACATAGCATGAACATTGAGGCCTCAAACCCAGTTGCTCCTCCTGGTGCTGTCTCACCGAGCATGACTCTTATTGCTGTAGGCAGTCCCAACAAGGATGGCGATGCCACCAAGGGCTCAAAGGCCTTCAGCCTGCAGGTTACTACTCCTCCAATCTGCCCAGCATCAACTTCCTCCAGGCCGCCAAGACACCGAACCTCAGGGGCATGTCCATGAGCTTCCAGAGGGGCCCTGAGCAGCTTGCCACTCATCTGCAGCCTTTCCAGGGGCTCACATTCCCCCTGTTCACTTGCTGCTCTGCAAGGGAACCCAGGAGTGGACTGGAGGCCTGCACCTCTACACCAGACCAAAGAGCTGTTCAGCCCAAGAGCGCTGAGAGCAGAAGCGCTGTCAGCTTGATAATGATAATATTCACAGCTACCATGACCACGATCTGAAAGGTGTCCCTTGAAATTGTTCAACATACAAGCAAATGCAAGTGTTAGCAGCAATTTCTGAGCCAGGCTGCCAGCCCAAACCCTGGTCAGGTTAGTAATCTCTCTGCATGTCAGAGCTTCCCTGGTGGCTTAGATCGTAAAGAATCTGCCTGCAGTGCAGGAGATCTAGGTTCAATCCTTAGGTCAGGAAGACCCCCTGGAGAAGGAAATGGCAACCCACTTCAGTATTCTTACCTGGAGAATTCCATGGTCAGAGGAGCCTGGCGGACTACAGTCTATGAGATCACAAGGAGTTGGACACGAATGAGAGACTAATGCTTTCCCAAACAAAATGGGGATACAGTTTGTTTACATCCCTACCTTATAGAATTGAGGGGATTCAATGAGACAAGACACAGAAAGTGCTCAGAAAGTGCCTGGCCTGTGGTCAACCTCCACCAGTGTTAGCTGTTATTACTGCTGACTGCTTGGAATAGAGCAGTTGTCCATCTGTTGTCCTCTGGCACTAGAAACTTCCATGAGAAAAAGTGTATGTACACACAGGCAAGCACACGCACAAATGCAAACACACCTGCACACATACACATGCACAGTGGATATTTGGGGACCCAGCTCCATCCCTGCCTAGGAGCAGAACCCCTGAGCTGGGGAAACAGTGCCAGCCCCCACACCCCACCACCTGCATCAGACTGCCCTCTGCTTTTCTGCACAGTTGTTTACATTTTCTTTTTTGCCTTTCCTCTAGTCTTTCTGATTTCCTACATTCTTTGATTTGTCTGTCCGGTGTTCAACAGGGGAGATCTTTGATCACTTTCAAAATTCTGTCAGCACTTTTTGGAAGAGGCCCATGCATCAGAGGGCCCATGGGTGCCTGTGAGTGTGGCAATTTTTGCGTTTGATCATTTGGTCTCCCTGAGTTATTTGAGTGGTCCTTGCCTCAGCTGCCTTTCATCCATCCCCACCCTGACCCCTTCCCACTCAAAGCCCCTCCTTCCCTCCATGCCATCACCTGAATACGCTGCCCAGCCCTGAACACCAACCAAGTTCAAGAAATCCAAGCATTCATTCCACTTTCCTTTCTCTGTCCTTTGCTTTTCTCCTGATCCTTTTCTAAGCAAACACTCTTCCAGCCATGCTCAGAGATGATCTAGCACAACACATATTTGCCTTCCTGTATATCTTGCTTTAAGGTGGTTCCTGCTATCTGTAAGACAAAACAGCCAATCCCTAAACTCCAGTGAGGCCTCTGCTTAGCAACTCAACAGTGAGTGAAGGGAGAAAGGAGAAAACTGTCGTGCAAAGAGAAAGAGAATGCATGTTCAGCTATATTGCTCACCCAGCCCTGCCAGGCATGTGCGTGGCTCACAGAACTCTCAACAAAGTGCTTAGCCACCCAACATAGAGGCCCTCACTGATCTGCCCCAGAGGGGTCAGTCATCAGGCCCAGGGGCAATGGCCACTCTCAAGGTCACATTGGCCAAGCAGACCCACGGCTCTTCCCAAGGCCATGCCACTCCCTTACACACACAACTCCACAGAAGGACAACAGTACCCACTGCTCTGTGTCCAGATGCCAGATGGCCCTTCAGGCCTAGCCACAATCAATAAGGCCTGGATATCACCTGATGGGCCCACCCAGATGTTCATCAGATCACCTGGGGAGGTTTGTAAGCATATGATTGGTTTCAACCTTATAGCTCCCTCCTAAATGATCTAGAGTTGGGCCTGAGCCTCAAAACTGTCTGAAAGCTCCCTAGATGCCTCTAATGCATGAGCTAGGGTGAGACCACTACACTTTCAAGAGCTCAGATGCTGGAGCCAGGTGGTTGTGGTGGTTTAGTCACTAAGTTGTGTCCGACTCTTACAACCCCATGGACTGTAACCTGCCAGACTACTCTTTCCATGGGATTCTCCAGGTAAGTAAGCACTCAATAAATACCAAGTACTCCTGTTATTCTTTCATCCCGGGGTCATCCCATCCCAATTCTCTCCCTGTCCACCAGGCAGCCTCTGCAAAGGGCTTTTCAGAGGGAAATGGAAAGGCCCCCTGGGTCTGGCTCTCAGGTTGAGCCAACTATCCAAAAAGTAGAGAAAACGGTTTGGGTCACAGTGCCTGCCACAGGGCTCTTGAAAGACCCCACTAAAGCCCAGCTCCTGGGAAGGAGAACACACTCTGCCTACATGCTGTTGGCTCCACAGAAAGAGTGTGATGGAGAACTGGGGGGACGCCAGTCAACTGGCTACTCCCAGCCTCTGCTCTTCAATAGCTCCTCTCCTGGTCTGCAAAGGAGTGCAATGTATCAAGAATAACTGCAACACAGTGTAATGTGCCCCAACCATCAGGGTCATTTGGGACCCAGAGTTTTCTAGCCAGAAAGGAATGCTCACTATCTCATCCCCCCTACATACATGTTCTATAAATTAGACCAGGGTGTCTTCACCCCTGTTTGACAGGTGAGGAAGAAGCAACTTAGAGGCATAAAGGGGCTTTCCCAAGACACACTCAACTGCCCCCGTTCTCCTCTATTATTCACATGTTGTGAAAGTGTTTATTTGAAAAAGGAAGTGGATCCGGGGTGCAAAGTTTCCCAGGTTAATAGAAGCCAAAGATGGGCTGCTTGATCAGTCGTGCCATGCACTAAAGTCGAAAAATTCAAACTGATGAGAAGGAGCACTCATGATTTGACCCAGCCCGAGTTACAGGAAGGTACCATCTTTTGGAAAGAAAATGGAAACTTCTGGAGGACTTCCACGTTCTGAGTACATTACAGATATGGTCTCATCAAATTCCCCTAAGAAACCGGTAAAATGCTGTGGAGTGCTGGCTCCATCAGGAAACGGACCATCATAGAAACTAGAGTCTTTTCCCCGAGTCCCGCAGCTGATGGCGGCAGACGAGGCTGCACGCAGTGCCATTTGTTCTAAGACCTGAGGTGCCATAAATGCCTCAGATGGTAGCACACGAGTTGTCCATGTTGTCCCAGGTGAGGACAGAACACAGGCCAGGCCAACAAGGATCAGATGGGCTCCTGGAGAATCCCCATGCCACATCTGTCAGACGAGAGGTGGCCCACAACCTCCTGGAACAGATCTCATTGGCTAGTCGCAGGAATATTCATTCTCTTCCCAGCTCCTCAAGTGAACATCTGCTTTTCTCAAAGCTGTGAATTTCACGTCAAGAATTTCCAATTACCTTCCCCTTGGTTTTATTTAGCATCACTGTATTGGAGGCATAATTAGTCTGAGATGAAAACGTGTATTGTTCCCTTCTCCTCTGCAGTGAAATAGGTTTCCAAAAGCGCTAACAGACAGGATCCTTCTCCAAAAATGACAAACAGTAAGTGAAGGATGAAAGCAGGAGTGAAATACAGATTGATGACAACTGTGGCTGAGCTAGGATGGGGGCGGGGGGGTGTGATGGTGGAATCTGCCAAGGAGCTCCGGCTCCAGATCTCACCTCCTCCTCACCTCCTAATGAGGATGGGCCTTTTCTGCAACATAAAAGTGATGCTGATGAAGATGAAAGGCCAATTTTCACCAATATGTTTCCTAATGATATATCATGAGAACCAGGCACCTTGGGGATTATGAAGCATGGAGGTATCCTGAGTATTCTCCTCCCTGGAGCTGGCCATTCCCAGAGTCTGGGGGCATTGTCCAATGTGTACAGGCTTCCTCCTGGCCAGGGTTACCCAGAAATGGGGCAAAATAAGGAGAGACACACATTTTACAAGAGTAGAAAATACCCATAGAAGTTGGGTATTCAAGTAACCAAGACTAAGAGGCTCTCACTGACCCCAGGCCTTGCAAAAGACCAGGCATTTAGCTTCTGATCTGTCCAGTGCTTGTCAAAGTCAGTTTTCTAGGATCCAAATCCTGGGCAATGATACCCTTTCTGCTCCCACTCTTGCCTTCTTATAGGCTCATCCCACAGAGCAGCCAGAGTGATCACTAAATGGGAAATAGCCCTGTCACTGTCTTAGAAAAACCCTCCAGTAATTTCCCATCACACTTAAAACCGACTTCCTCACCTGGACCTCAAAGCCCAGAGCCTAGAAGGTATACCTTCCCCCACCTCTCTCACCTCACCTGGTCACTCTCTGCCCTCTTCTCACTAAGGTCTAGCCATACAACCATTCTCTCTCTATTCCTCTAACCCGTCAGCCTTTATTCCCATCTCGGGATCTTGGCGATGGCAAAGGTCTCCCTTACAGAAGCAAAGGCCTTCACAGGTCTGATTCCATCACACAGGTCTTAACTCAGAAGTTGAAAGTAGCCCCCAATCACTCCCTATCAATGTCATCCTATTCTGGGTTCCTTATAGATATCATTTGAGATCATCTTGCTTTTTGCCTCTGCCTCTCTCTCGCACTTAGAGTGTAAGATCCATAATCGTGGAGATCTCACTTGTCTTACTCCCCACCACACCCCAGCACCTAGCAGAGTTGCAGAGCACCTGGCACAAAGCGAGGACTCAATAAATATTGATGGACTAAAGATCAGTAGGAAACTGGTAGGGTTTGGTTTACCAAGAGGACCACAAGGCGAATGCATATTACCTTCAGATAACTGAGGGACTGACATGGGAGAAAGAGTAAAATTCTTATGTGGCCCAAGACTCTGATCTAAGACCAATGAGAAGTCATAGGACAGATTTTGCCCAACATTAAGTAGGAGCTTTCTCACTGTTGAGCTGCCCAACAAAAGAATGGGTTTCCTCGAGGAGGTGGTGAGCTCCCCATCTCTGGAGGTATGTAAGCAGAGACCACTGCTAGTGCCCATGAAGTCAAGAGATGAACATTCTTCTATGTTCCTGAGTCCACAGCCATCATCAACACCCACTTTGGTTTCTTCTTTCTCAATCTTATTCTCCCCTCCAGATCATAATCCTCTGAGAAAGGGCAGGAACTCTTTCTCCAGCACGGCTCCACAGCGCCTTGCACAGGGCAGGGCCATAGTGACGAAGCACACGTGTCCACCAGACAAGGAGTGAAGTAAACGTGCCTGATTCCTTTTAGGCTGAAAGCAGGAGGCTCCAGGCAGGGCTCTGTCCATGGGGCCCCATGAGGAGGTGGGCACCTTCCTGGCAGGGCTAAGCTTGTGGCCTGTGCCTTCATCCAGGGGCACAAGCCTGTAAAATGGACAGGAGAGGAGGTGGAAGAGGAGGAGGGGCCATCACAGAACACCAAAACCTGCACTCTGATCACTTCTCTCAGTCAGTCTTCCCCACAGCCCTGGGAGAGGCTGACATGCCTTGCAGCCCCACCCAGACAAGGAAACCCAGGCTCCAGGAAGCCAGGCCTCTGGTCCAGTCCTACAGTGGGTCCAGGTGATGCTGAGAGCAGAGCTCAGATGTGAAAGATGTCAGGACCTGCAATCCTGACACCCTGACCCCCAACGGGACAGACACTTCCCTCCCAGTTTTAGACTGTCCAGTTGGAAACAGTCTCAACTCATTCTGCCTTTCCCTCTCCCTGTCTCCTGAGAAACTGAGGCCCATGGGATCTGCCAAGCTGAGCCCAAATCAGAACTACATTCAGTTCCCTGTTATATCATCCCAGCTCAGGACTGTTCAGAAGGAAGCTGGTAAGATGAGTATATTCTCAAGCTCCCTCCTCCCAGCCCTGGGCAGGCACAGGGCTCCTTATGCACACCACAGCCTCCTTCCCATCACCTGGGACAGGTGCTCACACAGAGGCACTCAGAGCCCATGTGCCAGGACAAGTCATGTCAGAATACTCCTCCCTCCCAGCCCACTAACAGGGACCCAATGTTGTTGCTATTGAGTCACTCAGTCATGTCTGACTCTTTGCGACCCCATGGACTGTAGCCCACCAGGCCCCGCTGTCCATGGGATTTCCCTGGCAAGAATACTGGAGTGGGTTGCCGTTTCCTCCCCCAGCAGATCTTCCCAGCCCAGGGATGGAAACTGTGTCTCCTGCATTGGCAGGCAGATTCTTTACCACTGAGTCACCAGAGAAGCCCTACAGGAACCCAGTATCAGCCACGCTACCTCCTCCACCTACTCAGGCTTCCTGGGCTGATCTGTAGGCTTCTGAAGGATAAAAATAGGGGCAGAAAGAAGGAGGAGCAAAGAAGAGAAGCAAGAGCTCAAGTGGACAATAAAAGGTGACCTATCTGGAGAGTCTGGGGAGACAGTGGCTCCCAAGAGACAATGCAGGAGAGAGAAAGAGAACGAGGATTCTAAGACGTGTTACCACGAGTTATGAACTGGATCTTCTGACAGTCTTCAAAGGATTCAGTAAAGAATCGTTAAATACATATTATGTTTCCTGGTGTTTTCTTTTCCTAAAGTGACTCAACATAGAGACTGGGACAGGGGGCACCATCAGTTATGTTTGGATTACAAACGAAGGAAACACTCATCTCCAATGATAGTACCTCTGACTTACTATGTCAGCCATATTTAGAATGAGTCACACAAAAAAACTTAGCTCCTTATTCATCTCACAGTAAAGTCTATTACCCTCTCCACCACAGAAAGAAAGATTTCCAGTGAAAATTCTGAAACGGAAAATGTCTATTTTTGTACTCAACTATGAAAGAATATGTGAGTATATGTAAATATGTTTAATAAAATTGTATTGGTCATGTTAAAACATTTTTAAGCAGATGAATGTATAAGTAAATAAATGAGAACCCCAAATCCATTGTTTTGCTCACAAAGACACAAGTCTGTCCTGCCTGGGGGAGAAATTTTAACAGCCAGCGCTTCCTAGATAAAAGATCTGCCCAGTGCTAGGCACCTTTTTACACGCATTAACTCTTTAAATCTTGACAGCCATCTAGGAGGTAGGTAATATTACCTGCACTTTACAGGTGAGAAAAGGGAGACATTCACCTTGGTTCCCACAGTTAGTAAGTGCTGGAGCCAGAATTCCAAGTCAGGAGCATGGTTCCAGACCCACGTGCTTAGCTACTCTACTCACCTGTGCAGAGATCCAACCTACCTGCCGAAAAGGACTGACAGAGCCAGCTACCCCACCACAAGGGGTTGACCCCATCCCAGCTGCTCCAGTCAAAAGGAGCCTGTGGGTTGCTATCCTGAGAGGCTAAAGCATGTGTGTATCTCCTAATAGCTCAGGGTTAAATGGCAGCAAAATCAACCAAATGCAGTTGTCACATTCTTGGCTAAAATCAGTAAGTGTTTACAAAATTTTATTCCACAGAAACACAACAGTGACATGAAAAACAGGTATTTGGAAAGACTGAGCCTCCAATGTGGAGGACGAGGCATGTCCGCAATGCCTCTACCCCCAGAATCTGTCAAGCAAAAGCCCAAAAGCAATAAGGCTGCTCTCTTTCCTTCTCCTCAATAGAGCACTCAGGGAGGAGCCCCAGGGGTGAGAAGCTGCAAGGGGCAGGGCTGGAACCCCCAGCAAATTTAGATTGTCTTGGAAGCCATGAGGCTGGAGACTACATATGGGAGGAGGGCATGCACAACTGACAGGTTTCTCAAGGGCTGAGAATGTGTCTCACTCATCTTTCCATTTCTGGAGATCAGTGCCAGGTCTAACACACCTGCAAAAGTCAACAAGCAGAAGTGCTTGTGGGTTTGACTTGAAATAAGTTGAACTGAATGGCCTTCTCTGCTTCATAGAAAGAAGAGCACGGCAGCTGCAAGATAGACCACGTGGCTAGAGCTGTGGCTCACAGAAGAGGATGTGGAGCATAACCCCCTACCCCTTAAGGTGGGCTGCATACAGTGGCATCTTTCCAAAAAGGGCAGCATAGGAAAAGGGAAACAAAAAATAAATTCATGGTAAAGAAATGTGACAAACACAACCTCAGCCAGGTGGTCAAGGTCAACATCAACAGTGATCAGTCATGTTGACAGCATGCTTCCTTGATGAGCTGTGAGGAGAAGGGCACTCTATCTCTGTGCTCTTCTTCCCCTAAATCCATTTGTTGTTGTTTAGTTGCTAAGTCGTGTCTGACTCTTTGGGACCCCGTGGACTGTAGCCAGGCTCCTCTTTTCCATGGGATTTCCCAGTCAAGAATACTGGAGTGGGTTGCCATTTCCTTTTCCAGGGGATCTTTCAGACCCAGGGATGGAACTCACGTCTCCTGCTTGCCAGGTGGATTCTTTGCCACTGAGCCTCCTAGGAAACCCTCCGCTAAACCCATAACCCCAACCTGATCATGAGAAAATATCAGACAAATCCCAACTGGGAGACATGCCACATCATACCCAACCAGCACTCCTCTAATTGTTAAGGTCATCACCATCAAGCAAAGTCTGATAAATTGTCACACCCAAGAGGAGTCTAAGGAGACATGATGACTAAAGCAATGCGGTGTCCTGGATGGGAACCTAGAGCAGAAAAGGCACAGTAGGAAGTCTGAATCAAGCATGGATTTTAGTTAATAAAAATGCATCAGTAATGGCTCATTAATTGTGACAAATGTACAACACGAATAAAAGATGCTCATAATAGGGGGGAAACTGGGTGCAGGGTATATGAGAACTCTCTGTACCATCTTCACCCTTTTTCTGTAAATCCAAAACTATTCTAAAATTAAAAGTTTATTTTTAAGAATTGGAGCCTCATCCTGAGTTCATCACTTCCAAAATAGTCCTCACAAGTGTTCCCTTTTCCCCAATTATTCCTGCCTTCATCAGGGCTATGTCAATGCTCACCCAACTATTGGTACCACCCTTCCTCCCTGGCCCCAGGCCCCCACCCAATCCACCCAGAACTTTCAACACCCTTACTGTGATGGCCCCCATGTCTTCAGCGTTGATTCCAGCCCCCAGCATGGTATCCAGGGTCTTTCCACTTCCTTGACTCCTGGTCTTCCTTTAAGTGTCTACTGCACTTTCCCTAAAAAGCTATCATCCCTCCAGCTCCCTAGCCTCCCTCTCATGCCCCTGTACTTGCTGATCCCTCACCTGGGATGTCTTTTCCCCACTGTTCACCCTGGCTGACTCATGCCTGTCCTTTGAGACTCAGCTCATACATTATTTCCTACAGAAAGCCTTCTGTGACCCCAGGATGGCTACGTTGGCTTTGGTGAACACCCCAATCCTACCTACACTGAAATCTACCCTATATTGCTGATGACTGCCTACTTTCAAGTAGGCACAGTGCTCTCACTCATGTATTTTTAGTGCCAATCTTCACCAAATGTTTATTCAATGAGGAGTAAATCACTAGGGGAAAAAGAGGGATAAAAAAAAATCACAGATAGCATTCCAGGTCTTTTGCTCCTGAGTTTTAAATGACAAATTTTATTCTTCAGAGTCCCATTATCCTCACTAGAGCCCTATGTAACCACATTCCATTATATGGCAATGTAACGGATTACTAGATTTAATTATAGCAGGATAATTAATGTCAAGGTATTGCCAGTTTGGACATAAATATCACCTTCAATGTAACTCTTCTCTACTTCTGTGATGCCTATGCTTGGAAAGACTAGTTTTTGATGAGAAGCACCTTTATCATGGGGGAAGCAATGCCAAATAGAACATCTGATTTGCCAGCTGCCACTGTCCTCCAGGAAGCATATCTCCATCCCGGCTTTAGACTGGCTCATGGCACCCCTGACCCTGATATGAGCCCCATCTCTTACACACCCAGGCACAGACCACCACACTTGGCCTTGCTCTGTCTGAACCAAGCACCTTAGGCAGAGGAGTTTCTCCAGGGCTCTCTCTGGGACCCTTGGGAGGTTCCCAAGTCTCATTCCTTCATGACCTCCACTTACCTTCATTACAAGAGGTAAGAACAACCATGAGAAGTGAAGGACTCTCAGAAGCTATGTCAAGGCAGAAACAGTACAGCCAGCTCAGGGAGGAGATGCTACAGATCTTATGGACCAAGAAGGCCTCACCTTGGGCCTCACAGGCCCTCTCCTTCAGCCACTCACAAGCCTGGCTCTAGCTCTGCCCTTAGACTGATTGCATTCTGTGCCTTGACAAAAGAAACATTGTTTCCTATCAGTTGCCTTCAGGCTACTTTCAAATGCTAGGACCATGAATAGTCAGGCCACAAAGGCCAAAAACAGGATGCAGGGTCCCACCCTGGCCCCAGCTCTCTCCCTAGATCCAGCCAGGACTTGGGAACAAACAAGTCCAGGCTCCATTCTGGCTTGCCGGAACTTATGCTAGAGCCCTGAGCTGCCACATAAGAAATTCTCCTACGCCAAGGCCCCCATGTTGTGAGGAAGCTCAAACTAGTGTATTCAGAGGGTCCATGTGAAGAAGGAGAGACAGCTTGCCAGCCTCCAGCTTCTCCTTCCCCTCACTCCCCCGTGTCTGACACAGCCACTGTCTGACTGGAACAGCAGGACAGACTTCAATTCAAAATCATCCAGCTGAGCCCTTACCAAATTTCTGACCCACGGAAAACATGAGCGATAATAACATGATTTTTGTTTTAAGCCACTTAGTTTGCGGATGGTTCACCACACAGCAATAGATAACCAGAACAAAGATCCAACCTCAGAGCCACTGTGGTGAACAAACAGTTAATGGATCCTTCTTCCAGTAGTTAAAATCAACTTCTACTTCTCATAGTGGCGCTGGTCCCCCCAGGGAACAGAGAAGGGTGTTCCAACACTGGTGCTCCTGCTCAAACATCTCCCTGAAACATTTATTCACACCCCACAGTCTCAAGGCCTGGAATTCCCAGGCCCCATTAACCCCACACAGTAAGGATTCCTTGCCCATACCTCACTCCCACCCACTAATTAGAAATGTAATAATAAAAAGAAAAAGCACCTTTGAGCACTCTGTGATTCAGCTGAGACCTCGTGTCTCCAAGGAACACAAAGGTGGTACCAAAGGCTATAGTTCTGATGGGAAGCACAAACTGCACGGTCATTCACGTCAGCAGCAGCACCAGTATCATCGTTACTATCTTCATAATCACCATCATCATCCTCACTATCACCACCACCATCATCATAATTATCATCATCACCACTGCCATCATCATCATCACCACCATCATCTTCATCATCATTATCATCCCCATAACCACTATCCGCAGGAGCATCACCACAGTACTACCAGGGATGTTTATGGAGCACTTACTACATACCAGGGACCATCCTAAGTACTGCAAATGCCCTTATCTAGTCAAACTCTCATCACATTCTCATGGTGCTGTCCCACTACTGTCTCCACCTTAAAGATGAGAAGACAAAGTTTTACAGCACTCTTGTAACTTGCTCACAGCCACCATAAGGCCAGTGCTGGGATTCTAACCCCAAATGCACTAAAACTCCAAGGCCAGGCACACTTCAACTGCTCTGTCTCCTCTTCCCTCAAGCCCACTCCACGGCTCCTCACTCAGAATTACTTTAGAAAATTTCCACTGGAGAACCCAGACCCCCGAATGTAACCCTGCAGTGCCTCAGTCTCTGCATCTGGAAAATGGGAGTGGTGACAACAGCCTAGCTCTGGGCAGAATGTCAGACCTCAGGGACCCTGTGTCGTGGAAGGGACAAGGGGTGTCACTTACTAATCACCTGCTCTAGGCCAGGGAACACGGGGTGCTTCCCACACATTGTCTCATTTAAACTTCATCAAGCTCTGGGGGCGGGCAGGGATTAATTTCCCCATTTTACCAGTGAACCCAGATTTAAAGGGCTTCCCTGGTGGCTCAGCTGGTAAAGAATCCACCTGCAATGTGGGAGACCTGGGTTTGACCCCTGAGTTGGGAAGATCCTCTGGAGAAGGGAACAGCTACCCACTCTAGTATTCTGGCCTGGAGAATTCCATGAACTGTACAGTCCATGGGGTCGCAAAGAGTCAGACACGACTCAGCAGCTCTCACTTTCACTTTACAGATTTGGGACAACCCAGAGGGATGGGGTGGGGAGGGAGGTGGAAGGGGGGATTCAGGATGGGGGAACACATATACACCTGTGGCTGATTCATGTCAACATATGGCAAAAACCACCACAATATTGCAAAGTAATCAGCCTCCAATTAAAATAAATTAATTAAAAAAAAAAAAGAGTGAGCCCAGCTGTGTAACTCCCAAGCCCTTGTTCTTTCAGATGTCCCTACTGTGTCCCAATCTGGAGGAGGGTCATACCTGCCACTGGGAAAGGCCCCTCTGTCTGACCATGTTGAAGAAGCAGGGTCACTCTCTGTACATTCACGGAGAGGGATTAATGAACCCAGGGTGTGTTTGCTCTGCCTTCCCTGGGGCAGGCAGCCATTCTGGGCCTGGTTCCACCCTCATAGGAAGAGACACCAAACAATGAGAAGGGGACACACAGCGCCGGGGCAAAATTCTCCCTGCTCATCATCTTCCTGGCTCTGGAGCCCCTCTGGGTGCCAGGCGAGCTTATTCCACAACTTCCCTTCTTCTGGAAGCTAAAACTAGCCAGACTTGAAAGGACACCTCCCCTCAAAGAAAGAAAAGGTTGTAAATTTTTTTTAATTGGCCGCTGAATTAAATGTGCAAACAGTGTCCCCCATTATATAGAAAAAGTATTTTCCCCCACTTTTTATTTGCCTCTGAGGCTTCCCATTCTGCCTAGAGTATAGCCTCATGCCTTGATTGGACTGACCCCATGGGGTTTGACTACATGGAGAACCCAGTGGAAGTGGGATGGGGGAAGCAGGCAGACAAAGGAAGGACCCAAGAGCACACTGCCGTCCACCCACCCCACCTCACACACATGCACACAAATATACAACAGCAGTCCAAATTTGTGTACGTATTGGCACAAGTGCAAACAAGCAGAGGCCGACAGGGGACAGGGCTGCACGGGCTCGGGAGTAGCCCCGCCTGACTCTCATCAGGTGACTGAGGAAAGGTTAGCTGTGGTTGGGTTTGTTTTTTTGTTTTTTTTGTTTTTTCCATTTATTTTTATTAGTTGGAGGCTAATTACTTTACATCATTGCAGTGGTTTTTGTCATACATTGAAATGAATTAGCCATGGATTTACATGTATTCCCCATCCCGGTCCCCCCTCCCACCTCCTTCTCCACCCGATCCCTCTGGGTCTTCCCAGTGCACCAGGCCCGAGCAAGAACTGCCATATGACCCAGCAATCCCACTTCTGAGCATACACACCGAGGAAACCAGATCTGAAAGAGACACGTGCACCCCAATGTTCATCGCAGCACTGTTTATAATAGCCAGGACATGGAAGCAACCTAGATGCCCATCAGCAGACGAATGGATGAGGAAGCTGTGGTACATATACACCATGGAATATTACTCAGCCATTAAAAAGAATTCATGTGGTTGGGTTTGAAATCCCTGCTGAAGGATAGAGGAAAGATGTTTCTGCAAAGAGCAAGTCCTCTCAGCCTTTCCAGAAGGAGAATCCTTGGAGCAGCAAGGCAGGCCCATATGCACACACATTAATAAAATGCAAAGCTCTTCAGGTAGATTACTTGTTCCTTGCAGGAAGCAGACACAGTGGCTGCTAGAAGGCTACACTCACGCTTGTGAATTTGTTTGGTAAGACATGAAGCAGGGGCCTGTCTAATTCCCACACCAAGGGCCCACGCAAGGAGCCCCATACCAGCTCCAGTGCCCCCTGAGGGGTCCCAGAGGCTACCCTGTGCTCGGATCCTGGACCCCTTCCCACATTCACCTCCCACCGCCCAGCCCTTCACTTGGCTCACCCTGCACCAGCCACACCCTCCTCCCCACTGATCCTCCAGTGTGGGCCAAGCTCATTTCAGCCTCAGGACCTTTGCACATGTTTTCCAACTGCTGAAATTGCTCTTCAGTCAGATCTTGCTTAATGGCTTCCATCACATCCTTATTGTCCTCCTTGGAAGCACCAGCTCTGATGAGTGCCACTAAAATAGGGTCCCAGCAAACCACTCTCTCTTTACCTCGCCTTACCTTTCTTCAGGGAGTTATCACTAACAAATTACTTTGGGTCATTCATTGATTTTTTTTTTTCAGTGTCTTCCCACTGCCTCCACTAGAATGTCAACTCTTTGAAGTCAGAGACCATGTGTGTCTCAGTCCTTCTGTGACCCCAGTATCTAGAACAGCCTGATGCATATTAGCTGTTCGATTAACATCTAATCCATTTCAAGAAAAGCACACTGTTACCTGAAGAGGCACTACAGTCATAGAGGGCACAGCATCCCAGCGGAGCCTGGTCTAAGCAGATCTCAGGCATTTACTGCCTTGAGCTATAGGCTCACTTTTCAGGTTTTTCTAAACATGTCTCACTTGCAGGAAGGGACCAACCTCACCTCTCAGTTGCCTTCCAGTGCTCAGATAGAACTGTGCAGAGTAGGAGCTCAGAGAGTCACCAAGTACATTAGCCAGGCTTTGAAGAAATTGACCAATTCCCAGTATCACATTCAGGAACCCCCAGGGCCCTGGAGAGCTACCAGGCCCACAAACAGGACGCTGCCAGCTCTGGGATAAGCAACTAGCAGCAGTACTATGGAGTGATGTTAGGGGCCAAACCAATACCATGAACCTCTATCTAAAGAGTTGACCTCCATACACTAATTAGCATTTAACATGGACTTTGATAAATGATGGATAATAAACCCAAGGACTTCCTGCAAATACAAAGAAGGATCCTAAGGTCAGTCAGCAAAACATGGCACCAACCAGCAAGGGCAAGAATAACAGATGCACAGAAAGTGGGGTACCTTGAGGATCCAGGGGGGGAAATAGTAACTCAGAAACACTGCGCTAAGGATGATCGTTGATTCTTGGTGAGAAAGTACCGGGAAAGAAGAGCGGGCTCACTTCACTCCATGCCCATATTTTAATATGCTGAAGTTGACAGTATATAAGCAACATCAGACATTGCCACTCAGCAGTCTGCATGTCTTATCAGCCCTGCCACAGGCAGAGTTGGCCAACAGAGAGCTTAAAAATTTAGTAACTAGTTGCCAATGTTTAAGAATTAAGAGATTTCACAGTAAACTCCAGATTTCTGCCTCCTCTTAAGACACAGAAATCAGCAGCTGTACCAGACCTTCACATGGGAAACTTATTGGAGCCTGAACATCCCCTCCAGGGCAAGAGGTGCCCACAGGTGCTACACTCTCTGCTCTTCTCACAGTCCACCTGCTCTATGCTTAGATATCCCTGCCTAGATGTTATGGGCATTCAGGTTTGTGATTTGTGTTATACCTAGCCGGCATTCCAAACAACGACTTTAGCCATTCTTTGGATGGTATTTGACTGAGATTGTAGGACCACCCTGGGCTATTGGGGTCAAGGGTGGAAGTGTCAGCGGCTCAGAGGAGCAGTGCTATGACCAGCCTTCCAGAAGGATGGCTCCTCATTCCCTCCACATTAGGATGCAAAGCTCCGGGAGCCGTGTAAGGATGACCAGATGCAGGATGCGCCCTTTGGAAAGCAACACGTGACAGCATTATCCAAGAGAGGCTCCTATGGTTGCCTGGGTTGGATGGACCCACTTGGCCACTGCAGAGCCACAAGGAAGGAGCAGACACAGCAGCCCTCCCCACATGCTGTAGGCATGGTGCTGTCTCCAGTCGGGGTCTCAGAGTCAGGTACCCAATCTCTTGCTCATAACTCTTCCGGAGTGTGAATTCTCTCTCCAGTTAAGCTTGGCCACTCTTTGGGGGCAGGGCCTATATCCTTCTCCCCCAAAGCACCCACTTGGCCGCCCTCTGCGGGAAGGGGCCCACGGTGTCTTGGTGGTGGCTGGCCCCCCGACAGGCTGCTGAAGGAATCGCCCTCATCCAAAGAGTAGAAAGCACCAGTGGCTCTCCCTACTTCCGTCAGCCCAGCAAGCAGCGGTCCTGAGAAGCCACGAGGGCTACGCGGCTGGGATGGGCCAGCAAGAGCCCAGATGGGAGGTGCCCTGTGTGCTCCCGCCCTGCTCCTGGGCAGGATCTGCATGTGCCCAGCCAGCATCAGGAGCGCTGAGGTGTCCTCTCCTCCTCCACACCCCCCTGGACTCCGGCGTTCTCTCTAGCCAAGAACTGGGACAAGCATCCAGTCCTCAATTCCAGCTTGAGGACCCTGAGGGCTTGATCACTCTTTGCTAGCCGCATCCACCATCATCTCTGGGTGTACCCTGCATCTGGTCTTCCCCACGTGGCTCCCAGAGCTTTGCATCCTGATATGGAGGGAATGCGGAGCCATCCTTCTGGCAGGCTGGTCATAAGCAGTGTTCCTCTGAGCCACTGACACTTCCACCCTTGACCCCAATGGCCCAGGTTGGTTCTACAGTCTCAGCCAAACATCATCCAAAGACACAGGGAAGGTATCATTATCCTAGTTAACAGACCAGTGAACAACTCAAAAAGATGACATCAATTTTGAGCTGGGACCTCACTGTGTGTCTATTTGCTCCAAAGGCAATGCGCCTTCTTCTGTGCTATTAGAAGTCTCAGTCCCTGAAGACGCACCGTCATGTCCCCAGTTGAGCATCTAAAAGCCTCCAAGAAGAGGGGACTAGGTTGGGGTTGGAGGGAAGAGGAAAAAAGGGGGGACACCCTCAGGTCTTCTGACCTGGCTCTTGTTACTGAAATTAAAGTGCTTCTAGCCCTGAATCTCTCCTATGGTAGGAACCCAAAGCCTTCCCTCCCTGCCTGCCTATGTACTGAGGCTTTATGTATGGGGCTGAAGGATGCACACAGTTATCTCCTAGTAAACATTTCCTTCAATGACCTACTTGTATCTAGTTCTTTTCCCTCATACCTTCACACTCATCTCCCCCAGCATCTCCATTCTCCCTAATCTCCATGTCTCTAACCGTGGACCACAAACCTTGTTCTTTGCTTTCTCCCTGACATTATTCACGGACACAGATACTGAAGATGTGTGGGTAACACACCAGAGGAAGGGAGACACCATGCCACCTTGTACAGAAAACAGCTGAGAAATGGGTATAAGATACACCTATTAATGGACCATCAACCATGCCCACGCCTCTCCTTCGGTCAACTGATCCAGCAGCAGGTCCCCATCAGAATCTCTGATGTCCACCACCAGCTCATTTCAAAATTTGGAATGTCGACCTTGACCAGAGTCATAGAAGATTTTGTTTTTCTCAGTGCCTCATAGCTTTACATTTTCCCAGACTTGTCCATCTCCCCATTGACACACGAGTTACTGGATGCCTTCTGGTGGCCAACCGTGTGCTAGACACTGTGAAAGGAAAAGTGGAGATCCATATCCCAGAATGTTCCCCATGCTTAATCCTTGGAGTAACCTTGTGAGTCAAGTATCATTAACTCCTTTGCACAGATAGGTCAGCAAAGCTCAGAAAGATGCCAGGACAGGAAATGGGACAGAAGCTGGACCAAGTCTGATTGCAGAGCTCTTCTCTGTCCCGTTAACCACACTATAGAAGGGTTAAGTCAAACGCCCTCAGGCTGTCTGGTAACCAGAGGGTCTCTAGGAAGACACTCTTCCTGCTGCCAAGAAGAGAGGCACAAGCAGCCTGTCCAACTCCTCACACCCTCTGCAGGTGTGTGGGCAGAGACAGGACCATGATGGGGAGGGAGGGAGCCCTCATTCCCCAGAGAACTCTCAGAGGCTATTCAGTCCACTTTTGGAACCCCACCCTACCTGCTCCTCAATGGCGATTATCATCGAGTCCACCATTCGGCATGTTCTAGGAGGAGAACGGACTTCCCTTTGATCTGTCAGAGGCAGCAAGTCTCTTCCTTCTCCCAGTGGCATATAGCAAAAAAGAGCTGGGCTGTGAGTCAAGGAGCTCTGAATTCCCATCCCAGCTCTGTCACTCTATCTGCGGGAGCACCAGCAAATCCCTAAATCCCCGGGCTCCAGAGCATGGTGACAACCCTTCCTCTCTAGCATTGCTGAGAGGATTAGATGAGTCCATGGGTCTACATAAGCAAGCTTGATAAAGACTTTTTTAAAAAATTTCTCCCATGGTTCCACACCCCCTGCCTCACCACCCTGACCCCAAAGTCGAGCAAGGTCAAAACAAAGTTAGAGAAAGGAGGCACATGGCCCCTGTCACACACAGACCTGCCTCCTAGGAAGCCCATGTAGGAATGGTAGACAGACTACAAAATGGCCCCAACTCACCTTCCTTTACTGTTTCCACTCCCTTTGCAACATGGCCTTGCAGTTCCCCCAAGAGGAGTTTTCCCCAAGGCTCCCTCCCCTGGCCCTTAAATCCAGGCTGACCAGATGGCTTGCTTTGGCCAAGAGATCTTGGCAGAAACCATGAGGCACCAGGTCTGAACCTAGACCTCTAGCAGCCCTGAGCACCTGCATTTGCTCTCTTGAAACTCTGCTGGTGCCCCATAAATAAGTGCGGGCTAGCAACTGGTGATGAGAGACCCGGAGCCTGGTGCCACACTACCACAACTCACAGCCAGCCAAGCACCATCTTAACCCGCCAACCCCAGCTCAACAGCCAGCTGACCACAGATGCACAAGCAAGCCCAGACAAGATCAGTCATGTCTGACCCTGGTCTGCTGACCAGGAGACTCGCAAGTGTGAGCATTATTGTTTCAAGACACTGAGCTGGGGGCTGGTTTGTTATGCTGCACCAGCTAACTGATAGAGAGGCCTTCTCTTCTCCAAGCCGACTGGCAGCTTGAGCACAAAAAAGCAGATGACCAAGTTCCTGATGGCACCAAGCGAGGGCTCCATAGGGTAGCCTGGAGAAGATGGCACCAGATGCGGGCTACACAGCATAGACGGCTTCTCTGAGATGAACCCAAATGGAGTCACCTCGTCTCAACTCTGCCTCTCTAAACACCCCAGTCTTCCTCTGGCTTCCCGCAGTGCTAAGGAAATTCTGCCTCTTCCCCACTGGGCTCCCCACCCAGATGTTCAGCCAACAAAGGGCTGACTCACCACCTCAGGGGAGGCCTCCCCAGGCTCAGCACTCTGGGGGATCCAGGAGCAGAAAGGGTGATTGAGTCATTCCACTGCTTCAGGCTGTTTCCCTTTGTAAACGCCTATTTCTCAGGCCTGTCCCATCCCCAGTCCCAAGTCCCCAGCTAATAAGCCACAGAGACTCTTGCAGGGAGAAACTGACACTTGACTGGCGATTTAATGGCCCACAAAGGAAGAAAAGAACCCCAGGTGTCTCCAGCCCCATCCTTCAGGTCTGAGATCGCTCTCTTCAACCCAGGAAGGAGCAGAGAGCTGAGTAAGGCCTCCCTGAGTATCGGGAATGGGGTGGCGGATTCAACATGTAACTTGAAATAGAAACAGCATTCAGATAGAAAACGAACTCAAGAGCATCCAGCATCATTCAAGCATTTCCCTGGATGAGGGTTTGGATGGCCCTTTGAAATTTAAAAACCAAACATTAAATTCTTTCAAACAGTCTCTTACTCAGGTGCTCCTGCTTGGCCTGAACGTTAAGATTATGTTTTCTCAGTCCACTGGGTAACTGAGCATCTAGAGATTATTTGCTTGGAACAGAAGTCAGGGCTCCAGGGAGTGCACCCTGCATTCATGCCTTTGAAAACAATAATTCATGGGCCCGAAAAGGCCAATAAGAGAGATGAATATGTCTGCGCACCTGCTCTCATGTGCTCTTAGGTTTCCTGGGAAGAGATCTACAAAAAGGCTCACAGCATGGTGGTGGGGGGCAGGGGGTGGCCTGTGGGCCCTGGGGTGGCCACACAAGGGTACCCAGGATGCTGCAGGCCCTTGCAGGCCCAGGACAGCTTTCCCAGTATGCACAGGCTTAGGAAGGATGAGAAGAGTGTGGGGACAGAGAAGGAAGGGGACAGTGGACAGGACACAGGCCCTGGTGGGACAGCCCTCTGCCCTTCCCTGTCTAGGCCAAGCCAAGAATTCCAGCTGTTCTGAATATCACTGAGCTCCAAACCTGCCAGGATCTCTCTACCAAATATCTCTTCCTCCTGAGCTCATTTCTAAGAATTTCTAAGAAAAAAAAAGGAATTTCTCAGACTCATTGCACTTTTGCTACAGTATGAGGGCTTTAAAATCTGTAAACAGTGGGATATAATTAAATGCAAATGCGGGGCCACATTTAAAAATTAATCTTCTATAAATTAATTAGTAATTTTAAACATTCTGATAAATGATACTTAAATGGCACAGAATTATCCGAGCTCTGAGTGATAAAGTCATCTGCTGAAGATTTACCATGTTGGAGTGAGAAATATTTGCATATATCATGTGGGACAACAGAACGCTGCGATTATTTAATTTACCTTTGCTATGAATGTATTAAAAAGTGCCATCTTTATATTCAAATTGCAGGAGTAAACTCACTCATTGCAGCAAACTCTGAGAAGCAATTGATTCGAAGCCAGACATTAACCCTGACTGTGCGTCTCAATTCAGTTCAGTTCAGTCACTCAGTCATGTCTGAGTGCAGCACATCAGGCTTCCCTGTCCATCACCAACTCCCAGAGCTTGCTCAAACTCATGTCCATCGAGTCGGTGGTGCCATCCAACCATCTTATCCTCTGTCGTCCCCTTCTCTTCCTGCCTTCAATCTTTCCCAGCTAGACTGTGCTTCCAGTAAAGATTAAACTGGCCTCCAGCCACACTTGTTGCCTGGGAAGCCAGTCCTGTGCAGGGTGGGGAGGGATGTTGGAAGTGGTGCTGTCCACCTTTGTCCCTTCACATTCACCTCCTCCTCCCAGCCTGGCAGAAAGACAATCGCCACTCCCAGAGCCAAGGGGAGCTGTCCCACCAACAGGCTATTCCCCTCGCTGTCCTTTCTCCCGTTCTTCTGGCTGCGGAGACTACAGAGATCATGCTAACAGCAAAGGCAAATGCCATCAGCTGCAACATCACTGAGTGCAACTGTTTATCTCCCAGCATTTCAATGCCTTCCCCAGACTGCTCTGCCATCAGCAAGGCCTTTCAGGATGCGTCTGTGTGTGTGCGCATGTGTATGTGCTCAGGTCAGTGCCTCCTGCACTGTGCTAGTTAGTCTGAGGGTCTGCTGGTACCAGTGTATGTGGCTGGTTGGCTATTATCACTCTATCAGCCTGTGTCCGTGTGTGTGTGTGTGTGTGTGTGTGTGTGTCTAGTCGTCCAACCTGTCTGCACTGTTACTTATTGCCAGGACTCTCCTGATCCACTCACCTCCCTGCCCACCACTCTTTCCTGGGGTACCACGTGCCACCCACAGGTACAGTCTACCCCATTCACTGACCAAGGAACCAAGACTAGGCCAAGGCAGGGTTCTGAAGCAAACTTAAGCCCTCCCAAAAGCAGAAGTTTTAAGATCAAAGCCCTTGCTGATGAGCTGGCCAAGGACTTGAGGACCAGCCCAAAACAGGCAGCTGAGGCACATACAAAAAAACACAGCTTTTCATTGAAGGTAAGACATATAAAATATCCATTCATTCATTCATTCCCTCAACAGCCACTGTGGGTCAAGACTTGTGCTCCTCTTGGAAGATAACAGTGGACACATTCCATCCCTGCCCTTGAGGAGGTCACATTCCATGGGAGGAACAGGCCCCACGGAGCTGGATGGTGCTCGGATGGCAGGGCGTGGACAGGGTACAGTGCCTGCCTCGTGAACTGTGAGCAAGCAGTGGCAATTCTTCTCCATAAATGCTTAAGAGAGCTTAATTTTTCTACTTTTCCCAGTAAAACAAAAGAGACAGGGAGGGAGAGGAGAGAAAGAAAGAGGATACAGAAGGAAAGAGGGAGCCCCCGTACAGTTACAAACAGAAGCAGAGAAACGACAGATGAGAGCTGGAAGGACAAAGTCCTGGAGTCACCCACACACACCCAGAGGAGGCCCTGGTGGACGGGAGCCCTGAGGCGCTCCCTCTCAGTCACCAATGCACATGCCCAGCAGGACCACTGCCACAATGTAGCCACAATGCGTGACGCTATGGCAGGTCTCCAGGAAAAGGTACCACCACTGTGTCCCCAGCTAGTACTTGATGTGGTTCCTGGTCCATAGCAGACACCCAGTCTGTACTGGATGATGGATGATTGTGTGGATAGATGGACAGATGGATGGAAGGACTCACGGATGCATGGACAGGTGGACGGACAGATGGACACACGGATACTGACACACGGATGGATAGAATCTCCTCCAAGAAGATGAGATGAAGCCCAGTGCCAAAATGGACTGTGGACTGGAGTACTCTGCATCAAACCTGACCTGGAGAAGAAATAACAGTAAGACATTCACATCCCCCAACAGAACAGGGGCTAAGGTTATAGAGGCCTCTATAGACTACTGACCTTGAAAACCCTGGAAAGGACCCCAAGAACAAACCAGTCCTGAAGTTTGGATTTCCCACCCCTGGACTAGGGAGTCCCTTTCTGTTGCCATCTCAGCCTCAGCCTCACCACTCCCTGCCCAACACACCCACTGCTGCAACCACACCACACATGTGATCCTGAAGACACTGGGGCTCTCCAGACCCCTGTCTCCAGCCCCACCTTGACCATGAAGCCAATGAAATTTCATCCTAGAGATCCAGATCCAGTGTCACTTACTCCAGGGAGGCCCTGGGCCCTTGACCACTCCACTTCTCCTAGACCAGCAGGCATAGCTCCAACCTCAGTGCTCTCACAGATCCTGGTCCACAACTCTGCTTTTTATAGGTAAAGGGGGCTGTTAACACCTCTGTCCTCCCCACCAAGCTGGGGGACCCATGAGGGCAGAGACAGTAGCTTTAGCACCCACTGCAGAACCTGGCCTGGAAAAGGGAATGTTAACCAATTCCAGTATTCTTGCCTGGAGAACTCCATGGACAGGAGAGCCTGGAGGGCTACAATCCACAGGGCTGCAAAGAAGCAGACATGACTGAGTGACTAACACATACAGAACTTGGCCGAGCACTCAGACTCATTAAATGCTAGACAAATGGAAGAAGGAACTCCTTTCCTAAACATAAGTCTGCAGTAGAAAGAAAGCAATATGCAAAAAATTAGTAAGTCCAGGATCATGGAATTATCACTGCTTTGTATATAAACTAAATGTGCTCTTTTAACTCCTAATTAACTCCTTATTCCAGGCGTTTTCAAATATTTTACACTATGAAACATATATTTTAATAAGTACACAAATTGAACTTAAACTACAAAAGCTCACTGAAGGACATTAAGGAAAGCTTTTAAAAAATGAAGAAACACTTGTTACTGAAAAGAAGTAAAGTTACTATTTCTCCCAAAATTAATCTATAAATCCAATGCAACTCTAATCAAAATACCACTTTGGAGGGATTTCACAAATGAATGAAATGAAAGCTATTAAAGTATTTCATCTGTTTGTGAAACAGAGACAAAGAAGGAACTTCTGAGCAGAGGGGAGGGCTCCAGCGGCCAGGAACAAGATCCCTACCCTCAGCCCCTCTCGGGAGCTGTCACCTTGATTCCTTCAGGACTGCCACAGCCTTCCCTGGCTGGTGGTTTGGGCTGACAGGTTACATTGAGTATAGCATCAGAGATTGCTGTCACCATCCTCCAGAATCCCTGCTGAGCAGGCCATGGTCCAGAGAAGAACTGAGGCTCCCAAGGAGTCCAACTCAGTCCCAGTTGGGGATGATTTGAAGGTGCCACCTCCGCTCACCAAGGGAGCCCCAGTGCTGAGGCCACAGAAAGCTCCCCTCCATGGCCTGTATCCTCACTGCCCATCCAGGGTAGCCTCACAGGGGTCTCCAGGTCTGGAACTGGGAGGCCAGAGTTCTGTCAGCCCTGAGCCCAGTCTCCCCAAGGCGATCCTTTTAAAGATAATGCACTGATGCAGTAATTGTTAAAGACCGATTTTTTTAAAAAAAGACTCAGAGGAGATAATGTGGATACAGCACTGAGAGATAAAAGCCGAGGGAAACGAGATGTGTGTGCGCCTAGTCACGTCTGACTCTTTGTGTCCCGGCCCCCTGGACTGCACCCCGCCAGGCTCCTCCGTCCATGGGATTTTTCAGGCGAATACTTGAGTGGGTTGCCATGCCCTCCTTCAGGGGATCTACCTGACGCAGGGATCCAACCCCTGTCTTCCGTCTCCTGCACTGCAGGCAGATTCTTTACCACTCAGGCCATCAGGGATAGGGCCTGAGCCCACAGGGCCCCACAAGCAGACCCCAGTGCCTTGGCCTACAGCACTTCACTTGACTCACCCACCATCAAGGCTAGATTCCCCAAGCTCACAAACCCTGATCAAGGTAGCCCCTTGCAAATTAGGATCACAGATGGGCCAGCAACGCATGGGCTCCCAGGCCAAACCCCTCACAGGGACTGAGTGTGCCTGGACGCTGGACAGGGAAGTGGCTCCCGGAATAGCACATGAACAGCCTGGCAGGTCCCGGACAGCCATGTCCATGTCATGTAGAATTTGACATTTATGACAGTGAAAGTGCCAGTACACCCCACAGATTCACATGTAGAAAAATGTGAAAGAGTCAAGCAGAACCCTGTTCTCCCTTACTTCCAGCAGCCAGGCTCTTTGAGCAGGGAAGGGAAGGAGTTACAGTTGGGAAGGCCACATCACCCACCCCCACTGTAACTGGTCCACACCTGACTGTCTGATAACAACACGTCATCAACAGTGTGGGGGTGGTGAGGCCATTTACTTCCCCACACCAACGTTTTATCTTTTGTAAAATTCAGGACATGCCCTGGCAGTGGGTCACCCTTGTGAACATCCTCTGTCCTTGTCACCACAAAGAAGAGGCTGGCTTACTCTGCTTGAAAAGCCCAAGCAATGCCTGGGAGCAGTGAATAAAGGTTTTGTTCCAGGATTGGCATCGTCAAGTCTCTCTTAAGGGACCTACTAAGCTAGCCAGCCATTCAGGTCACATTCACCTCCACAGTCCAGATTCCTTCCCCTACCACACTTAGGAGATGCACTAAAATTCTTTGAGCATAAGCATCCTCAAAACTTTCACCAGACCCGGACAGAGGCAACTGAATTATACCTTCCCACATGAAACCAGCACAGCTGTGTTTTACCCAATACAATAATTTCTATGCTTGTATTTTCCATATGGGCAGACCTCTGAGATAGTGTGGATTCGGTTCCAGATCACCCCAATAAAGCAAATAGTGCAATAAAGTGAGTCACACAAATTTTTTGTTTCCTCATATATATAAAAGTTATGTTTATACCATACTGTAGTCTATTGTATGCAATAGCATTCTGTCCAAAAACACAGTGTATATACTCTAATTAAAAGATACTTCATTGCTAAAAGATACTATCATCTCACAGTGCAGGATTACCCCAAACCTTCAATTGGTAAAAAACACAATATCTGGGAAGCGTAATAAGGCAAGATGTGCCTGTAGTCAAACATAGCAACATGGCATATAGGGGCTTCGGAGTGGGTCAGTCTGGACTTGGGTCCTGTTTAAACACTGGTAGCTGCTTGCGTGACTTTAAGCAAGTCATTTAACTTCTTCAGCTCCAGTTGCCTCATTCTCAAAGTGTGAGGATTAGAGATGGCACACAAAAGGCCAGGCTGTGGTGGGCACCCAGGAAATGATGGCAATCCCTCCTCTTGACAGCAGGTATATGGGACCGGAGACCAAGATTCTGAGGGGCTGGAGCTGGAGGCCATGAAGCCCAGGTGCTGTCCTACCCCCACTGACTCCTGCCATCTCTCCCTACTTGTCATTCTTGCCCAATATTAAGGGCAGCCACTCTCTGGGCAACCCCAGCTCTGCATACCCAGCAAAGTAAAGGCTTTGCAAACAAGTCTGGGGGATCAAGAATGCAATCGGACAAAGCCAAGTCATGTGCATCCAACCCTGCAGGAGTTTGCATAATTTACCACTTGGAAATAGTATCTTTAGGCCTGTCTTGGTTCTGTGGTAAATCCTTGTAGGGCTTAGAAAGAGAGTGGGGAGCTGAATTCCTCTGGAAAGAAAATGATGAATGTGAACAGTGTATGAGTACTGATGCCTCTTGAGAAGCCCTGTGTCCGTCACACCCTCCATCCCTACTTTCTGATAAAGATACTGAAGTTACAGGGGTGAAACAAATCACTCGGTCACACAAAGAGTCAGAGGGGGGAGTTGGACTTGACTCCAAAGTCGTTTACCTCCAAAACCAATGTTTTTCCTACTAGCAAGCAGGGAGAAGAGGCAGGGATTGGTGAGAAGAGGGAGGGGTGGAGCCTGGTGCCACTAGCAGACACCAGCCCAGAGCAGACTCCAAGAGAGGACTGAATTCAGCAAGGGGAAAAGCTTTCCTCGGAGCAGACACTGGCCAGGACACTGGTAGGAACATTCTGAGAAAGCCTCGAACACATTAGTGCCGCTAATCCTTGCCTGCCCATGACTGGCCTGAGTCACTTCATATAGGGAAATGTGTTCTGGTGAAAAGGCCGAACGCTGCCCAGACCTCACAGTCTGGCTGACCACCAGTGTGATCCGGGGCCTGATTAGCCCAAAGCAGCATGGCGGCCGGCCAACTGCATGAAATTAAGCATTCCCGA
The DNA here is from genome assembly GCF_023699985.2 of Odocoileus virginianus. Classification (NCBI taxonomy): domain Eukaryota; kingdom Metazoa; phylum Chordata; class Mammalia; order Artiodactyla; family Cervidae; genus Odocoileus; species Odocoileus virginianus. The sequence continues at coordinate 73,967,323 of NC_069680.1, forward strand.
ATTTTAAGTTCTCCAGCAGTGGGCTTCGTGCTGGCTCCTGATGCATGAGGTAGTATTTTGAGTAATAATTAATTAGAGGGGAAAGCAGAAGAAGCAAGCAAAGGACATCAAGTGGAATTAGTATAATTCTGCCATTTACTTCATTCTACATTCAATCAGAGTGGGCCAACAAAGTGACTGGGGTTAGAAAGAAAGCTGCAGGAAGCATTCGGCAGTACCCTGATTCCTTCAGTCCACTGCTGCTGCCAGCCTGCGGCCCTGAAACCCACCCAGGCCAAAGAGGCAGGAGTCCAACTCCAGACTGTCACTTCTTTGCCTTCAGATCACCAGGTCCCACCAATCAATTGGCTCACAGGGTATTTCTAGTTGTCTGTTCACAAACACTTGCAGGCCCTGTTTTCATTAGAAGGTCCTAACCCCTCAGAGAGGTGTTTAGAAAAAAAAATCATTGATTATCCCAGGCACCAAAAAAATAAGCACATGTGCAAGCATATGCAAACGACACCTCCTCCAGGTGTGAACACATCCCCAAGAAGAGCAGCCCACCTCTGCAGAGAGCTGGAAATCTGTTTTATCCCTAGAGGCTTATGCCTGTCAACAAAGAGAGGAAACTTAAAAGAAAACAATCAGCAACAAACAAAGGCCTGAGTTTTGCGACAGAAAACCCTGGCAATGACTTATAAGCAGGCTTCCCACTAGCTGCCCCAAGCCTCTCAGCATCTGGGCAGGCATTGCATCACGTGTCAGGGACCAGTTGGGAGCCAGGTTGTGCTGGGGTCTGCCCCTTTGGGGTATGAGCTGTGGGCCCAGCATCCAGGGGTTCCCATATCCCTTTCAGCCGTGCCCGAGCAGACAGCACCTGCAGCCCACCTGAGTCACCCCGCAGGAAGCCCTGGGCAGAGCTCCTGGGGCCCGGGGCCCCATCACCTACCTCGTTGATGAAGGAGTGCGCCCCCTGCGGGCTCAGCAGCAGGATGGCACGGCGTAGCGTGTCTCGATAGCGGTTCAGTTCCTCCGTCTTCATCGTGGTGAAGAGGCTGGTGAACACGTGGCTAATGTTCTTGTCCACCTTTTGTAAAGAGACGTCAAGGCCCAGCCTCGAGGCCTGGTCCAGAAAGCTTTGAAGCCCGCGGATATCTGAGCAGTGGAGAAGAGGAGGGGGAGAGAACCATCTTTAAGCAGGAAGGGACCTTGGAGGGTGTCTAACACCAGTGCTATCCCCCATACAAGCCTTGCACAAGGACTCAAGTCTGCCTCTGTGGACCAATGACCAAAGGAATGCAAGACATCTATTTGGTGCCAACATTCTGTACCAGCATCCAGCCCCTGGGTAAGTATCTCCCACTGCAGGGAGCACTTCCTGCCATCAAACAGGTTCTGGGGCCAAAAAGTGCCCTGCGTGAGAAGTTCCCTTTCTCTCCCTATTTTTTTCATCCAACAGGAGTAAAAGTTCTGGCAGTTCTGTCCTGGATGCTATATGTGGTGGTGGTCCCTAACCCTCGACCCCAATCCCTCCACCTGGCTCTGCTCCCCAGGACTGTGACTCCTTGACCCTCAGTGATGAGTTAAGTCCACTGGCTGACCTGGCCTTGCATGGTTCCAATCTCGGTCCCTGCCTTAATCTTACAATTGAATACCCTGTACCCTCACACCCCAGCCCTGAGGTCTAGAGCTCTGTCTTGCTCCAGGGTCTTGATTTTCCTAGATGAACTCTCCCCATCCACTCTTTTTCCAGCTGAAGTGACTGACCCCCAAGTCCAATGAGAACTGCACATCCTGACTGGATCAGGGGTGAGAAGGTAGTCCAGGATGGTCCTGGACTGGGCACCATCCTGGCATTCTGGTGGAGCATCTGGGAGACAGGTCTGCTCGTCCCCCTGTGGTCACCAAGAGGGCAGAATGAAAGTCCAGGGCAGGAGGGGAGCATTAGAAGCTGGAATAAATCAGGGAGCAGGGGTCCAGAAGGAGCTTGGGGCCCAGCTATGTCACTCATTGGTGAAAATTTACTCTTATGATGGCCAGGGCTGCTGAATATTTTTTAATTAGGACCAAATCTCTCAGCAGCAGCCCTGCATGAGGATCTGACTTCTCCAACAGGTGATATGCCCAAAAATGGACTCAGCAAGCAGGTCCGAGAATAGGGTACAGTCCTGCTGATGTCATTTAAGCCTCTGCATCCATCTGTGAAGCCTGCTTCTCCTGGACTTTTCAGTTTCATGAGCCACCTTTTCCACCTGAGCCAACTTGATCTGCATTTCTGTCACTTGCAGCCCAGTGTCCCAGTTCATAGGCCACTTTTTCAAGCCTGGGATGTTTCCTTCATCTGGTCCACATCTGCATCCCAGCTCCCAGAGGCAGGCCCTGCCCCTGAACCATCTCCTCCAGAGGACACCCTGGGCCAGCCTGAATCACACAAACTGCCCTCTTCCAGCACCTGGGCTGTCCATGGGCTTCCCTGGGCACACCCTGGCCCAGCCAGTCACCCAAATTCAAAGCGTACAGTGTTAATTCAACCCAATTATTTTTCCAACCAATCTTTCTTTTGCAAACTTTCACTTCATGCCTACTCCACAAACTTTCTTGAATTCTACATGTGCCAGGCACCATGCAAGCTGTACCATGCAAGCAGAGGTCTCTTCACTGCCCATCTTGCCAAGAGGTCAGGCTCAACAGTAAGTCTAGTCCTAGCTGGATATGACAAGAATGGCCATGGAAAACCAAGCACAGTGCCAGGCAGGAGACCACAGCACCATGGCAGTCCTTACTGGGGTTCTGGGGGAAGGCGCACAGCTATTTCCCATCATGAGGGGAAGCCCTGGAATAGGTCTGAGCACCTGCTGCAGTTTCAGATGCTTACAATTTAGTACAGTTCCTTAACACTTGGGCAACCATCCATCTAGTTTGTGCCTCAGTGTTTTCATCTGTAAACTGGGAATGAAAGTCCCTGACTATCATTTTCATAGGACTGCGAGGAACCACAGTTCATGAAGTTACCACCTGCTTGCATCTCAGGGGCCTGCCTCTGGGAGGCACAGAGAGCCTACCTCCTAAAGTTCCATCGGAGGGCACAGCAGTCCCCAAATGAGAGCTCCAGAGTTCGCAAATGTTTGACTGACATTCAAGCTCATGTGTCCTAGTCCAGCCATGACCTCAGCCGGCATTGTCCCTCATCAGCCTGGGCCCTGGAGCACAAACATGTGCCCAGAGATGCCTGCCTGACAAAACACGAGGGTCTCAGGGTGGCTCTGCCCACTGAATCAGACAGGAAGAGGTACCAGACAGCAGGATGGGCCTCTGCACCAAGCCCCTGAACTCCCCCAAAGGTGACCAATGGAGGACCACACAGTGGCTGACATCTGCCCCAGCACCAGGGGCTCCCAATACACAGGCTCCAGACTGTCAATACCCCTTGGACCCACAGAGAGACTATGCAGTCCCCATCAACCTGTTTGGGGCCCTAGAGATCTGTAGCCTTAGAAAGAAAAGTGTGAAGAGGTTCTTTAGAGCTTCTTCACCCATCAGAGGCAATGGCAGGACAAATGGACAGAGATGGCTCAAGAAATGCAACACCCAACTTGAAAAATTCCGGGCCAGTGTCAACCCTGGCCCCTCCCTCTCCCGAGCACATGGCACAATTCACGCCTGCTAAGGGTAAGCTTGTGAATATCTCAGTACCCAGCAAACACCCATGCTCAAATCAGCAGTGGCCTCCTGTGCCAGGCACGCAACAGCTTGTGCCCAAATGATCCATGATGTTCCCCCCTTAATCTGGGCTGTTACTAGCCACCTGTAGCTATTTAAATTTAAACTTAATTTCATTAAAATTAAATAAAATCACATGTTCAGTTCCTTGGTCACACTAGCCACATTTTAAATACTCAATGGCCACATCTGGATGGTGGTTACCATATTGAATAGCACAAATATAGACCATATGTGACAGGTCATCTCAGAAAGTTCCAGTGCAGGTCTGCCTGGAAAACTGTCTTTTAACCAATGCAGTGTAAACAATGGTCCAAATATAGGAGACAAGCTGCATTCAGGCCTCCCTATTACCATGCTTCTTTCCCTGTCACTTTGAAAACCCTTCCAGCTCCTACACTCAACCACATGACCTGCTTTGACTCATAAGACCACGTTACTTGGTACAAGCAGAGGTTAGAGTAAGTGGGCATTTCTGTTTCCACTCTCACCGACTCTGCCACCACCAGAAGAGCCCTCCGCTAGCCTCCAGAGGGATGCAGACACATGTGGAGAAGGATCAGGTGGACCAGGCAACTACCCCGGGCTACATGTCAGCTGAATTCAGATGCTCCAGTAAGACCAGAAGAGTCGGACACAACTGAGCGACTGAACTGAACAGAACTGAGAGAGATCACAGCAAAATTGCCTGGTCGATCTATAGACTCACACACACATACAAACATACACTCACAAATACACACAAATGACTATTTATAAATAGTCGTTTATAAATGACTTGTTCTAAGCCACTAATTCCGGGGATGGTCTGCTTCTCAGCAATAACTAACTGATAAACCAAGTTCATCAGATGCATCTTATCTAATACGCCTTATGAAAAGTTCACTGGAAGAGCAAGGCCTGTATCTTGAAAAGTCACCCCAACACACAGCTTCCCCACACAGGGGACTGAGTGTAAGCCAGTCCTGGGAGGACTGGCAGCTTCTGAAGCCCTATCCCTTCACCTGGACACCTACAGTCCTCACTGCCCATGGCCTTGGCTCTGACCCAGATCTGAGCATAGCTGATGGGACTCACATGAAGGTAGTATTCTGAGATCCACCATCTACCAGCTCCCACTCCACTTCTGGTGCCTTTCAAGGCCACTGCAAGTCTTTAAAGTGGCAGAGACTGGCCACATCTGCAGAGCCATGCTCTACATGAGCATATGTGCAATGAGGGCTCCAACACGGCTGTGTGTGCACCCACAGGCCCATGAGTCTGGTAGGGGTCCAGGATCCTCATGCATCGTGCCAGCATGACCAGTTCTCACAAGCTGGGGGAGAAGTCCCCTCCAGTCTCTTCCCTGAGGTCCCCCTGTCGAAATCCATCTCGACTCACAAGACTGCTTCATTTCCTCAGGGAATAGGAGGTGCCATGTGGGGTGGCAATTGTCTTGGGACCCACAGGTACACACAGAGGCATGCACACCCAGAGAACACAGCCCGCAGCGCTCCCGCACGCAGCCCCTCAGCTGCTGTGCTTCCGCCTTCCGTTTGGGCAGCCCCTGACGGAGCCGAGCCATCAGAGAGAGTTTAAGCTCCCTGTCAGTGGCTGGCTCCTCATACCTGGAATAAGTGATGCAGGTTGAAGGCAGCGCTCCCACAGGACCACAGCCCCTGGCTACAGCTGCCTGCTCCCACTAGGCTGAAAAGGTCAGCTCTCAGCCTCTGAAGGTCTTATTCAGCTGCACTTGGGAAGGTGAATGGGGGCAGAATGACAGTTAAGAGCATAAGCAAACTTTGCTGCCTACCTGCTGTTCCCCAGGAATAGGGCCAAGGAAGTCTGCTTCTCCAACAGAAGTCCTTTCCTCCCGGTAAGACTGAGTTTGTAACGCCACGCTACCCCCATCCCCCAAGAAAGTCAGCTGCCCACTGCTGCTCCCCCAAAAGGGAGAATTCTCCAAGAAGTTAGATAAAGGGAGAGAAGGGGCTGCTCTCAGGGTAGCAGAATGACCATCCCAGGAGCCCCCTGGAGGTCTGGACCTTGACCCTACGGAGGTCTGGACCTTGACCCAGGCCCTTCCACTGGGACCTCTCTCTGCAGACTGACCAGCCCAGTCCCCCTTCACTGGTGCAGCTCCTCCAACCAGACCCATCTCCACTAGCGAGGGAGATGATGGGGCCACAAGGGCCTGATGCCAGCCCCAGAAAGGGCAGGAGAAGGCAAACGGCTATCAGTTCTCCAAGGTGGCTGGGAGGGGGAAGAACCATGAACAAGGGCATTGTCATCACCCACAGGGATGACAGGGAGAGGCTCCCAGGAGAGGCACTCTGCTCCCCAGAGAAAGGAAGCAGTTTAGGGAACAGGGGCAAGTGCATTCCTGTGAGGAATTCGATGTGAGCACCCCAGGACGGACTTCAGCTGCACTGGCCCACCCTCAAGGGACCTGGTCCCCAGAAGTCCATCCAATGCAAGTCATCCTATTGACATCCATTCATCCCTTCTTCCCTCCAACATTCAGAGAGCTTTCTCTGTGTTGATCCCTCTCCTAGGGGCTGGGGCACAAGAATGAATGAGCCCATGGTCGTCCTGCTGGCACAGGACTTACATTTCAGGGTCTGGAGAACAGACGAAACAAACAACATGCCAAGTAGATAATTTCCAACAGTGGTGCAAGCACTGAAGAAAGTAGAGATTGGCCTTCAGGAAACTGCTCGGAGAGTCAGGGTGGGAGCCAGCCCTGGAAACTTCCAGGGGAAGAACACTCCTGACGGAAGAGACAGCACGTGGAAAGCTCCAGAATGAAGCATGTGGGACAGAATGAAGAAGGACCTTGCTCACCCCATGATAGGGATTGGGCATAGGGAGGGCTGGAACTGTGGAGTCGCCAGGGAAGGAAGCTGGAGCCTCTGCCACCAGCAGGGGAGGTGAGCACAGAGCCTGAGCCCTGGGCCTCCCCTGCCCCATCCCTCCTCCCCTCCACAGACCAGCTTCCAAATGCTGGGCCCGGAATGCAGGCAACCACCAGCACGTCCCAACACTCACCTCCTTGCCCACCACCACCCACACCACAGTACCCTAAAGCTCTTGCGAAAGCCATCAAGCAACTGCAGCCCTTCTCTCTCTTCATTTTCCATGGGTTCTCCAGAACAACCAGCCTGTGACCACCTGACCTTGAAGCCCTCTCTCTTCTCTCTGGGCCTCCAGACACTCTCGGACTCCTTCTGCTCCTTCCTCTTTCTCAGTCCCCCTCCCCTCACGCACTCCCGCTCACACCCCTACATCCCTGAGCTTCCCTCTAGTACCACCCATCAGCCAGGCTCAGAGAACATCAGCACCAGACACCCAGGCTGGCCAAGGGCTCTCCGCTCCTCCTAAACATCCCATCACAAGCCCATCTCCATGACCCCTTCGCAGGTTCTGGCACCATCATTTCCTCCCCAGGACTTCAGCCACAGCCTCTTAGGAGGTCCCCCCGACCCTGCAGTCCTCCCCGCCAGTGCCGTCCACCAGGATGTTTTCAGAGTTCGTATCTGCTCATGATAAAGCTCTCCTCTGAAACTTTCCATGAATAATACATTTCTTTTAAAGTTTCCCAGAAATTAATATTCTCAAAAGAAGCCATCAATCACAAACAAACAATAAACCTTCGAGAGACTTTATTATTGAACATAAATAAACTCCATACATCTTAGTCTGATACATAACAGACTCTCTGGTCTTAGCAACTTTTTTTAATTTTTACTTTTGTATCACTATCACCTACCTCCACCAGCAGAAACCACGCACCCAAACTCCAGAAAAAGAAGCTCTTTGCCCTTCCCTGGACACCCTCCACACACACATACACACCCAGCACACCACAACACACACACATACACACCTAGTACACCACCACACACACATACACACCCAGTACACCACCACACACATATTCAAACCCAGTACACCGCCACACACATAAACACCCAGTAAACCACCACACACATACACACACCATGTACACTACCACACACATACACACCCAGTACACCACCACACACATATACACACCAAGTACACCACAACACACACACATACACACCTAGTACACCACAACACACACATACACACCCAGTACACCACCACACACATATACAAACCCGGTATACCACCACACACATACACACCCAGTACACCACCACACACATACACACACCAAGTACACCACCACAACACACACATACACACCCAGTACACCACCACAATACACACACATACACACCAAGTACACCGCCACAACACACATACACACCCAGTACACCACCACCACACACACACACACCCAGTACACCACCACACATATACACACCCAGTACACCGCCACAACACACATATACACACCAAGTACACCACCACCACACACATACACACACCAAGTACACCACCACAACACACACACACACACACACCCAGTACACCACCACACACACACACACATACACACCAAGTACACCGCCACAACACACACACATACACACCAAGTACACCGCCACAACACACACACATACACACCCAGTACACCGCCACACACACACACACACACCCAGTACACCACCACACACATATACACACCCAGTACACCACCACACACACACACACACACACAGTACACCACCACACACATATACACACCCAGTACACCACCACACACACATACACACCCAGGACACCACCACACACACACACACACACCCAGTACACCACCACAAACACACACACATACACACCCAGTACACCACCACACACACACACACATACACACCCAGTACACCGCCACAACACACACACATACACACCCAGTACACCGCCACAACACACACACATACATACCCAGTACACCGTCACAACACACACACATACACACCAAGTACACCACCACAACACACATATACACACCCAGTACACCACCACACACATATACAAACCCGGTATACCACCACACACATACACACCCAGTACACCACCACACACATACACACACCAAGTACACCACCACAACACACATATACACACCAAGTACACCACCACCACACACATACACACACCAAGTACACCACCACAACACACACACACACACACACCCAGTACACCACCACAACACACACACACATACACACCAAGTACACCGCCACAACACACACACATACACACCAAGTACACCGCCACAACACACATATACACACCCAGTACACCACCACACACACACACACACACCCAGTACACCACAACACACATATACACACCCAGTACACCACCACACACACACACACACACCCAGTACACCACAACACACATATACACACCCAGTACACCACCACACACACACACACACACCCAGTACACCACCACACACATATACACACCCAGTACACCACCACACACACATACACACCCAGGACACCACCACACACACACACACACCCAGTACACCACCACAAACACACACACACCCAGTACACCACCACAAACACACACACATACACACCCAGTACACCACCACACACACACACACATACACACCAAGTATACCGCCACAACACACACACATACACACCCAGTACACCGCCACAACACACACACATACATACCCAGTACACCGCCACAACACACACACATACACACCAAGTACACCACCACAACACACATATACACACCCAGTACACCACCACACACATATACACACCCAGGACACCACCACACATACACACACACCCAGTACACCACCACACATATACACACCCAGTACACTGCCACAACACACATATACACACCCAGTACGTCACCACAACACACATATACACACCCAGTACGTCACCACAACACACACACATATACACACCCAGTACACTGCCACAACACACATATACACACCCAGTACGTCACCACAACACACATATACACACCCAGTACGTCACCACAACACACACACATATACACACCCAGTACACTGCCACAACACACCTATACACACCCAGTACGCCACCACAACACACACACACACACACACCCAGTACACCACCACACATATACACACCAAGTACACCACCACACACACACATACACACCTAGTACACCACCACACACATATACATACACACCCAGTATACCACCACACACACATACACACCCAGGACACCACCACACACACACATACACACCCAGTACACCACCACAACACACACACATATACACACCAAGTACACCACCACAACATACATATACACACCAAGTACACCACCACACACACACACACACCCCCAGTACACCACCACACACATATACACACCAAGTACACCACCACAACACACACATACACACCCAGTACACCACCACACACACATATACACACCCCATGTGTGCACTCATACTCTCAGCTGAGATTCACCCAATTTGAAATTTACAGAGCCTTACCCTGGCATTGGGCTTCCCTCGTGGCTCAGATGGTAAGGAATCTGCCTGCAAAGCAGGAGACCCAGGTTCAATCCCTGGCTTGTGAAGATCCCCTGGAGAACAGAATGGCTACCCACTCCAGTATTTTGCCTGGAGAATTCCATGGACAGAGGAGCCTGGCAGGCTATACGGTCCATGGCATCACAGAGGGTCGGACACGACTGAGCTGCTAACACTACTGCTATCCTTCCATCAAGGCCCAATTGAAACCATACCTCCCTGAAGGCCACCTCAGATCCTCAAGTCAGAATTCATATGTCCCCCAAGTTTCAAGGCTCAAGGACCAGGGAAGCAAGAGCTAGATCTCTCTCATTTCTTTGTCCAAGCCCAAGGCTCCATGCCTAGCATAGAGTCACATACAGCCAAAGTCAGTGGAACAAACTGAACTAAAGCAAGAACCAGCCTAAAACCCAGGGCAACTTCACCAACCATATAATTGTCCTGTATCAGATGGTGGCAAACAAGAAATTAAAATTGGGCAAGTTCCCCCCCCGCCCCCCGCCCCAGAATTTAAGGTTATATCTGTAACTATCTGACTACTCCTTCAGAGAAAAAAAAAATAAAAAATATATAGTCATGGGTATTTTAAATACTTTCTGAAAAGTAATTGAAATGAAAGAACACATTTCAAATTGCTTCCCATACCATTTTCAATTTCCAAGAAATGTCCAAGCACTGAGCATACTTATAAAGAATATTTTACCATCTGTAATATACATATATATGTATGAAGGCTGCCACCTCATACCCAGAAGTTCACAGTTAGAAGTGTTTGGGGATTTTTGGCAAATTTTCCAATGCTGAGACACAGTTTTCATTCTACTGACTTAAAAAAAAAAATTCCTTTTGTAACTGGCCTCCAAATACATGGTTCAAATAGTTTACCCAAGTTCAAATTCATCTCCAAGACCTCTGCTCAGGCTCCTCTCTTCCTGTATTGCTTACTCCCCTCCCCAGCACCAACTCAAAATGCCACCATTCATGTCATTCATGGAATCGCTACAGAACTGGGGTGTGATGGAGGCTGGGTTTGCAGAGGAGGAAGCACCCACGATTTCCAAGGTAAGAGATCACAAAGGCCTGCCTGCTGTGGCTTCGATCAGAAGTTGATACCCTTTCCCTCTATTCAGAATCCATCTAGCGTCCCGCCTCCCATAACTCAGCTGCCCAGCTGGGCGTCCCTCCCTCCCTCCTCCCCCTCTCCTTCCCTGACTATTTCCTGACCACTGCTCTCGGAACAGCAGAATCTGAAAACTTCACAGCCCTATCCTCGAGGACTCAGGGAGCTCTCAGTCCTGCATGTAAGTCTGAGCCCGTAGCAGAGAGTGGCTCCGCCCCACCACTCACTGAGCACCTCCCACAGGCCAGAGTGTGTTTCATTTGCAGACTGCATTTCATGGATGCATTATCAAACCATGTGGGTGTGATAAAAGCCATCTCCAGGGAAGTCAGGTGGTCACAAAGCAGGCCCACGGGAGTTCAGCAAAGAGAGGAGCAGAGACCCACAGAAGTGGTGCAACCAGTCGGCTCTCAGGAAAGCAGGATGCAGGCCTCTCCCTGCGTTGAGGTGACAAGGTCACCCAGAGCTCACGCCCCCAGGGCCCAGGCAGGGGCTGGCTACAGGTGAGCAGAAGGACCCTCAAGTGCTATCCCCCCTTTCGTGGTGGCACAGTGCCACTGTTGTACGGCTTCTTGCTGAGGTTCTCATCTGGGAAGGAGGTCTCCCCTGTCCTGGTCACAATCTCAGCTGCCCAGCCGGCCCTGGGAGTCCTTCAGAGTGACTACCCATCCCCAACTCCCCAAAACCCTGCCCTCTGTATTAACCATGTCTTTTACTTTTGGTATTCGGATGCTTTGACATGTGGCGCTTTGCTGACCCTGGAGAACTGCCCCTCAGAGGGATAATCAACTCTTAAAGATAATAAACAACTTGCCCCAAAGCACCCCATTCATATGTAAACCAGCCACCCCAAAGCCCACACCCCGACCACCTCCTCCATGGGACTCCCATATTTTGAGCCACTATTCACCTGTTCCAATCATCCCAGGACCAGGTACTAGACAACTCAGGACACCCCATGCCCCAGAGTCTGCCAAAATTATTCCAATTAGCCAACTCTGAACCTGCTTATCCCACTTCACCCATTCACCACATAAAGGGCTCTTGCCCATAGTTTCCCTTCTCCAGCCTCCTGATCAGCCCTGGTGCCTCCTCCAGTGGCCACCCAAGGCATGGTGTACCCCCCTCCATTTGGGAATTGTCACAAACTATCTTTTCAATGGAAGTCGTCTCCTGATCTGTCAGCCTTGTCATACCCAGGTAATAACAGAACACCCTCTGCATGGTGACCAGGGATACAGCTGAGGGAAAGGCACAGAGAAGTGGCCCCACCGGCCACACTGCAGGGGCCATAGAATAAGCACAGGCATGTGTTCAAATCCCACCCTTCACAAGCCCAGCGACTGTGGGCAGCCACTTCTCTGAGCCCATTCCTTCATCTGCAAACAGGGCTCACACCACCTTCCTCCTAGGAGTACTATGATCCTCCACTGAGGATCTACCAGGACACAGAGCAACATAAACGTTCAGTGGCTGTCAGCTCCCTCCCAACCTTATATCAGCACTGGAAACAGCCCCCAAAAGGTTCCCAAATGAACAAATCATCTCTCTTGTTCTAGAGGCTCATCAAGAAGGGAGGTGCCATCCTGACAATCAAATGATACAATAGAAGACTAAAAAGGTCAGCTCTCCCTTCTGTGATAATGGAAATTCCAAAGTTGTAAAGTGGCTGAAGGGGAAAGGCTGACATTGAAAACTCTCTGAGAAAGAGAGCAGATTTCTGCCCATAATAGGGGCCAATAATATCCAGGAGCTTTCTGTTCAAACAGGCCTCAGAACAAGCCATGAAACCATACGTGAGCAGATTCTGTAAGGAAGAAAGAGTCATCTGGAAAACTCCTTGTGAGCACATTCACACAGCGTGTGCACACACATGTGTCATTTCTGACAGAGAGGTCCATGTGTTAGCCTTACTCACACCCACTGCCTGGAGCATGGCAAAGGACGGCACCATGTGATCATAACATGCTCACCTCTCCCCAAACTCTATTCTTCTCCATTTAAAAAACAAACACAAGGGGAAAAACACTTTAAATAATCATGCTGGAAGACCGAGATTAAAAACAATTTAAAATAAACGTCTACTCTGGCACTTTGGAAAAAAAACATACCACGCTGCATTAAGTGCTTTGAATTAAGTAAATTATACCAAGTAACTAATTTACATAATGATCAAAATTTGCATTTTACACATGTTATGATGAAAATAGGTTTATAAAATAATCCTTCACCAACTTCTGTTCCGAGTTGGGTTCCAGTATTTGGATAAAATTCTGCAGTGTTGATCTGCTACTGTCTTTCATGTTTCAAATCTCTGGCTCCTTCAGTAGTTTTTCTTAATCTGGCAGGTCCCTTATTCCCACTGCAATAAATAGTCCCTCTGATTTGCAATTCCTTTCCATCAATGGACTGAGATCATATTTCTAAAGAATCCATAATACACTAATGATTCTTAAAATTTTCACAAATAAAGTTTGATGTTCCTGTCACCTTTCACTTACTAGGTATTTGGTATTGATGTTAGCAATTCTTCCTCCAAGATAGGTAGGATTGGCTTAAAGCCCTTCAGCTTTGGTTGCCATCTTTTCAGGATGAGGCATCAGAATTGCATTTCTCAACAAACTTCATCCTTGCACCAACAGACCTTTCAGGAAGGAACCAAGACCTCACTGGAAATACTGGACATGCCCGAAGGAGGCTGAGCACAAGGTCCCTAAGGAAACTGACCACCAGCCCCAAAAGGCCACCCCATGCCTTCAGGTCCCTGGAGCCCAGCAAGCAAGCCCAGAACCAAAACTCCCTCTCCTGTTGCTGCTGAATCCTTACATGTGTCTTTTATGTTCTCCTTCCCCACAGTCTGTGAGGAAGCGACAACCATCCCATTTCACAGATGAGAAAACTAAAACCAGAGGAGTCCCTCCATCAACACCACAGAGCCAGCAAGAGGAACAACCCACAATCATGCTTTGAGAAATTTCTGGATGTTTTCCTGGACTCTTCTCAATTTAAGTAAGATCTGGAAGCAAATCTAGAAAAGTGATTTCCAGGCATTACAGATGTGAGAGTTGGACCATAAAGAAGGCTGAGCACCAAAGACTGATGTTTTCGAGCTATGGTGCTAAAGACTCTTGGGAGTCCTTGGACAGCAAGATCAAACCAGTCAATCCTAAAGGAAATCAACCCTGGATATTCATTGGAAGGACTGATGCTGAAGCTGAAGCTCCAATAGTTTGGAGCTTCCTGATGAGAAGAGCTGACTCATTGGAAAAGACCCTGATGCTAGGAAAGATTGAGGGCAAGAGGAGAAGTGAGCAACAGAGGATAAGATGGTTGGAAGGCATCACCGTCTCACGGACATGAGTTTGAGCATACTCCCGGAGACGGTGAAGGACAGGGAAGCCTGGCATGCTGCAGTCCATGGGATCCCAAATACTCAGACACGACTGAGTGACTGAACTGCAACAACTGGAAGCAAATCTAGAAAAGTGATTTCCAAGTGTTTAGCCAAAACAATCACATTTGAATTTCCAAGGGGCCCCAAAGACAGTGACTTTGCTCCTTGATAATGCCACCGACAAATGACCTGCCTCGGAGGCATGGCAGGAACGAAGCCATGTGGTGAGGATGATGGAACAATCATCACAGTACTTGCTTATTAAGGCCTGATGTGCCAGCACCATGCTAAGCATTTGGCACATATCGTCTTATTTAACCCCCATGACACCCTAATGTCTGGCCCAAAGTCATCCAGCCCATTAGAGGCAGGATTGGGGTTCAAACCTAGATCGCTGGAGTCAGAGCTCTTTACCCGCATCTGCCAATTAGCCAACAGCTCCTGGGAAGGGATAGGAAGGAGGCAGGCCAGAGCCCCTGACCATGTGCACATGCAGAGCCAGGCCTGTCGCACACACTTCACCTGAGCCTCACAGACCCCTAGGGCCTTGCCTGATTACACCCATTCCACAGATTAGCCCCCAGCTCTGAACAGAGCTGGTTCAACCCCACAGCCACACACTGAGTCAAAGACTCTGCTCTTAGTGTCATATCAAGGTATGGGACTTGCTGGTGGTGGCCATGGCAGCCGCCAGACCCCTACCCAAGCCTACAGAGTGGTCACCTTAGGTACACAAAGCTCCAGAGAGACTTTATAGCAAGCTGGTCAAATGCTAGAGTCTAGCTTTTAGAAACGGAAAGAAGATGGAAATGTGATGCATGCTATTACCAGCTGTTAATTTGCAATCAGTATTAATAACTGACATTACACAGTGAAATGCAGCATCTTCATTAATTTCGTAAATTATCACTGTGGGGAAAAGCCCACGCTCCTGGAAATGGCAGCTCGACTAGGTCGACTTGGAAACTACTCTGAGCTGGGTTCCACATCTTCAGACCTGCCTAGGGCAGGGGAGAGCGGAGGAATGCCAAGGGACGCCATTGGCTGACCCCAGTCCTCACTGCCCCACCATTCCTCGCTGCCCTAGGACGAGCAGCAGCCTCCCACCTCCAGTGCCAAGGAGATGGGCCTGGCCTCTGACTCAGGCTTTCTGCAAGCACGTGCCTGGTTGCCCACTGTGCCATAACCACTGTGGAGGCTTGAGAGAGGATCAGACAAGGAGTTCAATGGAAACAGATGTGCAAGCAAGGCTTGAAGTTGCATTAGGACCCATGAAGAATGCCCAAGAAGCATTTCCTGGGGCAGTGTTGAGAGAGGACAGATCTCCAGGAAACCTTCAGAGAGCGCAGCCCTGGAGCCTGTAGGCCTACGCGGCCTTTTCCATAAGAGATGGACATGTACTCCAGGCCAAGAGAACATCAGGATCAAGGATCTCCTGGACCCCGGAGCCTGCCCAGACCTGCTGATGGCTCTGAGTGGCCGTGAGGGACACCAGGTCTGATGAGCCCCTGAGGAGGAGAGCCACAGTGGCATTCTTAGGACTGGCCAGAAAGCAGCAGGACAGAAGGAATGATGTCGGAGGGACACCTTTGGGTCAGTTGAGACTAAGACTGTGGGCAGGGTCACACCATTCCCACCCTTTGGCCTACTCCAACTCTCTGAAGCAGATGAAGGACTGAGCAAAGTCAGTTGCTCTGGAGGCAGCCCGGAGCCCCCGTGTGTGCCTGAGTATCCCTCATGACCAGCGCCAGGCGGCCTGAGCAGCTGCAGCCCAACTCTTGTTGGGGCTTTTCCAGAGCAGGGCTCTGGCTCCCAGGCAGGACAGTCGGGATTTGGAGCCTGACACTAAGAGATGGGCTCATGCCTGATCATGCCCCCTTAGCTCTCAGAGCCTCAGTTGCCACCTCTGTAAAATGGGCAGGGTGGGGCCTCTTCTGAGGACCACCATAGAGAGCGAGCAGGATGATGGATACGAGCGCCTGGGCTACAGTCCGCATGCAGGCAGGGCTCAGAACTATGGGCCTGTCTCACCAGTGACACCACCCACTCCAAGCCACCTCCAGCACCACCCTGCCCCTCCTGCTCCCCCACAGCCCTGGCTCAGGAAACCTCCGTCTGCACAGCTCTCTACTGACCTCATGACAAATGCTCTTTTACTTTTGCATTTAATTTACATAATTACTCCCTGAAATTTACTCAGATTTAATTTGTTTCCTCTGGAACTTGCCTTTGAAGAGGCAGTGCCAACCACAGCGAGGAATGAAGTGCAGCACAGTGCTCATGGGTACCCCTGCCCCTCTGGGGGCCTCCGAAGGCAGCCTCTGCAGCAGGACCAGTCTCTGCCCTCACACAGGCACCATGCATGGAGCCTCACACCTCCCGGTGCAGGATTGGGGCCAGGCTGGTGAGGATGGCTGTCCACGAAGACCTCACAGTGGAGAACAATGCATAAACACCAGTCCGGGGAAGGATTCTCTGTGCCAGCCCCAGAGGAAAGTGTGAGCAGCGCCAGGTGAAAGGAGGGCAGGAGTCCTCCACCCAGGAAGGGGTGAAGCAGGGTGTGAAACTGAGCCAGAGGCAGTGGGTGTGCTGACGGCATCACCAGAGCCCTCTTTGGTGTAGCAGATTGGGGTCCCAGGGGTGTCGTACAGATGAGGCTGAAGCCTAAGTCAGGGCAGACCACAGAAAGCAGTGTGGACATACCATGGGGTGGGAGAAAGGATTTGATTTTGAAAAATCCATTTGACAATTCTGTAAGAGGGAGCGTGACCTGGAGGGCAAAGTGCCATCAGTCATAAAAATTTCAAAGCCATCGCCCAAGCAGGGCCCAGTGGAGCCTGAACAGGAGTGCTGGGGTGGAGAGGAGGGCCTTTGGCTTCAAGAAAGGAAGGCAAGGGAGGAATAAAGTATCAGGGACACCAGTTATACTTTCCAGGCTGGTGGATGGGGAACCAAAAACAGAAATACAAGAGAGGGGCTCAGCTGTGGGAAGACAGACACTCAGCCCCAGACCTACGCTAGGTGCACAGAAGCATCTCCCCTTCGTCCCCTCTGCTCCGGAATGTTGATGGAACTGGGCCCAGCCAGGCTCTGATGTGCTGGGAGTCTCAGTCACCCTCGGAACTGAGCCTCTTTCCTCCTAGCTCCTGGGCTGGAGCCTGCCCCTGATTTTGTCCTTTAAAGCTCATGTTTTTTAAGTAATTTTATTGTGTTATTTATTGGCTGTGCTGGGTCTTCATTGCTACGTGGGCTTCTCATTGCAGGGGCTTCTCTTGTTTCCAACCACAGGCTCTAGAACACGCAGGCTTCAGTAGCTGTGGCGCACGAGCCTAGCTGCTTCTCGGCATGTGGGCTCTTCCCGGGCCAGGTACTGAACCCATGTCTCCTGCATTGACAGGCAGACCCTTCACCACTGAGCCACCAGAAGCCCCAAAACTCGTTGATTTTTGTGTATACACCCACACACTCACTCACATACACTTGCATGTTCACACTCATAAATGGGCACACTTGTGCTCACACACTCACATTCATGTCCACATTCTCACATTCACATATTCACATTCACACCTTCACACACACTCACTCAAATACACTCACCTACACCCTCATACTCATATTCATCTCACACACTCACTCACACAGTGGTATGCTGGAACCAGCCTGAACCATCTCACGAGAGGCTATTGTTAAATTTTCAGGAATTTTGTGAGCCAGTTACCCAACGCAGTCACTATAAATCAAATAACAAACATATAATTAAGCAAATTACATTACAAATAAAGTTGACAAATACACAAAACTCATCACTTCCTAATTATTTTGCTACACTTTACTATTATCTGTGTTCATGGAGCTACTAATGTCTGTTGTATCTGAAATACCACATAATGGTACATCATCCCTGGCGGCTCAGCTGGTAAAGAAAATGCCTAAAATGCAGGAGACCCAGGTTCGATCCCTGGGTTGGAAAGATACCCTGAAGAAGAGAATGGAAACCCACTCCAGTATTCTTGCCTGGAAAATTCCATGGACAGAGGAGCCTGGCAAGCTACAGTCCATGAGGTCGCAAAGAGTGGGACACAACTGAGCAACTAACATACACATCCCTTTCCAACTACATGTTCAAGGACATCACAGCACTCAAAATCAGCCACTGTGGGAGTATTTACACCCCAGGAACCAGCAAAACTATAAAGTTCTCTGTTTCCTTGGAGAGTCAGAACACCAGGGCTCATGACACACACACATTCACCACGCCCACTCTCATGTATGCATACCTGCACCCATAACCCACTCACTTGCACACTCACACTCACACAGTGCCACTCATTTCATGCACACACACTCACACGGACATACACAACGAGCTCCCAGTTCTCTTACACACATACTAGCAGTTCATCTCCCCTAACATCACACAGATGGTCAGAAACCACAGCCATGCCCGGGAAGGAGAAGAGAATGGTACCCTCCTCTCACCCTGGCCTCCCCGCATCCTCCCCCAGGTCGGGGAGCTGACTCCCACAGAAGGTGTCTGTTCAGCAGCCTCCCCACACCACCTGGAGGGCACCTCTTTTGGTAATAAAAGCAAGAGGATGGCAGAGACCAGTCATAACAGAGCCAGTGGTCCACAGAGACCAGGAGCTGTGCGAGAATGGGTGAGACGGCTGGACACCCTGGCCCAGGCAGCCAGGCCAGTCTGGGAGCAAACACAAGTGGCCAAGGGTGTCTGTGGCCCCATGCAGCCCTGCTAACCCCCCAAATTAAACCCACATCTATATTAATTAAGAGTCAGGATCTGCAGGCTGAACAGAAGTGCCAGCCCATCCATCACAAGCTAGTTAACTCCCGCCAGAACTTCTTGGGCCAGATTACAAATGGGATTCAGGGTGGGGGCCAGGGGAGGCAGGGTATTATCCTGAAATATAATTTGAACTTTCCTTCCAAAATACCATCCTCGGGCTGATCCATCACATGCCCACCCCCGCCCGGGCCCATCACAAGCGAGGCCTGGACTGTGGCACCATCCATCACCAGGCTCTGGACGGTCCTGGAAATGCCAGGGCTGCTCCAGGGCTCAGAGGAGGATGGGGACGACTCGGCTAACAGTTTGATCAATGCCAGTGGGGCAGGCCACAGTGACAGAAACGTGGCCGCCCAGCCCAAGGTCAGTCCTGCTTCTCCTCCCAAGGGCAAATGTCCTCCCGGCCAGGAGCGTTGGGTGGGGGAGGAGGGGTGCAAAGACCAGTCACAGAGCATCTCCGGTGTGCTGGTCCCGCATGCTCCGATTCACAACCTCCTCACAGCCTGCCTGTGAAGTCAGTGTTCGTATTCCTGGCTTAGAGATGAGAAAACTGGAGTCCAGAGAGCTTTGGTCACTCAAGAAATAGAGCAGATCTGACTCCACCCAACTCTGCTACCTGCAGGGGAGTGAACACAATAGAACGTCAAGCCCCAAGCACCACAGTCCATGCCCTGGCCTCCAGGAAGCCCCCTGACTCCTGTGTGACTCGGTCAGCCACAGCATCCCAGGGGCCCAAGCCCAGCAGCAGCAACAGGTATCTCTGGTCAGAGGCCAGGGATTCTGAGTATCTGATTCATCACTGTGCATCCTGAGTTCCAGGCATGGAGTCTGGTGCCTAATATCAACTCAACAAAGCATCGTGGAGAAAAATGTGCAAATTGATGAATTAAAGGCAATTCTCTGTCCAGAGAAGGAAGTCCATGTCCAAGAAGACCCTCCTGGTTGAAGCAGAAGCCCACGCTAGAGCTGGGTCCTGCAGCTGGAGACAAGGAGCTGGCAGGGCTGCCGTCTCAGGCTGGCTTGGAGCACATGTCTCCGCCCACCATGTCCTCCCCGGGAGCAGCGACCTTGGGGGACATCCTGGCAGCACGCCAGGCACTGTGCCTTGTGCCCAGCCCTGTGCTCTCCCCATCTCGTCTGCTCACCCCAGCAACCCCAGGAAGGCAGTTCTACCCATCATCCCCATTTTACAGATGGTAAAACTGAGACTCAAGAATGGTAAGTGCTAGAGCCACCCTTCCAAAGCCTCTGCCCTTAGCCTCTCTGCTTTATGGGGATGTATCTGCCACACAGAACCCCCTCATTATTATTAGCCCCCTCTGCCTTCCAGGAAAACCAACAGTTAAAATAAACCCATACTCTTCCAGGGTCCCCCTCTCGGGCC
The DNA here is from genome assembly GCF_023699985.2 of Odocoileus virginianus. Classification (NCBI taxonomy): domain Eukaryota; kingdom Metazoa; phylum Chordata; class Mammalia; order Artiodactyla; family Cervidae; genus Odocoileus; species Odocoileus virginianus. Next base: position 73,988,204 of record NC_069680.1, read on the forward strand.
GGTACTCCCCGGGCGGGGACTGCCCTACGGTGGCCCTGGGACCAAGCTGCCCCAGTCTGCAGCTGGCAGCTCAGCACCCACATTATGGAGCTCTACAGCTCCGGGTGGACAGCCGGCCTGCCATTCTCCACAGCAGCAGCCACGCAGCCTCTGCTCTGGGCACCAAATAGGCTCTTTCATAACCCACAGCTGCCTTTCCCCCCAATTTTGCAAGAGCAGTTAAAGATGCAGCTTCCAATTCTGAGTCAGAGTCTTCATCGTGATCCTAGTGATCTCCAGTTTGGAAGGAAATGAGAGCCCCAGAAAGCATTCAGAATTACTCCTACCATCCTGAGACAGCAATAAAACTCCATTAGGAAATGAAATATATGCAGCTGTGTCACCAGGAGAAAAAGGAAATCCAGTTGTCTGTCAGCTGGCTCATGTTCCCGGGCAGCGGGAGGAATCAAAGCTCTGGGGTAAGCTCCCCCTTCTCATCCCCACTCCCTTGCCCTTTTCCTCTGACTACATACATCAGCATAAGGGATGGACAGGTTGATGGTCCTCAGAGTGCTCTTCTTGGAGGGGGCATGGAGGGTGTGGTGGGGGGAAAGTCATGAATCTCAGGTGGGGCTCCACTGTGTGCCCCTCAAGAAACCTCTGAGGGTCAGCTGCACAGATTTCAGGCCTGGGGAGGATGGGGAGGCAGAGAAATATCCAGAGGATGAGGATGGCTCAAAGCATTCAAGAGCGACCAGGTCTGCAGATTGGTAGAACCAAGCCCCCAGGCCCTGGTCCAGCCCACACTCTGAACTTACACTCCTTCTGGAAGCCAAGAGGTCAGAAATGAGAGATCATCATGCATGTGCTGAACTACCAATTCTTTTATCATATTTTATTACCAACTCTTTTATTACATATAAGAATATTACATGTATTCTTAATACAATGAGGCAGAATCAGGATTTCAGAAATCAGGACCAGCATAGGATCCCAGAAGGAAAGGGAGGGGGGATCTGAAATGACAGTGTTACTGTCGTGATCCCTACAGCCAATGGGGAACATCAGCTGCCAGGGGTTCCATGTAACTGGAACTCAGGAGTCAGCACCCCATTCTCTCTAAAGCCCTAACCAACATCTTCTCTCCCCAGATGATATCATCCAGTACTGTGGCTTCCAATACCATCCACGCCTGACTTACATTACTAGCCTGGACTCTCCCAGGATCTCCAGACTCATCTAGCCACTCACAAACAGGTATTTCAATAAAGAACAGAGTTTTGGATTCAGTGAGAGAAGGAGAGGGTGGGATGATCTGAGAGAACAGCATTGAAACATATACAATACCATATGTAAAACAGATAACCAGTGGGAGTTTGATATATGATGCAGGGTACCCAGAGTTGGGGCTCTGTGAAAACCTAGAGGGATGGAGTGGGGAGGGAAATGGGAGGTGGGGTTTAGGAGGGAGGGGACATATGTATGCCTGTGGCTGATTCATACTGATATGTGGCAAAAACCATCACAATATTATACATTTAATGAAAATTAAATCATCTAAATAAAAATTTTTAATCTTAATAAATTAATTTTTAAAATTTGTATTTCAAACTTATTTTTTAAGTTAATTCTTATTGGAGTATAGTTGCTTTACAAAATTGTGTTAGTTTCCTACTGTACAACAAGGTGAATCAGCTATAAATGCACATGTGCATCCTCCTTTATGGACTTCCTCTCCATTTAGGTCACCACAGAGCACTGAGTAAAGTTCTCTGAGCTATACACTAGTTTCTCGTTGGTTATCTGTTTTATCCAAAGCATTAAAAGTGTATATATGTCAATCCCAGTACCCCATTTCATCTCTCCCCCACCACCCCTTGCTGTCCATATGTTTGTTCTCTGCATCTGTGTCTCTATTTCTGTTTTGCAAATAAAATCACCTATACCATTTTTCTAGATTCCACATATATGACATTAATATATAATATTTGTTTTTCTCTTTATGACTTACTTCACTCTGTATGAGTCTCTAGGTCCATCCACGTCTCTACAAATGATCCAATTTTCACCCAAAAGGAACTCTCAATTCTTGATTTCCAATTAGCTCTGCTCCCCTTTATAATAAACAACAAACATCACCAACTCTCTGGGCTTCCTTGGTGACTCAGTGGTAAAGAATCCGCCTGCAATGCAAAAGACTTGGGAGACACAGGTTCGATTCCTGGGTTGGGAAGATCCCCTGGAGAAGAAAATGGCAACCCACTCCAGTATTCTTGCCTGGGGAAATGCCATGGACAGAGGAGCCTGGAGGGCTACATCACAGTCCATGGGGTGTGAAAGAAACCAAACATGACTTTTTAGTGACTAAACAGCAATAATAACATCTCTCCAGTTGCTTAGGCCAAAAGCCTGGGAGTCTTCCTGGAGACTTTCCATTTCCTCACTCCTCCAAAATCCACCAGAGACTTTAAAACCAACCTCTCCCCCCATCACCACTGTTGCCTCCCTGGTCCACATCACCACCATCTCTCCCAGAAGCTATTCTGACAGCCTCTTACCTGGCCCCCCTGCCTCCACCCTCGCCCTCCTACAATCTGCCCACCATATGGCAAAGACAGTGATTTTTCTAAGTGTGAAGCAGACATGTCCCTGCCAGCTTAAAACCCAACCAGCCTCACAGCACACTCAGCATAAAGTCCCAGCTCCTCACTCAGGACCTAAGAGGCTCCGGATGACATGTCCCTGGCTTGATCTCCAACCCAACATCTTTCTCTCTCCTCTCCTTGCCACCCGTCAGCCACACAGCCCTCCTCCTCCTTTTTGAACACTCCAAGGTCACTGCCACCTCAGGGGGTTCACACCTACTCTTTCCTCTGCTGGAAAGTTCTTCCCAGTTTTTATCTTGCTGCCTCCTTCAGTGCATTATGTTATGGATCCAAATGTGACCTCCTCAAAGAGACCTTCCTTGAGCTGCAGGTGGCCCATCTCCACCCCAACCTGTGAGTCTCTACCACATCCCCTTCCCTCTTCTTCCTGACATTCCTCACCTCCTGAAATGATTGCTTCATTAATCAGTCCTCATGTCTCATTTCTACTGGGTCCCCAGGACCCAGAGCAGTGCCTCGCATATAGCAGACAGTTACCAGATGTTAACTGATGGCCCGAGTAAAACTTAGAGGCCATAGGCTGCAGCAGGGAAAACCAGGCTTGGAACAAGACTGCTCTGGGTTTGAAATCCACTCAGCCCTTCCTGGCCTATATGACCTTAGGCAAACCAGTTCAAATCTTTCTAAGCATCAATTTTCTCATCTTTTAAATGGGAATAATAAAACCTCCTTGGCTCAATGGATGCCAGGATTCCCTGAGATAGCAAATATAAGGGGCTTGGAATGAATTTAGCAAATGGTCACTATTTTTATTAAAAGCAATAACAGCAGATGTGAAAATACCTGTGCGAAAGTGGGAACTGGAGAAATGATATATGAGCAGGGAAAAAGGAAAGAAATGTACATACCCTGGGCCTCCACCACGCTCCGGGCACTCTGCCGGCCCAGGAGACCAGCGATGAACAAGCACGACAGTGCCCTGGAGCAGCTGGTGGGCCGGGGAAGAAGCCAGACTCGGAAACACTGGGTCAAGCAGCCAGATTAAAAATTATATTAGAGGTACATGGAAATGCTGTGGGACCTGAGGCGAGACCTGGCTGTCACAAAACCACAAAGACAAGACAAGAAAGGCAGTAGATACCCAGCTTGTTGTCTGCTGAGCAAACCCCTCTTTCTTCTAGGAGCAACCCTGCTCTTGTTCCAGGGGATGTCTCCTCACCCTACTCCGATCTTGCAGCTCTCATGGGGCTGCCATCCAGAGCCCCCTGTTCCCCATACACTGGATGGACAGAGGGCACGGGATCCATGCCAGGCCATCAGAGCCCACCGCCAACTTTTCTCACTCTAGAACTGGGAGAGGGTTACACCCTCTAGTGACAAAGTACATCACCTACGCTCTGGAGGTGAGAGCAGGCATGTTTCTTGCCATATGGGGTAAGCAAGACTGAGGGAATTAGCCAACAAGCAAGTGGAGAAACAAAGGGGAAAGCTGGGGAGAGAGCCTTGGCCAGATAGAAAGGAACTACCTTTTCTGATTACGGGGGCTGCCAAGTCTGAAATCGGTGGGGCAAACAGGCTGGAAACACTCAGGTAGGAGCTGATGCAGCAGTTGGAAGCAGAATTTCTACATCCTCAGCGAAAGTTTTGGTCTCAAGATTTTTCAACTGATTGGATCAGGTCCATCTAGGTTATCCAGGCTAATCTCCTATAATTTAAGGTCAATTGATTGTAGATGTTAACTCCATCTACAAAATATGTACCTTCAAAGCAACACCTAGATTAGCGTTTGACTGAATAACTGAGTAAGTTGCCTCGCTGCATTGACACATAAAACCAACCAGGGCAGAAGTGGAGAAGAGGTGGTAGGGGCAGTAAATACAGATGACACTTTCAAGACTGTAGCTCGAAGGGAAGATGGGAGCTTGGAGGACAGGCAGAACGGCAGGGCAAGGAGCCGGTGTCCTTGCCCTGTTAGGATGGGAGGAATGAACCGGAGGGGACTGATGCAAGGCAAAGACTGAAATAAGAAAGAGAGAGACTAATCTGAGAGACAAGGCTCCTGAGCCAAACAGAGAGGATGAGAATTGGGCGGGGTGGGGGGGAAGGAGGAACAGGGCATGTTGGTTCTCTCATTACCCACTGCATCAGGACGATGTTCAAGATCTATACAAGCAGCTCAGCATGGACACCAAACAACCAAATGGATGCTAGCTGCCAAGTGGGACCAGAGGGAGTCTGCTCCAAATCCTCAACATATTCTGTAGGGAGGTGTAGTTGGTCACCCTAATCTCATAGATAAAGAAATACGTGGAAGCCCAGAGACATTTAGTAACCTACTTGGGGCCTCACTGCTAGGAAGCCAGGCTGTGGACCTTGATGCAGGAAGAAAGAAGGAGACAGTGGGGGCAGATTCTATGTACTGAACCCCACTCCTTGCTGGAGATCCTAGAGGCACACATACAGCAGGCCTGGACCCTCTGACTTCTCTTCTGCTGATCTGGAAAGGAGGACAGAGGCCCAGGGTTCTGGAGTCTCTGAAATCTCTGCCAAAGAGGCGCTCAGCACAGCCCTGGACAGGCCCTCACGCACAGTGGGTCCCGCTGTGGGACAGCACAGATGCACAGGGCTTCTTCAGGGAACCCGTGTCCCAGTTCAGAGCCCACAGGGCGGGAGGATGACCACGACCTGCCATGCTTCACCCTTTATCTCCCTCAAGCACAGCTGATGGTGTCCACCTGCAGGGCATCCTCCCACAGGCAGCTCAGAGCTGGGGCATGTGCCTGTGACCCAAGTTCCTTGGGCACCTCGTCTCCATGGAAGAAAGCAGAGGAAGAGTCCAGGGAGTGAAAGTGAGCTTATCCTAGGGGTAAGCTGGAATCTGACTAACGTGTAAATGCAAGCTGATAGCAGGCAGTCAATAAAGACATCCAGCTTCATCTCCTCATTATCACTTGTTAGGAGTAGCACCCTGGAGACCGCCCACTGCTGATAGAGTTCATGCATTCTGACCATCAGGACAGCTGTCTGGGACTCTCAGTCTGACTCCCAGCTTCACTCCCAAGCTGGCAAGGTGTCTGCCCCAGAGGGACACTGCTACTCCTGAAGTATGGACCAGAAGAGCCATAAGAGTAACACTAATCCCAAGCAGTCCATCCAAACTGGGAGCATTTGGGGTTTTCTACCATGTCATGTCGTGTCACCCCCATTTATCCACTGAGCTAAATACAATGCAGCCTCACCAGTCTTCCCTCTGCCAGACTTGTCCCAACACATCCCCTGTTCACAAGCCTCAAGGCCTCCTGGTCCCTACAGACAGACTTTCCCATTCCTTGGTCTGAACTGAGTCCAAGTGCCAAGGATCAAGGAAATGCCGGGCCTTTGGAATCAGACAGCCCTGGGCCTCAGTCTTGGCTTTACCACCCATTGGCTGAGGTACCTCTAACCTCCCTGTGCTTCAGTCTCCCTACTAGCAAATCTACTGATGGAAATAAAAAGGGGAATTACATCTACACTGTGGGGTGACTGTGAGAATTTAGTGAACAGTGTCAGGCATATTGCCCAGTAAATGGCAGCTACTATGCCCGTCATCAGAAATTCCCAAAGCCACCTCCTGGTCATGGTTGTCATCATCTCTACCACCCCCAGTACCCCCACTCCTGACCCTTCCAAATTCCTTCTGTCCTGGAAGATTCAGTTCCAGCCCTGAAAGGGCTCCTGGACAGAAAGAAGCACCTCTGTGGGTGACAGAGGTACGAAAAAGACAGGAAACTATACGGAGAGGTGTGCTAGAGAGTCATGGGGCAAGGAGGCCAGGGGAGCCAGGAGACACAGCTGAGTTTGTGTGGCAAACGCAAAGCAGAAAGCAAGGCCATTTGTCTCCCAGTCAGGCTAGGAGCCATGAGAGGACAGAGGATGGGTGATCTTATGCTAGTCATGAGCCGCCCGGGGCCACTGAGCACTTAAAAGGTGGCCAGTCCAATTGACAACACTGTAACTATACAATGGATATCAAATTTCAAAGACTACATTCAAAACAAAGAATATAAAATATATCATTAATAATTTTATGCTAATTATATGTTGGAAAGACAATAATAGACTGAAAAAATGAATTGAGCTACATAAAATAATTTCACCTGGATCTTTTTAATAACACTTTCTAAAATTTAAATTATATATGTGGTTCATGCTGTATTTCGGTTAGGTATCTTTGGGCCATAGCCTTGGTTGCTCCACAAGGAACTGCCTCCCTTAGAACAGCTGCTCAGCATGCTTGGGAAGGAAGCAGGGTGGCAAAGGGTTAAGTCAGCCAGGGTTCAACGTTGGGCTCCACCCCTTGACACTGGACACTTTGCTAAAGCTCTCCTGCCTCCATTCTTCACCTATATAGAGGAGACAATAATTGTAGCAAGTTATAGGATGCTTATGAGAATTAACTCATGTAATTTAAGCATGTGGTAAGTACTAAAAGACTGAGGGCAGGAGAAGGGGACGACAGCGGATGAGATAGTGGATGGCATCACTGACTCAATGGACATGAATTTAAGCAAGCTCCAGGAGACGGTGAAGGACAGGGAGGCCTGGCGTGCTGCAGTCCATGGAGTCACAAAGAGTCAGGCATGACTGAGCGACTAAACGACGACAAAGTACTGAATTACCACCACCATCTCAAGTGGGTTAAAGCACACTTGTTCACCCTGTATCTCCAGGACACTAATCTTTAAGTTGGGAATCGGGCTTGGTTGCCTCTTATTTCCATACAGAGAGTCCATCATGTACAAGCTTTGGCAAATATTTTCAAAGTCTGGGTGAGGATGAAAAAGACCTAAAAGTGCTCACTCTGTGCCTGTCTTCCCCCCTGTTGAGTGCGCTTGTCCAAAGCATGCATTCCATCTCAACCACATGGAATTTCCAGCTCAGCTCTGACCAGACCACCTCAGCCATCCGTTCTCCCCAGCTGTCATCTTCCTGAAGGCCAACCCTGCCATGGCTGCTCCCAAGTAACTCTTTAGGAACAATGATATCAACAGTTGACACAACCATGCCAACAGGAAGAACATTCAATGTATACCTTCTGGTAGACAAAGGGGAGGGAAAAAGCAGGTGTGGCCAGCAAAGGGTCCTGAGGTTGAATGACTGGGAGCCAGCAACCTGCTAGAGGTCACCATGCTCCAGCCCAAGTGTCTGCCCACAGCTCTGCTCTAGACATGCTGCGCAGAGAGAAGATCATGAGTAGCAGCTCCCAGAATTACGGGGAGAAGAAAGCTGTCCTCATGCATTGAGGCCCTACTATGAGCCAGGAACCATGTCCCCAAAACAAGACTTCTAGGTGTGAGTAAGCACCTTCATTTTTAGATCAGCAGCCTGAGGCTCAAAAAGGTGAAGTAACTTGCCCAACGTCACACAGGGCATAAGGGTGGGGAGCAGAGGATGGAATCTAGGGAACCCGGCTCAAAAGCTGTTCTCTTATTATGATGTAGCCCACTATCAGAGTATAACTCAGCACATGAGGACTCAAAGCATCCTTACTCTTAGAAGCCAAAAACCATCGATCTCTGGACATCTGTTTGAAAGTTCCTCTCAATACCAAGAACCAGGGAGTTCTTGTGAAGCGTCAGCCCAGCTGGCTCTCGGGAAAGCAGTGCATCTGTACCAGCCTCCCACCTCTCAGCTGTCACTGCTAACAACGACAGACAAGCTGATGGTAAAACCTAAAAGAAGCCACGACCATGCAGAAACCGCCTCCCCCTTGACCCAGTGACCGAGAGAACTTGATACCAGCCATGCTCTTTGAAGTAAGAGACAACACGAGAAGATAAGCTGATCCCAAGAGTGTCAAGTGGGAAAATGAGCAAATTCTGGGCCCTGCTCTGACATGCTAGCACATTCGGGGAGCTCAGAAAATGTGGGGAATTTTATGCTGGGATTTCTGAAGCCTCGTGGGATGGGTGGCCCAAGAGAGGGCTGGGACACCTGGAGAAGTGACTCAGTCTGAGAAGCTGAGCCAGGACAGGCAGCTGCAGGAAGGGGACACTGTGCCAGGTGGTGGGGGTGGGTGGTCAACATGTGTTTCCTGCTGAGTGCTCCTGGTTTTCAGGAGAAATGCCCTAAGCCCATTGCACAGATGAGAACACTGAGGTTTGGAGAATATGTCAAGCCAGGAAATAACCTCAGCAATGTAGGCTATGGCTCTGAGGAGGGGCCTCTCTAGGGCCTGAGGGCCTAAGGTAGTCTCCAGGAGGGTTCGCCTTCACATCAGTCAGAGCTCACCTTCCCAAATATACTGTGGAACTCAGCCATGTCACCATGGTTCAAAGGAGGCAGCAATGACCTGCTGGCTGACTTGCTCACACAACAAGGCTTGCAAGCAGATGATGGTGGTCACAGAGGAAGTGGATCACGGAGAGGTCTAGGGGTGGAGGAATTGATAAGAACATCTCTATCCACTTGGAAACCAAGAGGAAAATCAAACAAAAATTACATCCAGCTTCTTCCTGCTAAAACCAAATCAATAAAGAAGGCAGAAAAACAAGTGTGTTTTATTTTCTACGAACTTCCAATTGCAATACTCTGTCCACAGGAGGAAAATGCTGGCAGACACACAGGAGCGCTCATGATGGCTGGTTGAAACCCGGCTTGTTCCAGGTGTCAGCAAGACACGTTAACCACCAGTGGGGCTGGGACCAGACACGCTTTGGGGTGAAATTTTACTTCTAATTCCTATTAAATGTTAAATAAATGGATGTGTTCTGGTGTTAGCAATTTATCCAGATGACTCCCCGTATCCTGGACAACAAGGCTCAGGGAGGAAAGGGGAAGAGGATGTGGACACACAGGGAGGGACTGCCAGGGGCCAAGATAGGAAAAGGATGAAATCAAGGGGACTTCTGTGCTGTCTCTGCTGACCCGGACCCAGGAGGGGACACTGGTGTTCCTGTAGCGCTACAACCGAAACCCCAGTCAGCCAGCTCCCAGCCACAGCGGCTTCAAGGGGACCATGAAAACGCAGCCTCCACAAAGCTTGGCAGGCTGGCGGCCATCCAACATGCCCTCCTCAACGTTCCTTCTCAACTGTCCTGGAAGGGGTAGCACGGTTAGAGTCTCTTCCTGCTTCCTAAAGGGAAGGCTACTCCAAGGGCCCTGGGATATGAGCCAATGAACCTGACTTGTTGGAAGCCGGCATCCTCCCTGGTTGCTACCTCCTCTGCCCTCGGCCTGGGTCCGTGCAGCCTGCAGGACCACCTTTGTGTAACCGAGGGGAAGTCAGGCCCAGGAGCAGGGGTACACACACGGACAGCATGTGAAGTCTTGGTCTCTGACCCCTTGTCCGTGTCTCACATCAGCTGACTGACCTTTCAGTCCAGGATGCCCCACTCCTGCCTCTCAAGTCCTCATCACTGGTTTAAAACTGACTGATGTGTTGTCAGAGCATGTTTAAGACATGAAGGCTCACAGGTGCTGCAGGGGCAGCCAGGAAGCCCCAGGCCAGCCGGGTCTGACCAAACCTTGCAGAGCTCCCAAGGGGAGCCTCCCAGGGGAGGCCCAACAGCTCCATGAGGGGTGAGGGGGCAGAAAGACTCACTCTCCACTGCTGGAGGCCAACCTTCTCACCTCATCTTCTCCTTCTCGTCCTTGTGCTCCGAGGCCATCATGCCCATGCTCCGCCAGGAAGCCCAGCGCCCAGGAAGTGCATATCCTCATTTGGGAGAGTGGAGGCTCCAAGCTGGCACCTGCATGCCCCACACCCCATGCCTTCCTGATCCACTCTTCTTAATCTGCACCCCACCCCATAGGTGGGCACCCTTTCATAGACAGGGAATGGAGGCTTGGATTGGTAACACAATGGGCCCCACGTACCTCAGCCCGGAGTAGCAGAATTTGAACTCCCACCCAGGCAGGCAGGTGCTAACTCGGTGCTTCTTTTTTTTTTCCCTGCATCATTTAAATTTATTTATTTTTTAATTGAAGGATAATTGCTTTACAGAATTTTGTTGTTTTCTGTCAAACATCAATGTGAATCAGACATAGGTGTATATGTCTCCTCCCTCTTGAAGCTCCCTCCCATCCCCTCCCCATCCCACCCCTCTAGGTTGATACAGAGCCCCTGTTTGAATTCTCTGAGACATACTGCAAATTCCCATTGGCTATGTATTTTATGTATGCTAATGTTAAGTTTCCATGTTGCTCTCTCCACAGATCTCACCCTCTCCTCCCCTCTCCCCGTGTCCATAAGTCTGTTCTCTATGTCTGTTTCTCCACTGCTGCCCTGCAAATAAATTCATCAGTTCCATCTTTCCAGATTCCATATATATGTGTCAGTATATGATATTTATCTTTCTCTTTCTGACTTACTTCACTTTATAATAGGCTCTAGGTTCATCCACCTCATTAGAACTGACTCAAACGCGCTCCTTCTTACGGCTGTAACTCGGGGCTTCTAGACACACGAGGTAGAGCTTCTGCACGTTGCTGGCCCCAGTCCTAGGAGAGATCAGCAGGCAGAGAGAGCCAGGTGCTGCCCCATGGACCCAGAGCTCCATCCTAGCTTTCCTCTCTCATCAGGTCTTTTTACATAACAGCTCAACAGCATCCAAGCCCAGACCCTTTCCTCCCCATCATCCAGACTCATCCTCACCCTCTCCAGCACCCAGGGGGGCCTCCCCTCTCCACAGCCCCAGAACACCCATTTCCAAGCACTGGCAGAGCAAACAGCCCCTCCCAACACCCTCACCTGCCTGCCAGTACACAGCCAGCTCCGTGTCCAAAACCTGTGTTTCTCTGCTTTTGAAGAGACGGCCCCCAAGACACCTATTCTTATACAGGAAGCCTTCTGTTTCTGAAGACTGCTGTGCTATGCTCAGTTGTGTCCGACTCTTTGCAACCCCATGGACTGTAGCCTACCAGGCTCCTCTGTCCATGGAATTCTCCAGGCAAGAATACTGGAGTTGGTTGCTATTTCCTCCTCCAGGGGATCTTACCGACCCAGGGATCGAACCTGCATCTCCCAAGTCTCCTGTATTGCAGGCAGATTCTTTACCACTGAGCCACCAGGAAAGTCCTTTTGAAGATTAGATTTGCACAACTGGAAATGGAAATTGGGCGTGAGCCATTCCATGCCTTACCTAAAGAAAGCTCCTGAAGACAGGAAAGACTGGCAGGTTTATGGTCTGGTGATAAAGTTCTTTTCTCCGGGCACCCAACTCCCCTTTGTTTTCGAGCTATATATAACACCTACGCAGTTTGCTAGTCATTGGGCCCCTCCCATACCCAGAGGGAGAAGGCAATGGCACCCCACTCCAGTACTCTTGCCTGGAAAATCCCATGGACGGAGGAGCCTGGTAGGCTGCAGTCCATGGGGTTGCAAAGAGTCGGACACCATTGAGAGACTTCACTTTGACTTTTCACTTTTATGCATTGGAGAAGGAAATGGCAACCCACTCCAGTGCTCTTGCCTGGAGAATCCCAGGGACGGGGAGCCTGGTGGACTGCCGTCTATGGGGTCGCACAGAGTTGAACGTGACTGAAGCGACTTAGCAGCAGCAGCATACCCAGAGGATTCATTCTGTGGGGGTCGGGGAGGGTGGGTAGCAGGCACATTTGCTGAGCCCCGGCTGAGTGTCAGGAACAGTGGGCCCACTTGCCTGTGGTCTCACTTAATTTTCTTTTGTGACCACCCCGACTGAATGCTGGAGGGGCTGCAGAGTGGAGGGTGGAGAGCGGGCCTGGATTGGGCTGGTAAGCAGTCCCTGTACAGCCTCGCACACGCCGAGCCCACCTCAGAAGGCACCGGTGTGCAGGGGAAGGTCTCAGCCAGGCGCCTCTGCACCACCTGCTCAGCCCAGCTGACCCTGCTCCCTGGAACCCAGGTCGGGGCAGCTTGTTAAGACAAACCCCAGCAGTGCCTTCACAGACATACCAGGCCAGGCAGAATGGGAGGGGGCCTTGGGAGCTCAGCGAATAGATTACCCGCTTCAATTATTTTATCTAACGATGACATTTGTACTGTAAAAGTCAGCACAAAAATCAATGAGTTTTAAAGGACAAAATCTGGGGGAGGCTCCAGCCCAGTGACCTGGAACAGCAGCCCAGGAACTCAGAGGAAAGAGGTTCAGAGGTGGGGGTAAGGGAGACACAGGAAAGCTGAGCTGGGGCGGACCCAGCCCCTTCAACATCCCAGAGCAGAAGAGGAAAGCCATGCTGATGCCCAGCCCCAGATCACCCAGCTTGGAACAGAGATGCACGGGCAGCACCTGTGCTCCCGGCAGGCAGGGAGGACAGTCCCCGTGAGCTCTGGCACAGCGGAGAGGCAGATGTGCAATTAAACTGATAATGGCACAATCAAATAGTTATGTTATAATTAAACGAAGGCAAAGTACAGCTTGTCAGGAGGGTGGTGGAGGGCCTCCAGAGAAATGACTCTCAGCTGAGGCTTAGAGGAGGAGTTTGCCCCAGGGGCGCATGCCGGAACAGCATTGGGGCAGGTGGAAGAGCAGGAGAAAGGGTGGGAGCTTGATTTCCTCAAGGACCTGAGAAGCCACTGCCTGCAGTCCACTGGACTTTGCAATTACTCAGCACCTCCACCAGGACCCGAAGGGGTAGAGGATGATGGTGGGGGCGCCGACTTCCTCCTGAACATCAGCATGGAAAGGCTATGCAGGCAGTGGGAAAGCATGTCTGTGTGTGCTCACAGTCCAGAAGGCAGGCCTGGCATCCAAGCCAGAGAAAAGGGTGCAAAGAACAGTGGATAGAAGGAATTTCCTGGTGGTCCAGTGGTTAAGACTCCATGCTTTCAATGCAGGGGGTTCAGGTTTGAACCCTGGTGGGGAAACTAAGATAACACATGCTGCATGGTACAGCAGAAATATTTTTTAAAAATTAAAAACTTTTAAATAAATTAATTTTTAAAAAAGAACAGTGGACAGAAGCAAAAAAAAAAAAAAAGAAGTAAAATACTGACATACACTAAAAAAAAAATAAAATAAAATATGCCTCTTGTAGCAAAAAAAAAAAAAAAGAACAGTGGACAGAAGCAAATGAGTGGTGAAAATCCACGGAGCCTAAGGAGAGCGGGGTGACCTCAGCGGACATACCATGTACTCCCAGAGGAAACCTGGGCATCTGGCAGAACTAATAGTCACAGAGCAGTCACTGGGGTTTCCCTTGGACCCGGCTGTACCCACTAGCTGCTGCTGCTGCTGCTGCTAAGTCGCTTCAGTCGTGTCCGACTCTGTGTGACCCCATAGACGGCAACCCACCAGGCTCCCCCGTCCCTGGGATTCTCCAGGCAAGAACACTGGAGTGGGTTGCCATTTCCTTCTCCAATGCATGAAAGTGAAAAGTGAAAGTGAAGTCGCTTAGTCGTATCCAACTCTTCACAACCCCATGGACTGCAGCCTACCAGGCTCCTCCGTCCATGGGATTTTCCAGGCAAGAGTACTGGAGTGGGGTGCCATTGCCTTCTCTGTACCCACTAGAAGAAAAATAATTCTGTGATCCTGAAGGTTTGCTCTCAGTGCACATTTCTTACTCTCTATTATTACATCCTGGGGTTGGGGAGCACAGGGAGGGCAAGGAGCCCCATGAAGAACTAGATCTGAGACAAGGTACAGATGAGTGGTCATGTCAGAGCAGCAGCAGGATGCTGCAATGCTCAGGCTCAGGACATGTTGAGGCAGTGCCTAAACAGTCCTTTCTCTGCATGGAGGATCAGATCCAGCCTAGACTGAGGAGGGGGGAACGAGAACACCTGGGTTCTGCAGGACCAACAGACAGACTGCAGCATTGTTTACTGGCTTCCTGGAGACAGAGGGCTGGGGGAAGTAGGAGGACATGGAGCATCAGGATAGTGTAACAGCGGGAGTGAAGGATTAAGCCACAGGGGCTGAGTAGGCAACCTGTGGCTGGGACAATTTACAAAGAGGGAGATCCAATATATGTTCTGGGTTAAGCTTAGGTTAAGATTGAGTCTGGGCTTCCCTGGTAGCTCAGAGGGTAAAGAATCCGTCTGCAATGCGGGAGACCTGGATTCGATTCCTGTGTTGGGAAGATCCCCTGGAGAAGGGAACGGTTAACCACTCCAGTATTCTGGCCTGGAGAATTCCATGGACAGAGGAGCCTGCCGGGCTACAGACCATGGGGTCACGAAGAGTCAGACATGACTGAATGACTTTCACACAAGACTGAGTCCGGGGCTAGGGATTAGGCCCAGGGTCAGTTTGGGGGGTTGGGGATAGGATGAGTGTCAGGTTGTCATCATCCCTGCCTTTAGCCCGGAATTTTGAGTCTGGCCCCCAGCCTGCCTTGCACTGGGGGACACCAGAGGAGGAGCACAGGATGGTTCTTGCTGCAGGGCCAGGTTAGAGTGAGATGCTGGCAGCCTCAGGAAGTGATACACTAGCAGGAACTGATATGCAGTGGGACCTAGGATTCAAGAAGTGAGATTCACCTCCTGCTCTCACCACCAGAAATTCTGGGCAGAGCAGTGGCCCCCACCACCTTCAGAGGGGGCCCAAGTCCTATTGAGTGGACATTAGAGCAAGCGGAGATGGAAGAATGTTAAAGACACAGGAAAACATGCCATGGATCATTATGCCTAAGCTAACTTTGGAGTAAATGCAATCCACAGATCGGCCTCTATTATGTGAGATCTGTCATTCTCGGCAGTCCTTTTTGTCCTTGTCATCATCTTAGCGCCATTTGCTGAGCCTTGAGTCCAGCTTAACTAGTACTTTATGTGTGTTTCATCACTTAGTTCTCAGAAGAACTCTGTAGAGTCTATGTTACTGTCCCATCCTGCAATGAGAACACTGGGGCTTGGGGAGGACAGGGAACAGTGCAATCCCACAGCTGGGAGACGTCAAAGCAGGATCTGCAGGCAGCACAGTTCAATTGTTGACCCACAGCAGTTGGCTTGGCTGACATTTAAGGTTTAGAGAGAAACTAATCACTCTATCTCTGCTTCTCCAAACCAGGTAATCTGTGACCAGGCTGCAGTTTCCTTTGGTTACCATGGCTGCATCTAAGTGTTTGCTCGCCAATCTCTATTTCCACATCATTTGTGCACAGACTGGAAAGAAACAGCACAGGGCTTTAAAACCAACGCAAATCTTTCCCCTCGCACTTAGGGGCTGTGTGACGTTGGTCAGGGACTGAACCTCTCTGAGCCTCAGTTTCCATTTCTGAAAAATGGGCACAATGACATCTACTTCACCAGACTGGTATGGGGAGCTAGTGAGGCAATGCAGGTTAGGCAAAGCAAGTTGCCCCAAGGAGATCTCACCTCTGGTCCCAAGATAATCGCCTGCACTCAATGAGCCTGCTATTCACACACTACTTGCTGATTTGGCATCCTTTGCCCTGCAAGATGTGGAAGGATTCCCAGCCAACTACCCTCCCTTACCCACCCCAGCCCCAAGGCAGTCCCAGCGAATCCAGAGCAGAACAGCAGGTAAGGCACTAATGGTAGGGAGAAAACACACAGAGACACACAGAAATACTCATTCACATAGTCAGACACACGCACTTGAAAACATCGGGCTCCACCAGATCTTCCTCTAACCCCATCCACTTACACCAGAGGGATGGGGCAGAAGACCTGGGGAAGGGGTACATCAGAGGGAGGGAACATGGGAGGCAGCAGCATTCAAAGTCCATAGGCCCAGAGACAGTGAATGAGACTGTGTGAGCTCAGCTGGGACTGTGAGAAAGGAAGTCAACTAGAAGGGGGAGCACAGGTCCATAGCCCCAGCCGCCTCCCTATCCCCACCCCAACATGCCCAATATGGATGCATGGAGATGCTGAGGCGTCCAGGCATTTCAGGGAGGCTGCAGAATGTGCACTGACTTCTATGGAGTGATCCAAGCCAACACAGGATCAAGCCAAGAGATAGACATGAGGGCAATAAGGGCTTGGGTCAGACCTATGCATTCAGTCACAGCAAAAGGGCTACAAGTGACCTCTGGAATTGCTGTGAGAAAGCCAAGTAACCAAGCATTCAATGACGCTGCGCTGGGACAGGTGGAAGATAACAAAAGCAATCTTGGGCTTGTCAGGCCATCCTGCAGCCCCAGGAGTACTGATAAAGGCTTAAAAACAGACTCTCAGAAAATAAGTTAATAAATAAATAAACCCCTGAGTTGTGGTATCTGCAGATTTCTTTGGTGTAAGTACATCCAACAGGGTCAATTTCAAGCTATCAAAGTGACATCACTGAGCATGGAGTTAGGAAGCCAACCAATGAGAGCTGCTCTTAGCACACCCCTGCCCTGGAGACACCCACATGTGCCTCATTCTATTTCAGAGGTGTGAAAGGCATGCCACTCAGGAGAAAATGGGAGTGGGCACCAAAGACAGACCCTCGGGGAATGCTAACAGGGCAACTGGTAAGGCTTCCTGAGTCCAGCAAATCAGAGATGAAAGTCTTCCAGGTGTTTCCCAGCAGCAATCCAGGCTAGGATTTCTGGAACATGGTCTCTCCCAAGCCGAGCAAACCCCCTGTTCTAGAGGCAAAGAATCAAATCCTACAAGAGGAAGTGCCAACAGGAGCCTTGTTTCGAGAAATCTGCTGCTGAAACAGGGCAGCAGCCACCCACGTGACTCAGCCTGGCACTCTGAGAACTCGGCTTCTTCAAGGTACAGTCACCCCCTTTTGTCCTGTTGCTCAGGGGGTGAGGGGAGGCAGGAGAGGGGCCCATGCAAGTTCTGAATCAACGCTGCCAGGGGCTCTCAGCAGGCAGGACTTTTCCCAGCACGCTTAATGAAAAGTAAATTTCCCAAGCGGCCTCTCCCAGGAAGCCTCCAGGCACACCTAGGACTTCAGGGAATCAAGGGGCCGAAGAGGAGGAGGATGTCCAAGCCAGCCCCGATGCCTGTGCAGCTCTGGCCTGGCCCCCAGGGCGGGGGCCCCGCAACATTTCGCACAGGGCAGCTGCAGGATGTCACCCCTGCCGTACTCCCGCCAGGAGCCTGGAGCTGCCTGCTCAGGTCCTGATCCAGGCTCTACCACCCATCATGGGTCCTTGAGTGCATGCCCTGCCACCCCCAGCCTCAGCTTACTCCCCTGTAAAGTGGAGCCAGGCCACTGGAATCACATCTGAAGACGACAGGAGATAAGGGACCCAGCACAGTGCCAGCCTCCAGAGGCCCCTCCCCCAGAAGAGGCCAACACCTTGTTCTTTAATGAAAGAACCGCTCTCCCCGGTGGGCCTGGTCATCTCCTGGAGGATACGAGCCTCTGCTTCCCCAGGGACGGACCAACTGCAGAGAACCAATCCACCAAGCGCTCAGGGCTGAGTGAGCCTTGCTATTGTCACACGGGCACACACACTCCCACTGCCAGAAGACAACGACTGACACGTTGGTTGACAAAGGAGGAGAAGTTGTGCCCGAGGATGTGTCAGAGCAGAAGGGGAGCTATTCTGGTCCCCGTTCTAAAAGCTGAATGGATGGCTGGACCCGGGCTCCCCGACGATCTGCAGGAGAACGGTTTTAAATAGCACATTTACACACAGGCTCTCCTCTACACGCAAGCTAAGAGAAATATTTACCCTCTGTACTTTCTCCCCTTACTAATTAAACAGTCATGATTTTTCTGCCTTCAGACCTCCCATTCGATGTGTCTTCCCTCAGAGGTGGTGGTTCTCATACTTGGCTGCATGTCAGAATCATCCAGAAGCTTTGAACCGTCTCTGTACCCTGTACCAGTTACATAAGAGCATCTCGAGGCAAGACCCAGTCACCAGTAGTTTTTTAAACTCCCCAAGTGATTCGACGTGCCACCGCCATGTAAAGTATACTTTGGCCCTGCCAGAGCAGTAAAAGTTTAAATGAAAGCAAAAGTGGGACTCCCCTAGCAGTCCAATGGTTAGACTTCCACTACAGGAGATAGGGACTCGATCCCTGGTTTGGGAACTAAGATCCAACAAGCTGCATGGTATGGCCAAAAACAAAACTAAATAAATAAACAAATAAAATTAAAACTATGCCTTCCCTTCATACTCCAAGAAATGACCAGGAAAGGGACCAGAGTCAAACCTGAGGCCATCTGCCTTGAGCCCATGGATTGGGTCTGCAAGCCTGGAACTTGAAAGCAAAGGAAAGTCCCCAACATTAAGGCCAATTCTCAATCACTTCTGTGGGTCAGGCCTCTCTCTGTCTCACTCACAATGGTTTGGTCAATTAAGAAATTACTGAAGGAAGAGAGATAAATTAGGAGATGGTGAATCAATTAGGTTAGTTACTAATTACCTTTATATTTGCTAATGGAGGGAAGACACTAAAGGTTGAAGTCGAATCAAGATCTAGACATTCACAACCTGAAAAATGTGGATACAGGATTAGAGGATTGTCTAAATTGGGGTGGAGGGTAGCAGAGCAAGAAAATGCCACATTGGTTGTAGACTGTCCAAAGTCTTTTCAAGTTTAAGAGAGATTTTAAGACTAAAAATGTGGAGATAAATGAAAAATCTATTTTAAGGCTGCTTAGAAGACTTTTAATTCCAGGCCACTGTATAGTCATTAAAACCTTGAGATTGTAATTCTAGGTAAAACACTGACATCCAAAGCTGCCATAGCATAATACATATTAAACACTTCAGAACATAAATGCTGTAAGAAAATGCTCCCCCCAATGATTTCAGTAAAGCATCTAGAATTATAACCCCCATGTGATATTCCAGGCACGCTTCTAAACACTTTATACATAGCATTTTATTTTATCCTTAACTCAATTCTATGATGTGGGTGTTTTTTTTTTCAAACAGCTTTATTGAGATATAATTTACATGACACAAAATTCACCCATTTTAAGTACACAATTAGATTTCATTATAATTCAGAGTTGTGTTAGAAATTCTTACCATCTCAGAAAGGCATCTCATGTCCATTAGCTGTCACTCCCAGCTATGGTCTAAATGTCTGTGTTCCCCTAAAAATTCTTTGCTGAAATATTAATGAGATGGTATTGGGAGGTGTTTAGGTCATGAGGGTGGAGCCCTCCTAATGAGATGAGTACTCTTATTTAAAAAAGATAAATAAATAACCCATGGAGCTCCCTACTCCCTTGTATCATATGAGGACACAGCCAGAAATCAGCAGTCGACAATGCAGAAAAAGGCCTTCACCCAAAAAATATTAACTTTTAAAAATAAAAAACTAATTAATAATAATAATAATAAACAAATTGAAGAAAGAGAAAGGCCTTCACCAGACTCTGAATCTGCTGGTGCCATGATCCTGGACTTTCCAAGCCTCCAGAGCTATGAGACATTAGCTTTTTATTTATGAGCCACATTATCTATGGTATTTTTTATAGCCAGTCAGACAGAATGAGAGATTTCCTAATCCCACACCCACACCCCACTGCTGTCCCTGGCAACCACTTTCTATCTCTATGTATTTGGCTAGTCTGTAAATTTCATGTAAGTGGAATTATACAATATATAGTCTTTCATGACTGTCTTCTTTCACTTAACAGACTGTTTTCAAGTCTCACCCACGTTTCAGTACTTCATTCCTTTTTGTGGCTGAATAATATTCCATTGCATTGGGATACAGTAGGTGTTATCTTTATCCTCATTTTGCAGATGGGAAATGAGAGTAACTCCCCAAGGTCAGAGGATAACTACAGGCAGAGCCAGGCAGTCTGTCTTCAGAGTTCCCACTTGAGCTTCTATTAACCACCTATTCAAAGTACTGGCCTATTGAATCCCATGGTATGAATCACTGTCTTATGAAAAATAATATGACTATATTATATGCATGTAATTTTGCAGAAATATCCAGGGATAAAAGCAAGCTGTCCAGGAAACTCGATTGATAGTTTCCTGTTCTCATTAATATTTGCTCATTACTTATCCATTCATCCTGCCATCTGTTCCTCTCTCTAGCCAGCAAGTAATAACAGCACCTAAGATTACAGAAAAGTTAAGGCATAAAACCTAAAATAAAAACCAAACAATATTCCTTTCATAACTAGAGGAAAAATACAATTTTATGATTTTATTTTACTTTTTATTATGGAAAATTTCAACATTCAAAATAGTGGAATGAACTTCTATGGATCTATCACATAGCTTCAACTCTCATCAACCACACCTTAACCACCCCCAAATTACTTTGAAGATCTCCAACATCATATTTTTCACATACAAACATTTCAACTGTATCTCTAATATGACATGGTTAAAAGACAAAAACATAAACACTCTGAGTACACCTAAAAAAGGGAACAATCCCTTAACGTTGTCCAATATCCAGTGAAAGTGAAAGTCTCTCTGTCGTGTCTGACTCTTTGCGACCCCATGGACTACACAGTTCATGGAATTCGCCAGGCCAGAATCCTAGAGTGGGTAGCCTTTCCCTTCTCCAGGGGATATTCCCAACCCAGGGATCAAACCCAGGTCTCCCACACTGCAGATGGATTCTTTACCAGCTGAACCACCAGGGAAGCCCAAGAATACTGGAGTGGGTAGCCTATCCCTTCTCCAGCAGATCTTCCCAACCCAGGAATCAAACCGGGGTCTCCTGCATTGCAGGCAGATTCTTTACCAACGAAGCACTTAAATTTCTCAAGAATCTCATATGTTTTTCTAAGAAATTTTTCAAATCAGGATCCTAATGGAGTCCACAAAATACAGCCAATTGTTTGACGCATCTCTTTGGTCACTTTAATCTATAATTTGTCTCTCTGTTTCCGTTTCTCCCCCAAAACAGACAGTGTTCCACAGGACCTTTGAGAAGTATGAAAAGTTATAGAATGATAGGTGTGTGAATGTGTGTATGTGAGTGCGAGTATATATGTATACATATAGCTGTAAATATAGATGTAGACGTAAATGTAGATATAGGTGTAAATATAAGATAAAGACATAAATATAGATATAGATGTAAATACAGATTAAATGTCTCCAAGTGTTGATTGTTTTCTATGTATTTCTCTCCCTCTTTTCTCACTCACTTACTCCCCAAGGAACATTTCTTCTACTTTCCTATCTCCATCAAAGCAGGAAAAAAAAAAAAAAGGCTCAAAGAAAATGCCAACCTAAGTTTGAGAAGATTCAAGGCTAGTTTTTCATTTTTCACTTCTGAGACTCTAGATAGGTCCAGCCTGGGGGAAGGTCAGAGCGAAGGCCACAAGAAAACTAAAAAGCAAATTGGGGAGAGATGGAGAGGATCAGACAAAACCTTCTATAAAGAGGGAGCAGGAGAGAGGAGCAGAGACAGGGAGAGGCCCACAAAGATGGAATAGCCCTCCCCAGCAACCCACCACCTGAAAGCCCTCCTCCCACCTGCACACTCAGGAAGAACGAGCCATCAGTAGGTGGTGCCACCAGCCAAGACAGGAGCGGACCAGACTTGGAGGAGAAACGCTGAGTCCACACCCTGTGCTCATGAGACAGTCCCAGGCGCACAGCCTGGCTTCCCTCACATCACCATCTAGTGTTTCACCCCTAAAGCAGCAAAGGCCAGCAGCTCCTAGGGTCCCCCACCGGCCCGGAGGGGAGAGAGGTGAGCACCACCGCCAGGAACAAGTGCTTCCAGGGAAGAGAATAGCTGTGTCTGCTCCTGGAGAACTTATTTGCCTTTAACACTCAGCAAGAAGGGTTGTTTAGACCAATTACAGTGCATTGTCTTTCCCTACTCCCTCCAATTAGGGCCGCTTTCTGAGCCAGCCCATGGGAAAAGCCTGCTGACATCCAACTTCTGTCTCCTTGCAGTTTCAGGCAAGTGAGTGTGTGTGTGTGTGTGTGTGTGTGTGTGAGAGAGAGAGAGAGAGAGAGAGAGAGAGAGAAGGAGAAAGGGAAAGAGACCTGAGTGGGGAGCCCAGTTCATCACTGAGAAGAGAGCGCTGAGCTGCTCTGAGGAGACAAGAGACTCATAGCCTTCAGGGTCATAATGGGTGAGGTGAGTTTTCTCCAGAGGCGGAGGCCTGTGGCTTCCTTGTAAAGCTCTGTGCTGACAATCCACTTCAGAAATAAGGTCGACTCAACAAAAACCAAATGTCCAATGTCTGTTCCCCAAATGACCAGATCACCAAGTGACCAGTTCTCCTAGCAGCCAACTGACCAGAAGCTAAATCACAAAATCATGTGTCTCTGAAACGCCACTTGGCATTACTGAGGGTTTTTTTTCTAAAAGGTTCTGCCCCTCCCCTTCCTCCACCTACTATCTGCACATAAAACAGCAACAGAGGAAGAGGCAGAGGCAGAAATACAGAGGGGCAGAGATGAGGACTATGGTCAAAGCAAAACTGGGGAAGTCAGCTTCAGTCTTTTAGCAAATAGACTATTGAGCGAGTTGCTCTAAGGACACATTGGCCTGATTTTTGGCAAATCAGCACAAGGCTGTTGGTGAGGGCATCCAGGTTGCTTCCACCCACATCCCAGAATCATGCCTGTGGGCCATTCGGCTGCTTCTGGTGGGTCCTAGTAAGGTTTTCAGCCATTTGCCACAGAAGAGAGACACTTCCATACACAGGCCTCCAGCTAACCAACACATGGCTCACTCCTCAAACCATGTTCTCCCACGATGAACCAGGGGCTCCTTAAATTAAGGAGCCCCTTGGTCTGTACTTTGGAGCATGGGAGCCACAGCCAGGTCTTCCTGGGCCTTTCTGACTTTGAGAGTCTTTGTTTTCTCTCCCTGCTCCCCACCACGCCCTCCTCTCAGCAGACCATCTCTCCCCATGCTGCTGCTGCTGCTAAGTCGCTTCAGTCGTGTCCGACTCTGTGCAACCCCATAGACGGCAGCCCACCAGGCTCCCTGGGATTCTCCAGGCAAGAACACTGGACTGGGTTGCCATTTCCTTCTCCAATGCGTGAAAGTGAAGTCACTCAGTCGTGTCCAACTCTTCGCAACCCCATGGACTGCAGCCTACCAGGCTCTCCGTCCATGGAATTTTCCAGACAAGAGTACTAGAGTGGGTTGCCATTGCCTTCTCCAATAATTCTTGCTTAATTCTGAGTGGGGTCATCTTTTCCAGAGACTCTTGAAATCAGTGTCATGACCATCTGTAAGTTTTCTGATGGGGAGAATTTTCTCTGTACTTTGAGCTGAGGGCCTTGATCTTGGGAGGGCAGGAGTGCAGAGTCTTCAAGGTCTGACTGATCTTCAAGCTTTAGTCCAGCCTCACTCTCCTCAGGTCGGTCCAGAGTCCCAGCCTGGCCCAAGAGATGCATGTGATGGAGAGTACAGAGCTTCCAGCATCAGATCAAGCTGGGCACATGCCAGCCCCCAGCAGCTCTATTTCCTCCCCCTCCCTCCTTCTCCTCACTCCCCTGGGATCCAGCTGAACATTTATTCACCCAAATTTATTCAGGCACCCCCTGATGATGTGCCAGGCATTCTCATCAGGTCAGCTCCTCTGATTCCCACCCCCACCCAAACAGGAAGTCACTTCCATCCCTAGATTTCAAGGAGGGAAACTCCAGCTCAGAAAGTTTCCCTTCTGTGTCCAAGGTCACATAATTTGCAAATGGAGAGCCACAATGTAATTTTGGATTTCATTTGCTCTTACAGGTGATAGGATTTTGTGGGACCCCCAAGGCCCCTTCTTCTCCTTGAGTCCCCCAGTTACTGTACCAACAGGCCATGGGACAGCCTTCTTCCACCCATGGGAATGTCTTTTTGAGGCAGGGGGCCACAGCTTTCACAAGTTCTGCCCTGTCCCAGAACCACCAGTCACGACAGCTATAGATGACGCTCCTAGCCCAAACCAGTGAATCAGGTCTAAATAAACATTGGCTAGGAGTCCAGCACCTTAATCAAGAGGGTGATTGAAAAGTAAATTCATGGCTGATTCATGTCAATGTATGACAAAAACCACTACAATATTGTAAAGTAATTAGCCTCCAACTAATTTTTTAAAAATGAAGAAAAAAAAGAAAAGTGAACAGTGAAAAGTCACTCTTCCCAGGTGATCTCAAGGAAACCCATCTTCCCTCTAAAAGCTAGCTTCCTACAGAGGAAGAGAGGAAAGGACTCCCATCACTGCTCATCCACCTCTGTCCAAACCCCTTTGCTGCGCAAGGGCAGGGAGAATCCCAGGCTCTAGGTCCAGAAAGACTCCCAGAGGGGTCAGCACCATGCTTAAAGGCCTGGGGCACCAGAGAAAATTGAACTCCAAAGGCCCAAAACAAAGGCAGAGCTGAGAGTTTGGACCCACTGGGGCAGGGCAGAGTAGAACTGGAAAAATGGAGGGGCACAGACCTCACTGGAAGTGAATGACAGAGAGACAAGGAGGAGAGAGCCATGGTGGGTCCAGGAAAGGAGCAGGAATGGACATCTGTACTCGTGGACATGAAGGGGTTGGTGAGCTATAGATACGTGTCTACCCTTCCTTGGAGCTCGCATGCTTTAAGCATTAGGTGGCCTTTCCCCAGAGAAAAAGGATAGAATCATGCACAAACACCCACACACACTTTTTCATACAATTTCAAGGAGCTTAGGGGGTCTATGAACCCAAGAAGAGAACCTCTGAATGAGAGGAAGTCATATGCATTTTGTGCATTAAATAAGAATAAGATTATTAATCACTTACTGATACTTATCTTCTTGCTTCCTTATTTCTCTATTTTCCGTCTCCTATGCTAGACTATAAGCTCCACAAGGGCAGGAACCTTGACTCCGCCTTTCTCTTGGTGCCCCAGTACCTAGAACAGAGCCCAGCAAGCAAAGGGCACATCACAGATGCTTACTGGATGGATCAATGGATTTACAGCTTCGTGCTTCAGTTTTTAGAATCTGCTATGGCCTTGATCCCACTGATCAGCAAACAGACATGAGACAAACCACAAAGAAGTTTGTTTCTATGAACTCGATTTGGAAACTTTAGACCCCTCCCACCAGAACTAGGCCCTGAAGTCAGTTCCACATGGACCTCCACAGGTACAGACAGACCGGAGTTCCAGCTGGGAGTGTGGGGTGAGGTGTGGACTGGGACAGTGTGAGGCATGCAGGACTCCAGGGTCTGTGGGTGCTTCCTGGAAGCCTTGCCCTGAGGATGCTGCCCACCAGCCCCAGACAGCAGCCAGCAAACGAGCCTGCATACCGCTTCCTCTGGGACGTGAAGATGTAAGGCAATGGCGGGCAAGGATGGGATGCCTCCACACTGCTGGCCATTGATCTCCACTAATGAATTTCTTTGTGGAGAGGAACAAACTGCTCCACAGTGAGACTGGCCAAGGCCGCCCCAGCGCGGCAGCCTGGTGTCTCGGGCATGCTAATTACCGTGCTGTCTGGGTACATCTGATCAGCTTCTCCCCACCGCTGTTCCATAACTGACACGCTAATCTGTCCCCACCTGATGGCTCTGGAGCAGGCCAGAGATTTACTAATGAACCCTAATGCAGACAGTTGATAAACTTAGAACACTGAGATGAAAAACCATGATGTCAGCTGCTAGAAGATCACGATCCACTTCGCTTCTTTTGTAGCGCGTTTCAAGGACTATCCGTTGAAATCACTCATTGCATTCAGGGGCCCGATACAATCCTGACTGTTCCACCCTTTCTATCTCATATGTGACAGAATTCCAACAAGCCAGCATGATTCACTTCTGTGGTGGATGTTACACAGATGGATTCTCAAACTAACACGTCTTTGGAAACCCTAAGGGAGAGGCAATTGTTTGAATGAACTCAGGCGTGATGGTTTCTCTGGCATGGAAACAGAACCCCTGTGACAGGCAGCATGGTGTCTGGAAAAGGCAATGAAATCTTCAACAGCTTTATTGAGGTATAATTGGTATGCAATAAATGGCAAATATTGAAGTATACAAGTTTAACACGTCTTCAACATATGTATCACCACATTCAGAATACTGAACATATTTCATGACTGCCCAAAGTTTCCTTGTGCCCCGCCGTGGTCTCTCCCACTCACCCCAGTCCCCAGGCAACCACTGAATTGCTTCTGTCACTACAGATTCGTTTGCATGCTCTAGAGTTCTATACAAATATAAGCATTCAGTTGTATTCTTTGCAGTCTGTCTTCTTTCACTTAACCTAATTACTTTGAAACTCATTCATGCTGTTGCTTCTACCAATAATTGATCCCATTTTATTGCTGAATAGTATCCCATTGTATAAATGCACCACAATGTGTTTATCCATTCACTTGCCAATGAACATTTCAGTTGTTTTCTGTTTTTAGTATTACAAGATAAGCTGCTATAAAGAATCCAGCTGCAATGCAAAAGACCAGAGTTCAATCTCTGGGTCAGGAAGATCCCCTGGAAAAGGAATGGCAACCCACTCCAGTATTCTTGCCTAGAGAATCCCACGGACAGAGGAACCTGGTGGGCTACAGCCCAT
The DNA here is from genome assembly GCF_023699985.2 of Odocoileus virginianus. NCBI lineage: Eukaryota > Metazoa > Chordata > Mammalia > Artiodactyla > Cervidae > Odocoileus > Odocoileus virginianus. The sequence continues at coordinate 74,015,101 of NC_069680.1, forward strand.
AGGGGTCGCACAGAGTCGGACATGACTGAAGCAACTTACCATGCATGCATGTCTTTGAGTGGATATATGCTTTCATTTCTCTTGGACAAATACCCAGAATGGATAATATGGTAGGTGCATGTTTCACTAAGAAACCATCCAACTATTCTCCAAAGAGCTTGTCTCATTTTACATTCCCACCAGCAGCATTTATAATAGCCAAGACATGAAAGCAACCTAAATATCCAGAGACAGATGAATGGATAAAGAAGACACAGTACATATATACAATGGAATATTACTCAACCATTAAAAAGAATGAAATAATGCCATTTACAGTAACACGGAACGACCTGGGGATTATCATACTAAGAGAAGTCAGTCAGACAGAGAAAGCAAATATTATATGGTATCACTTACAAGAGGAATCTTGTAATGAAAAATGGGCAATGTAAAAGAATTTAAGATACAGATGAACTTATTTACAAAACAGAAACACTTACAGACTTGGAGAATGAACTTATGGTTACCAGGGGGAAAGGGTGCAGGGTTAGGGAGGAGGGACAGATTGGGAGTTTGGGATTGACATGTATTGCTATATTTAAAATAAACTGCCAACAAAAACCTATTGTATAGCACAGGAAACTCTGCTCAACATTCCGTAATAACCTAAATGGGAAAAGAATTTAAAAAGAATAGATACTTGTGTATGTAAAACTGAATCACTTTGCTATACACCAAAAACTAATACAATATTGTTAATCAATCATACTCCAATATAAAATTTTTCATTAAAAAAAATAAAAAGTAAAAGTAAAAAATTCCAGTTTCTCTGTAATCTCGCTAACACTTGGTATTATCGGTCTGGCCATTCTAACACGTAGGCAGTAGCTTTTAACTGTGGTTTTAACTTGTGTTTTCCTAATCAGTTACTAGTAAGTATCTTTCCATGTGCCTGCCTGTTACATATACATCTATATCTTCTTTGGTAAAGTGTCCATTAAAATATTTGGCCCATTTCTCATTGTGGTGCTCATTACTATTGAGTTTTAAGAGTTCTTCATATTCTCTATGTGATTCCGTAATCAGATACAACTTGAAAATACCTTTTCCCCTTCTGGGGCTTGTCCTTTTATTCTCTTAACAGTGTATTTCAAAGAGCTTCATTCTTAAAGAGGTCTTAATTTTAATTAAATTCAGTTTATCAATTTTTTTTTCTATGGATTACGATCTTTGCCTAACTTAAGACCACACAATTTTCTATTGTGTTTTCTTATAGGTGTTTTATAATTTTAGTGTTTTTACAGTCTGTGGTCCATGTTTTACTTATGCTTTACATATAGTACAAGCTATGGACTGATGATTATTTCTTTGTACATACACATTTACTTGTTCCAGCACCATTTGTTGAAAAGTCTCTTCTTTCTCTACTGAACTGCCTTTGCACTTCTGTTGAAAATCAATCATCCATACATGCGGGGGTCTATTTGGCAGTTCTCCATCCTGTTCCAGTGGTCATTTGTCTATGTATGCACCAAAAACACATTGCCTTGATTATTATAGCTTTTAATATTTGAGGTCATTAGGTCATCCTCCAGGTTTATTCTTCGTTTTCAAAACTGTTTTGACTATTTTAAGTACTTTGCATTTCGGTATGAACTTTAAAATCAGTCTGTCAGAAAGCCCTGGTGTGTAGCCCTTGCTGATTTCCACAGTGTAAATACTCCTATGCGGTCAATTTCTAGCTACTCGAGTGCTGTCACTGAACGTGGAGCTGGGAAGCAGCAGCCCAGTGGCTCCAGTGGGCCCATGCACGTTGGCCCCAGGTCACCACACACCTCCTCCTGTCACCGGCCCCGTCCCCACAGCAGGTGTGGGGACCGAGAAGTCTCACTGTGCTGCTGCCATGTCCACTGCTGTCACCAGGAGAGGTGGGGGCAGCACCCATGGCCACGGCCTGACTTTGCAGCGAGGGCTCCCGACCACAATGGCTGTCCCTGAGGCAGAAGAGAGGGCCAAGGTGGGCCCCTGGGGAGGCAATTCTCCCTCAGTCCCTGCTTCCAGGCAGCAAGGTGCCCCTGACAGGCCAGCCCATCCTGCGGGTCTGGAGCACGCCTGACACTCACTTTGCATCCCTCCCCACACAGACCACATACCTGGAAGTCCTCAGGAAGACTTCACCTTCAGCTGCCCTAGGCCCTGCAGTGAAATCTGGTGCCCGCTTAGAAAGAAGCAAATTTATTGATCTTTCTTGGTGACTGTTAGCAAGATTCATAGCTGGTCGTGGACTACATTCATCTGCGCTTTTGACTTTAATTACCACAGGCACCTCAGGGGTATGTGCGTGTATGCGTGTGTGTGTGTGTGTGTATGTGTGTGTGTGTGTGTGTAAGCCTTCAGATCTCTGAACCTTTTATTTCTGTACAACTGACCCATGTCATATAACAAGCATCAGTTCAAGGCCTCCTCCACGCTCCCAGCTCCCTCGGCGTGGCCCCTCAGGGTGGTCTCCATTGCCACTGGGTGGTCCTGGCCCCAGAACCATCTTTCCCATTTGTCCCTTTAACCCTGGGTATTCTGGTGCCTTCCTAAAGTTGTTAGTCTGGGGTGCTTCCACATCACCTGTCTCACCTCTGGGGACACTTGTCAGTAGATAAATTCCCTCAGCCTGAAGGATGTGGAGTGGACTGTATGTGCCTGGATACACTCCAACTGATACATCCTGAACAGACAGGACCTACAGCTTGGGGGATGATGAAAGAAGAGGTGGAGAAGGAACAGGCCAAGAGATAGACCTTGAGGCTCATGGACTCCCTGGAGAGATCTGAACTCCATCCTGAGGAGAAGGACTGTAAGCTGGGCTGCAAGTTGAAAAAAGGTGACTTTGATGACAGAGTGAAAAATCAATGGATATTTTCCAAAAGGTATAACATGCAAATGCGTGCATGTGCACACACACACAGGCACCCAAGAGACTTTTCTTTCGGTACTCTCAGAAATCAAAGTAGACAAAAGGTGACAACAACCCAAATATCCATCAACAGATGAATGGATTAACAAAATGTAGTGTATATTACACTGGACTATTATGCAGCCTTGTCAAGGAAGCAAATTCTGACACACACTAGGACATGGCTCAACCCTGAAGACATTGTGCTATAATATAAGCCAGTCACAGAAAGACAAACTCTGTATGATCCCACTGTCTTAAGGAGGTCCGGAGAGGCAGAAGGGCAAAGGATGGTGCCCAGGGATTGGGGGAGTGGGGCTGGGGAGTTCTTGTCTAATGAGTACAAATTTCAGTTTCACAAGATGAAGAGTTCCGAATACCGATCTGGGGACGGTTCCACAGGCGTGGGAATATGCTAAATGCCACTGAACTGTGCACTGAGAATGGCTAAAGTGGTAAACTTTACATTGTATAGATTTATTTAACCACAATTCAAAAAATAAGCAAAGTGGGACATTTCTAGCATCCCATTGCATGGATTCCACTACATGTCACAAGGACCCACAGGCGACATCCCATCTTATCTACGTTTGTGACAATGCCACAGAAACGTGAAGGTCTCCAGCAGCAAAATCCATTAGGCCAGACAATGAGGGTACAGCCTCCAAAGCAGGCCTCTGAGTCCAGGTCCTAAGGCTGCACTACAAGCACATCCCAGAGGTGTGTGTCAGGAGGGCCTGGAGGATGGGAGTGGAGTCCGAGGGGTCGGGGGGTGATGCAGAGAGAGCGGGACAGCCAGAAAAGGCCTCCGAGCCCTCAGCACCTCCTGAGGGCTCAGACTGCAGCAGCTCCTGACCCAGGGGCCCTCAAGGTGTCACCTGTCCCATCCCCTCCTCTCCCTCCTCACGCTGGGGGAACACACATCTGTCACTTGGAGCCGTGGAGAGACAGTCAGGACAGGGAGAGTTTGAGACTTAAATCACCACCTGCAGCTGTGATCCCTCCCAGCCTCAGTTTCCGAGACCAGCTGGCATGCAGGTGTCGACCCTGCTGAGTGGCTATGCAGACAGAGAACTGTGAAGGCAGCCAGCACAGGGTCACAGCACAGGAAGTGTTCGATCCCCTTGCTTTAGGAGAAACCGTGCAGGCCTCCTCACTCTGTTTACGGTCCACAAGCTAAGGTCAGCCCAGCAGCCTTTAGTATGCCTGCAGGTCCCTGGGAGATAAGACAGACTTCTTCCGTGGGATATATGCTCAGACATTCAGTCATGTCTGACTCTGTCAAGCTCATGGACTATAGCCTGCCAGGCATCTCTGTCCATGGGATTTTCCAGGGAAGAATATTGAAGTGAACTGCCAATTCCTTCTCCAGGGGATCTTCCCGAACCAGGAAGTGAACCCACATCTCTACGGCTCCTGTATTGGCAGGTGGATTCTTTACCACTAGCGCCACCTGAGAACCTTTGGTTAATAATGACTCACCCAGAGATGCTCCCCACCCCCAACACAGGTGGACGAGGGACAGGGACACTTCCTGCCACAGAGGCCCTGGGGCTCTGACAGCTGGAAAGTTCCTGATTTCCTGTACCACCTCCCCCTTAGTCCAGGTCCAGTCCTGGTGCCACTCAGCGCAGGCTGGAGCCCTCGGCTCACATCAGCCCTTCCCCAGCTCCAGACTGTCAGCTGCTCCTCCTGAGACTGCAGGGTCTCCCCTCCATGAACCCATGTCAGCTTGGCTCCACCCACCAGTGAGACCCCTTCAGAGCAGAACACACCACAGGATCACCCTGTTCCCACTGCTCATCCCCACCGAGCTGTAGCTGACTCCATTCCACAAGAGCTGCTGCTGACCTAAGAGGACCCCTGCTCCATCGCATCTGCTTCTCTGATTTTGGATTTTGTCCCTGACTTTCTGTCTAATCACACTTTTTCTCAGCAACATGACATTCAAGAAACTATCTTCCTCTAAACCATAAAAAAAGAAAAAAACAGGGACCAGAACAGGGTCTGTTCTTCAAAACACTTAAATACTTCTCTCTTCCTGCCTGCCTTATTTTGGTACCTGGCACCTCGGCGCTATCTTTCTAGCTTCCTAAGTGGAAAACACAGGGTTCTCTGCAACTTAGCAACTCTACTTTCTAGCAATCCAGCCCAGAGAAATACTCAGGCACGTACACGAAGCTGTGCCTTCAAGGGTGTGCATTCTAGCACTGCTTGTCAGAGCAAAATCATCAGAAACCACCCTAGTGAGGGAGTGGATCCATAAACCCCACTCTGCAGGATGTCAGCCAGCAGGTAAGAACAGGGTAGAACCAAAAGGGCTGATACAGAGTGAAGGCTCTGAAGCACCTCAAGTGAAAAGTACATGGCCAAAGCTTCTGCTCTGGGAAAGCTCCCTGTATTTCCATGCGAATGTCTGCACATAAGAAAGAGTGATGAGCCCAGACAAGGCCTTAACTTAGTTCTAGAGAGGAATGCGGGGGAGGGAACATAAAGGACACTTACGGTTTTCACCTTAACTGCCTCTGTTGTGTATTTTTCACAAGACATGTTCGTTTCGTGTATTACTTATACAATCAAAACTAATTTCAGGGACTTTGCTGGTGATCCAGTTCTTCCATGCTTCCACTGCAGGGGGTGTGGGTTCAATCCTTCGTCAGGGAATCCCACGTGCCATGTGGCATGGCAAAAAGACTAACTGCAGGGGCTTACCTGGTGGCTCAGTGGATAAGAATCTGCCTGCCAGTGCAGGCGACAGGGGTTCAATCCCTGATCCAGGAAGATCCCACATGCCATGGAGCAGCTAAGCCCACATGCCACAACAATTAAGCCTGTGCTCTAGAGCCCAGGAGTCACAACTACTTAAGCCCAGGAGCCCTGGAGCCCATGCTCTGCAACAAGAGAGACCACCACCGTGAGAGGCCCTCTTGCCGCCATTAGAGAGAAGCCCTCGCAGCAGTGAAGACCCAGCACAGCCAAAAACTGAATAAATGGCTGTTTTTTGAAAAAGACTAATTTCAAAGAAAAATCAACAAAGAAAAGAAAGCAGAGTGACTTACCCTTCCATGGTCCCCCATTGCCTTTAGAGTACACAGTCCCTCTGCCACCCAAGCTGAGCACTCCACATCTGGGTCCCTGATCCCAGACACTGGACTCCAGCCAGGCCTAACTTCCTCCAAGTCTTGGAACATCCCTGCTTTCTCTCACCCCTGGACCCCCACATCTGCCCATCTTGCCCTCCCCTCAGGTCAGCCCTCCTCACTCCATTAGGACTGAACTCCATTCCAAATAGACTTCCCAGGCTCTGCCGGGCAGGCCAAGCTCCCAGCCACAGTTCCAGTGGCCATGATAGTACAGCCTCCATCACAACCCCCTTCCCCACTGACAGTAGTTACCTTTGGGGCCAAAAGGGCAAAGGCCATGCCAGCCTCCCTCACCTCCAATTCCCCAGCATGGCACCTGGAATTCAGTGGATGTCTGCCCAGTGAAACTGGACTGACTAGATAGAGGAAGCCTCGCTCAGTGGGCAACAAGAATCCACTGACTCCATGAAGACCAGCATAAAGGAAGCTCACGTGAGGGCTGTCTGACCCTCATCCTCCCAGAATTGTGAGCTCCAGCCTAGGACTACCGGCATACTCAGTGAACTGTGAGAGACAGTCAAACAAAACCCACCTCTGCATTGCTTTGAAGTTGAGCCAGAATTACTATCCATTCTGTCTCCCATGTCCCCTGCACAGACCAGGACCCTCTGGGGGAATTCTTTGAAGTGCTGGAGAAGCCTGGTCCCTCTGAGAAGCAAGCCACCCTGCTTCTTCCTTTCAGAGGATGCAGATGCCCTGTACCCATGGCTTCCTTCCCCACTTCCTGCCTGCCAGGAGAGCATGCTCACAGTGATCTTTGGCACCCCTGCCAGCCAGCGCAGCCGCTATGGCCCTGTCTTTATCTTCTGACTGCCACTGCCTCATTAGAAGCCTCTGCAAACCTTCACTGGATATGTGCAAGAAATAAACAAATAAGCAAACAGAAAAACAAGGCATCCCAAAATAATAAAACAAAAATCATGACAGCATGCCAGGCCCAGGTGGAGGCTTCTGCCTGGGACCAGGGGTGTTGGGCAGGAAGCAGGAAAGCCCTCACAGGTACCAGGTCAGGTGACTTGGAGGGTACTTTCAAGCAAGAGATTGGAAAAGCAGAACCCTAGAATGAGACATATGCTACTTATAGGGAAATAGGGTCAGTGTGACCCCACCCCCACCCCCATCTTCTGTCGTCACTCTCAGAGCCTCCAGTGGGAGACATGGGGCGAGAAGCTGACCCCCCAAATCAAAACCCCCAGATTTCTCACAATGGAGAACTGACTACACAATGTACAAGCAACTTCATTCTTGTCACATTCCAGGGTGATGCAACCCAGGAGAACAAGCTTCTGTTCCTAAGCATCTCACTAGACAGGCGAGTTCCCACGGGAGGATGAGCCTTGATGACATAGCACACAGCTCACATCAAAAGCGGGGAAGCCCTGCCATGGACATGATGAATCAACCACTCAGATGCTCCTGGCCAGGCTGCCTGAGACTGTGTGAAGCAGCCCCTGCCCACCCTTCCCTCTGACACTTTTCATCACTTCCAGCTCTCAGCATAAACTGCTGGTCCTCCAAACTCTCCTCTTCCAGAACACGGCGTGCTATTTCACACCCTGATGTTTTGCACACAGGTTTACCCCACTTGGAATTTCCCTCCTCCCTCCTCTACCTGATGAAGCCCTTCTTGCTCCCAGCTAATTCAAAACCCACCACCTCCCAAGGCAGAGTTGGGATGGGCTGGGGAGTAGTTTAGGCTGCAAGGCTCTGCAATCACATGCCAGCACTTGGGGCACTGTCCTGGGTACTGAAGAGGAGAGAGACAAATGAGTAATCGCTCTCATATCCATCATTTCATTTCATTTCAACCTCCCAAGAACCCTTTGAGGTAGGCATTTTCATTATCCCCACTACCAAAATGAGAAAACCAAGGATGAGAAAGATTTGTCAATGGTCCAGAGATAAGCGAGAAAAAAGGCTGAGGCAGGAACAGAACACAAGTTTCCCAAAATGTTCACCCACAAAACTTCAGCAGCACTGTTAACCTCACACTGTGATATACACGTGTATTTTGTGTTTACTTCTCCTGTGAAATTGTGGGGACGGCTTTCTCAAGCCTGGGTCCATCTGAAATCTCACCAAGCCCCGCACCTTGTGGAGTACATGAATGCTCCCTCCACACTTGCCAAGGAGGAAGGTGTAGACAGAAACTCAGCAGGCTGAACACACTGGTTCTCTGGTGGGAGTGGAGGAGGGTGAGGTTTCACCTGATCTTTGGACTCCATGAAATTACATATTATTGTTGTAATTGGGAATCTCATTTAAAAAAAAAAAAAAAACCACTTCCTAGAAAAATAAGTAGTCGATGAAATGCCCCCGGTTATATATTCATCCACTCATATACTGAATACTTCTTGAGCACTTACTATGTTCCAGGTGCTATTCTAAATGCTGGATATGCAGCATTACTTAACAAAACACACAAGATCCCTGCTTGAGTGGAACTCACATCCTCATTGGGGGGAAGGTAAACATCTTAATTAAGCAAATGTCAGTAAGTTCAATGAAAAAAAAAAGGCAAGGAATGGAGAAGAGGGCATCAAGAGTAAAAGGAGCTCAATTTTTTAGTGAATTGATGAGAAAAGGCCTGTGGGGGCAGAGGGGATTGGAGCAAAGCCTTGAAGGTGAGGATGCAGCCTGCAGATATCTATGGGAAGAGTGTCCCAGGCAGAGGGAACAGCCAGTGCAAAGGTTCTGATGCCTAATTTTCCTGGCACGTTCATGGAGCAACAGGGAGCAGGAGGCAGGTGGACAGGGTGGAGTAAGGAGAGAGGGTGACAGTGAGCAGGGCAGAGAGGTCAGCTGCAAGGACCATGGCTGTTATTCCAGAGCAGTGGGGAAAGTTTCAGTCATCACAATGGACCTTCGAATTTAGATCTGAGGTTCCCATGCAACTTGTCAGGGGGAAACCTCTCAGGGACTCCTGGAGCCTTTCTGCTTCCTTAGACTCTCAAGGAGAAGGACATTCTTAATGCTGTTTCAGAGATGCTGTCTAAACATAAGTCAAGCAAGACCAATGACCACCCACCCCCAGGTCCCAACTGCTGAGCAACAAGGAAAGGAAACCCACTTCCCAGGCCTCAAAAAAGGGTTCTTCCGAGCAGGATGGCATCTGCTGAGATCCCTTTGTAAGAAGCAAAGGAAAACATTTAAAGCATAAGACTCTCAACGTGCTAGAGCACTGAGCATGTGCTTGGCCAGGACCTGCCAGGAACCTAGGAAACAAGTGCTATGATACCCATCTTACAGATCAGGAAAACCAAGGCTCTGAAAGGCAACCACAGTTCACCCAGGACACAATAAACAATGGAGCGGGGACTTAAATGCAGTTCTTTTCTGGTGCTGGGGTCCGTGCTCATAACTACCCAAATGTCACCTCTCAAGGAGGTGCCAGACCTTGCCTGGCAAGGGAAAACAAGTCATCTCTAGCCAGCGAGCAGATGGTCAGGGTTCTCATCTGGATGGAGACTGCTTTAGCCTGAACACCAGTCCCAGCTGCTAAAGGGCTTCCGCAGCTCTCCTCCCCTCTCCCTGCCTTCCACTCCTCCCTGGCCTTTCCCTGTCTTCTGGTCAGACACACTGACACTCCAGGTCTGTGAGAACACTCCTAGGAGCAGAGGATACGGCAGGCAGGTTCCAGGCACAAAACATTCCTCTCAGGGCCTATGGTCTTCCAGCCAGTGCTGAAGTGACTGGGGCCAGAAGGAAGTTAGTTATGACGGTCTCTCTTCACAACAAAGGCATTTCTATATACTTAATATTCAATATTCTGCACCTCAACTGGGATAGCAGTTACTCTATTACATATATTTGTCAAAATCCATCAAACAGTACATGTCTAATGAGTGTATTTTATTGCATACCAATTATGCCTCAATACAGTTTACTTCAAAAAATGAAGGAACTCTCCTGACATTGCTGGACCTGTTAGGAAAGAGCCATGCTCTCCCAGAGAGGAGGGTAAGAGATGCTTCAGTTGAGACAATGAAGAGGACATTCTATTTCACTTCACTAGGAGAGTGGGCAGGGGTCTCACTTGGGCCGATGGTCCTTCCAGATGTTTGGGGCCACATCTTGTGGATACCTTTCCTAGAATTCCAGTAGAATTCTAGTATTTAACAGCAAAACCTGTTCCCCCTTGTGTCTGGGGCTGAGGAGGTCTGGAGAAGCAGGGTTGGCAGGAGGGGAAAGTCAATGGGGCCATATTTGTCTTCCAAGGGGGCGCTGTGGCAGAAGGCTGTGGAAGAAGGAAGCATAGCTCTGGCCAAGGTCTTGCGGTGGCAACTCCCTGGGTCCCAGCTGTGCGATGGGCCATGGGGGGAGGGGGCCGGCACCCTCGTCTTCCTATCCTTCATCCGGCATCTCCTTATGGCCTCAGACACACCATGGAATCTGACAGAAGGGTGATGGAACTTCAGAGTTAATGAACTTTAATCTTCCAGCAAATGCTACAATTAACGTGCCCTGAAGTACAGTTGCTTTATAATTAGATCGAAGAACAAAACCCAAAACACTCGTCCCAGTAAAGTTATTGTCGAACTTCTTGGTAGGTTTCCTAGCAATTAAACTCACTTACTCATTTCATCTGGAAAAAGTATTTATTACTTCAATTTAAACTAATGCCATAATGATACGATATGTGTTATTAATGAGAAGGCTCACCAGAGCAGCTCAGTTGCCTGACTTCCTATGCCAAACGCCAGGAAGGAGACTTTGTTGGCATGAAGCGCTGGTTAAAATAGGTGTCCAATTCTCTTTCTTCTGAGGAGTGTCCTATCAGGAGGACTCGGGGTGAAGACTAGCTGCCAACAGATTCACCAAGGGAACCTGTCAGGCTGTCCAGCTGAGAAGGTGTGATGACTCACCAGAGCCACTTGGGACTGAGCAGTGAGTCTTCAGGGACTCCCAGCAACTCACCTCCACCACCAGGGAGGCCTGGAGGGTCCCCTGCAGGTGAGAGAGCTGACCCTGAACTCTCTCTCTTTCTGCAAGCACCAAGAACATAAGCAAGATGCTTCCTGGGCTGCAGAACAAGCCATAACAGAGATGAACCAGCTCAGAGGCTAAGGGGCTACCAGCAGTTGTAGTTTCTTCCTGACACTCATGTGCTAAGCACTGTGCTAAGCTCTTATGGTTGTTCAATCGCTCAGTCATGTCCGAATCTTTGCAATACCACGGACTGCAGCACGCCAGGCTTCCCTGTCCTTCACTATCTCCCAGAATATGCTCAAACTCATGTCCATTGATTTGGTGATGCCAATTAAGCCCTTGGCATGTATTAATGCATTTAATCCACACATCAAGCACACCAAGTAGGAACGATTACTTTATTCCCATTAGACAGATGAGGAAACCATTGAAGAGACAGGTTGAGTGACAGTGTCACACAGCTATAGAGGCAGAGCCAGGATTCAACTGAGGCAGACTGCTCCATGCTCCTAACCACTATACTCAAGGGTAATCCTGAGGAGGGACAAACAGCCAAAGCTCTCATGCCAAGACTCTACCAAGCCCTATGCCAACACCCAGCCCTGGGAAGGAAGAATACTGACCACTACCACTCTTGGTTCCCACTCATAACTTGCTATTATCATACAGACCATTTGCCACGTACCAGGAAGTCTGCCAGGGGTTTTAATCTGTAGCTCAGAAATTACCATCCCTGTTCCTTAGATGATAAAAAGGGAAGTCACCAAGGGCAATCAGTAGGAAGGAAGGATGGAAACCCTCACTCTTTTTTATTTACTTACTATTTTTGGTACTTGATAGAAAACGTTAAAGATATTAAACAAAAAACAGATCTCCCATCTTCGTACCAAGTCACTGTGTTTCCCTCCCTGACACAGCTCTCCCCATGACTGTATGCATACTCACACACACACACACACACACACATGTGACCTTGCTTTTACCCAGGGCAATACTGACACCACTGTTCTCACTTTGCTACTGTGAGCTAACAGTACCATGTGTTGGAACTATGGCCTTAGTTCATTAGGAATCATAATTCCCCATTATGTGTGTATCATAATATATTTAACCATTATGCTTGTTGGCAGTATCCGTGGTCACCAGCAATGCTCCAATAAACCCTTGTGCATTAAGTGAAGAGTCTACCTGTGGGGCTTGCTCCCCACAGCTTTGCCACAAGGATCAAGAGGCTGTGAGCAGAGCTGTGATGACCTGGGATTCAGGAATCAGACTTAGCCAACCCCCTACTCACCAGCCACTCACTCACTTTTCTAAGTCAGAGTTTCCTCATCTGTGAAACAAGGGTGGTGCGAACCCACTTTGAAGGGTTGCTGTAAGGATGCCATGAGCTGGAGCACTCACGGTGCTTACAGGGTGCCCTGCTTGGAGTGAGGCTAGAGAAACACGAACTGTGACTCACTGACACCTGCGCCACCTGGCCACCTGGGAAGTTCAGGCCCTGCCTCAGCGTCTGGGATTTGTCCTCAGCTTGTCCGTGTGCATTATCTTCTTTCCTTTCAGAGAAAGCCAATGAGTCTGGACACAGACAACAGAAAGACTAGAGCCCTCCAGAAAAGAAGACCCAAGTCTGTGCTCAGGTCTCTGGATTGGGTGTAATGAGTAGGACCCAGAGGCACAATCTGAGGAGGCACGCTATGGCTCCCAAGAATTTCTGGAGATTCTGTACTCATCAGTGAAGCCTCTAAAGCCTGCTCGACCCAGAGCTCCAACCTCACCCTTGGCCACTGCCCACAATCCAGCCACATCTTTTCCCTCTCTGTTGCCCCCAGGTCTTCCAGCATGCTTTCCTTCTGCCTGGCACACTCTTCCTCCTATCTGCCCCCAGTGCCCTTTGCTTGCCTATTTCCTACTAGTCCTTCAGAGGCTTGCTTACATGCCACCTCCTTCAGGAAGCCCTCCTGAACCACCATGCCACAAGCTGTGCAGTCACCACTAAGATAAGATCAGTTCCATGGCCACAGCAGAGTGGAGCAGTGTCAGGGAAGAATGTCAGGCCATAGCTGCAAGGAGAGATGGTCTAGCCATAGGGATCCAGGCATACTCAGAGCCAGGACCTAGCTGTGGACACTCAGAGTGGAGGGCAACATCTGCTCTCAGAGCAGATAGGAAGGTTTCAACAGGAGAATATCTTTATACCATTTGGATAGGGAAAGATCTCTTAAATGAGATAGGAAATGGAGCTACTTGTCTAAAAGGTGAATAAATTTGATAAAAATACAGTATAGAACTTCTGTGAACTAAGACAACTAACTGAAAGAAGGTATTTAACATCCCTAACTTACAAAAGAAAAGACTCAATTTTAAAAATGGGCAAAAATTTAAAACTACACATGGGTATTTAGAAGAGCAAACAAAAATAGTGCTTAAAGATATGCTCAACTTCATCTTTTATCATGGCAATGTAAATTAAAATCACAGTGAGACATATTTCGCGTGAAAATCTTAAAACTAAAAGCAATACCAGGTGTTGGTGAGGTTGGGGAGCTTCGAGAATTCTCATACATTGCAGATAGCAGTGGAAATAGGTAGAAATGCTTTGGAAAGTATTTTGGAATGATCTAACAAAGCAAAACATGCATAGGCCCAATAGTTCATAATATTTAATAAAAAAGCAATCACAATCATCAATCAATTAAAAATAAATAAACATTTAAGAAAACAAAGCAATCACAAAAGTGTACAGTAGTTTAACTCTAGATATTTACGATTCATGAAGAGGCCAAACTAGGCAATAAGTATTTTAGGATCCACACTTGTATGACAAATTATAAAGAAAAGCAAGGAGCTCATTAGAACACAATCAAGATACTGGTTAGGTCCCCTAGGCAGAAGACATGATACAATGAGGACACATAAAGCTCCTATACATTTTTTAAACTGGTCTGGGTTCATGGGAGTTCACTTCATTATCATTCTTTTAACTTGACATATACATTGTAAAAGTGTGCAACTTCTAACTTTTTAAAAATAATTTAAAAACAAGCACAAATAGGAAATGGACACACATTGAGAGCCCCAAGGTTTTGCTTCTGTGAAATCCCTGCTGCCAACTCATCTCAGGCCTGCAAGCTGGTCCAAGAGACTAAGAGGGAGCACCACACCCCAAAGATGCTAAGGAGGAAGGAGCCCTGGGGTCCTAACTTCACATCCCAGCCCTATGCAACTTTAGCCAAGATACTCCAACCATCTGTTTCAACATCTAAAATGAGCACCTAGCAAAATAGTTGTGCATGGTAGGGACTCAGTGAATATTTGTTGAATGAATGAGTCAGTGGTTTCTAAGATCCCACCATAAATACATCCCTCATCCAAATGTGCTCACTGGGGAGAAATTGTGGCTGCAGCTTCTAGCACACCCTCCCCAAAACACACATGAATAGCCCAGAAATCGAAGTGGCAAGACAGAAAGTTCTCTCTTCTGTTCAATCCAAACTTTTGGTATTTTAATGTTACAGATTTTCTCTCCCAAATGTCAGCTTCTCTTTTATTTTTCCTTTCGCTGTCACAACAAGCATACAAGTATTTTCAATGGAATTTTACCAAATGGCACATCTTGCATTCTGTAAACCTTAAACATACAAACTCCTCTCCCACCACTCTGCCAAGTTCTGTCGCAGAACTTGCTTTTGCCTTTCTGACCCTTGACCCAGATGCCCAGTCCTCAGGCTCCACCCAGGGCAGGACATTCCTTGGTTTAAAGGGAGGCTGAGGGGCAAATGAGGAAGGATCAGTCCTTACCTTGCAGGGGTAGGATCTTAAGGATGACATTTATCCAAGTGACTGACTGCACAAACCTAGGGCATGCCAAGTCCATTCCACACACCCCATCCTTGGCATCAACTCTGCCTGGCTGGTGATAAGAGAAAGCTGGAGCTTTGCAAGCCCCAGATGACAGTAATAAGATGGTGCCATGGCTAAGTGCATGGGCATCAAAGTCAAAAGGAATCTCTCTGAGCCTCATGCTCCTCATCTGTAAAATGCAGCAATAATCCCACTTCAGAGAGTTACTGAATAGTTTAAATAAATTAATATATGTAAAGATACTTGCAGATCAGCATCAAAAAAACAAAGTTACTATATCCCAACCCACTTCTGTGTGACTTTGGAAGAAATGAAGCAGTCTTTACACTCAACTTGCCTTTTAATTGGGCTCATCGCAGCTAGTGCTACAGTGGTCAGCTGGAGGAAGGGCCCTGAGGGGTTGTGGAGGCACCATTTGTCTTGGACGTATCAGTAATGTAAATCCACCCACAGCCCTCAGACAGGCCAATGCCAGCCAAGCTGAGGAGCACTCACACTCTGAATTCTTGGGGCTGCATCCAACAGCATGTGTGCCTCTACAGCCTTGGCTTACCTAACATATTAAAAATGGGCCAGAGATTTGACTGTGCACAAGGGGCAAGGTCAAAACAAGTAACAGGTGCTGGAGTGGTTAATGTTTTATAGAGAATGCTTGGGGTAGAAACCTGGCTTCAAAAGTTGTCAAATCAGAAGGGTAATGGCCAGGGCAGGCAAAGGCAGGAGGTTCTACATAGAACCCATTGAAAGAGCACTGGCCTCCAGGAAGGCTAATGCCAAATGGTCAGCACCTTGGACAGTGACAGCCACGTGTAAGCAGCTCTGAGATGCTTGATTCACAGCCACCCCTAGCAAACAGGGCAGGTTGCTGCCAGTCCATCCCCTGCACCATGATGCTTCATGGAGCAATCACAGTGCTTTATGTTGCTGAGGCCATATGCTTCCTCAGAATCCTTCCCAGCAAAGCAATCAAGGTTCGACCAATTGCCGGCAGTGGTCCACCAGAAGAAACCTATTGGTCACCCTGTGTGTTTATAAAATTACTAATAAAGGTCAGTCTGGTTGAAAACTAACTTCAACCCTACAAGAGACAGCAAAGGTCTCCGTGTGACAAAAGAGGGGTACACCTTTTGGCTTGACTGGATGGTCTGGATGGGAGAGGAGAGGGGCAAAGGAGTGTATCTACAGAATGAAACATCTGTTTCCTAGCTTACCTCAAAGGTCTTTCCTTGTCTTTCCCCCACATTTCTCCATTGTCTTATATTAAAATTTCTTGAAAGGTCCATGTTCTCATAAATGAGTTGCTTCATTCACAGAGAGACAATTTCTCAGGGCCTTCTTTGTGCCAGCCACCAGGCTATGACATGGTCTCTCCAACTCCTCCCTAAAGTCAAGGATTGAGTGAGGGTGGAAGGGAGAAGCCAGGCCCTGGACAGAGTCCAGTTCAAGCACCTAGAGCCTCTGGCCACCTTTGTCCCCATCACCCCCCTCATCTTAATTTCAGTACAGTGACTGTTTGCTTTTCAATTCCTTCTGGAAGACTCCAGACAGCATATTTGCTTAAGAGCTGAGGACAACATTCCAGTCTTAGAGAAGCAGAGTATTTAGGCAAATGCAAACATATGCTGCTTTCTCTTCTTAGTTACAGTCTTGGCAAAGGGATTATTCCACAAAGAGAGGAAAAAAGGACTTTCGAGGGTACACCCCATTCTACCCTGCCCCCAACTATGAGGCACCAGCCCTTACCTTTAAAGATGTAAGGTGAGTGGCTGTGGTTATAAAAGGGTAGCGTGGGGGTACTTGTGAGGGACTGCTCTGAATCTGACTGTGGTGGGCACATGAATCCACACGTGACAAAACTGCACACACAGTGAATACACACACCCAAGTGCATGTAAACTGGTGAATATGAGCAAGGCCTAAGGACTGTGTCAAGATGAAATCCTGCTTGTGGTATGCTATGACAGTTAGGCAAGATTTTGGAGCACACAGGATCTCTGAATCATTTCCCATAATTGTATGTAAGTCTCAATTATCTCAGAATAAAAAAATAAACAGGTTTTTTAAACATATAAATTTTTTTCAATAAAAAGGTTTTATTTTCAAACCATTTATCTTGGGACTAGAACTGGTCTCCATTTTCACAAAGCAGCCATAGAAAACCTGAAGCTATCTCTTCAAAGCCCATTTTTCTAGTTTCCTAACAATGAAATTATGGTGTGTTTTTTTTTTTTTTCATACAGTAGGCCTTCAAAGAATCTGTATCTGGCCATGCCCTGTGTCCCCAGACCCACACGATCCCCACCTGGGTCCATGACATTAAGGATGTCCTTCTCCCTGACCTTTGCCCCAGCCTGAACCCCTGAAACTAAGGGCAGATCAGCATGGAGGGAGGTAAGGAGCTGGGGAGGCTGGGAGAGCATCCAGCGAGAGGGGGACACTTTGCAGAGGAGGCTTCCGGGAGGACCCATGCTGGCCGGCCTCCATCACTGCTGCCTGTGTACAGCCTTTCGGATCTCTGCCAGCAGTTTATTAATATTTTATTGAAAACTCAAAGATGATTCAAACTTCAGCTGTCATGATAAGGTGTTGTTGCTAGGCAACTTTAGTGCCTGTCTACAGATCTGTTTTCAGATCTCATCCCCTACTCACGAAGCTCAAGGTTGGGTCCTACCACTCAGACACCCACTCGGTTCAGACCACCAACCGCCGTCCACACCCAGCCCTCTCCAAAGGGCTCAACCTCCACGAGCGAAGGGCCAGCTCGCAGGTCTCCCAGTGTCTGGTGGTGCCCCCACCAGAGCCCCAGAGCAGCCCCGGCCCCCAACTCACCATACTCGCTGTCGTAGAACATGACAAACTTCTGCCAGCGCAGCTCTGTCACCAGCCTGAGCATGACGTCATTGAGGCGCACCGGCGGTCTGGAGGCCAGTGTGTAGGCCTCGCCATCGGGGCTGGGGTTCAGATGGCAGGCGGTGCGTGGAGAGCCCCCTGGGTTACGCTGGACAAAGAGATGTGGGATGTGCATCGCGTCTGTGAGGGACTGCAGGGCGTTGGCAGACGCACAGCCGGTGGACGTGACCAAGGCCAAAATCCCCTGGGTCATGAGGTCACAGGCTGGAAAGAGAGGGGAGAGAGAGGAAGGGGTCAGCATGGGGGTGATGCTGCCCTGGCTTCAATTTGCACAGCTCACACTGGGAAGCTCATTCCTGGGGTTCCAAGAAACACCATCTCCCTCCAGGGACCAAGAACACTGTCAGGCCAGCCCAGAAGCTCTCACAGGCACAGTCTGTGATGCCCTAGTGATGCTGCCAACTAGGTACTCTTGTGTCCAGTCGACAGATGAGAAAACAGAGGTCAAGAGAGGCAAAATCATTCATCCTAGGCTACTCAAGCAGCGAGAGTAGAACAGGGCTCCTACCCACATCTGCCTGAGACACTCAGCCATGCTACTATATTAGCCATCCGGTTTCCCACTTGGGCTGTGAGCCTCTTAAGAGCCATGAGCTCATTTTGTTGATCCTTGTATCCCCAAGGCCAAGCCACAGGCCAAGAATGTACTGTATACTCTACAATTGTTGGCTGAACTGAGCTGATTGGGGCTGAAGGGAATGAATTTCATTGGAAAGCCAGGGAGACACTTAGCCCCGAAGACCCAGATTGTAGGCAACGAATCCCAGAAGCCCTCAGTCTCCTGGCCAAGTCCACTTGATTCATACCATAAAAATACTGGGTCAAACCCCCAGGGAGTATTGGTTCCAGAAGACCAGGATTATTTAAAAGCCACTTGACAATAACAAAGGTAGAGGCTCCCGCAGCTGGGGCACTGACAGCAGGTAAGCAGGAGGAACACGATCAGGTGTCAGCTGCCATTTCTAGGGTGGGGACACTTAGGGATCACCTTCTGAAGTCATCTAGTCACCATGAGTTCCAGTAACCCCTTTTAGCCACACTCTTAACACCTTTTTGGAACATCAGACCAATTAATAGAATGATGCACCTCCCAACATCGCAACCCACTGCACCAGTTTTGAAGCAAACATTTATTAATAATGCTTTATGTGACGGCAGGAATGTGGGAAAGCAGATGCAGTTTCAAAACACAGCCTGTGAATGTCAGCAGGCCATCTGCTGCAGACGGCAGACTTTTGAACAACTTTGACAATGCCGTTCTTTCGGTTGAGAGCACTTGGGTTTATGTAATGCCTCAGACCAGACTGGGAGAAGGAGATGAAGACCAAGGAGAGGAACCCCAAGGAGCAAGGCAGAGGGAGGCTGGGAAGCTGTGGGAAGAGGAAGACACTCCCAAGCTTTCCAACACCAAAGGCCAGCGGTTCCCCACGCAGGGACAATCACCTTGCACATTCATGGGCTTCAGCAGGAGGACAATTTGACTGCCCACAGCTCTTCCTGTGGAACCCTCAGCCTTCAACACAAGGCAGAAAGAGGGGGTGGTTAAATGAGAGATTCTAGAAAAAAAAAATGAGAGATTCTCTGCAGTTCCTACTGAAGATCACACAGCCACCTAAATGCTCTGGACCCTCGCATTCAGGCTCCACATGGCCAAGCTCACTCCTGAGTTGTAATCCAATCCTGCCATGCTTCTGTTTAAAGCCCTTGTTGGCTCCCAAGAGCCTTGAGCAGGGAGTCAAACTCCTTAGGGCAGTCTTGCAGGCTCCGCGGTGCCTGCAGCCTCAGGTTTCTCCTACCGCCCTGGCCCACCGTCCACCTTTCATTGTCCCCTGTAACCCATCACACTTCCTTTTGCCTTCTGAACCCTGACATCACTCTTGCTTCAAGACTCAGACTCTACACCCCCAGACTGGCTAGGGACCCTTTGTCATGCGCTTCATTTGCATCCCACACTTCCCCTCTCACAACACTGAACTTTGTCTCTCTCTGCCACTTGACCTCAGGTTCCAGGGGAACAAAGGTCACGCCCTTCTGCTCACCATCCTCATCCAGGGTCACAATGTGTCTGCCGGCACACAGCAGTCAGTAAAAACTCATACAATAATACCATAATCCTTGACATTTTCATGCCCTCTGGTCAATAATTTCACTTTGGGCATCTACCCAAACTATAATATAAAAATAACTTTAGGAAATTCCCTGGCGGTCCAGTGGTTAAGACTTTGCTTTCCAATACAGAGGGTGCAGGTTCAATCCCTGGCCAGCGAACTAAGATCCCACATGCCACAGGGCCAAAAAAAAAAAAACATAAAGCAGAAGTAATACATAACAGACCCAATAAAGACTTTAAAAATGGTCCACATCAAAAAAAATATCTTAAAAAAAAAATGGCTTTAGATCCAAAAACATTCAGAGGATACTTATCCAGATTCTTGATATACTGCCAACGATCTAAAAGATGCAAATAGGTGAGCGACACAAAAGTGTTCCACTTGTTGAAAGCATACCCAACCTTTAAAACTTAAAGGTTTTAAAACTATTTATGAAGATACTACAGTAACATGGGAAAGTACCTGTCATTAAAAAGTTATGTGAAAGTCATGCAAAATTGTATGTATTTTATGATATCAATCAAATAAAACTTACATGCATGAAAGAAAGACCAGAGGAAATATTGCAAAACGTTCAAAGTGACTGCACTTTAGGTGAAGCTTCAACGTGGTTTTCCTTTTTTTCTATATTTTGCCAAAATTTCATGTTGTGAACAGATAATTCTTTTACAAAAGGAAAATAATCCTTCAGTAATGGATAAGTAAGAAGCTCCAGGAGGAGGGACTATTTTGTGAGAATTTTCTCTGTGCTGAATACTCCGTCGTCGAGTCCTCTCTATATGTGAGTTCACATTATTCTCATGACATCCCGGTACAGCAGGCATCACTGTGTCTATTTTCCAGATAACAAGTTGTGAAGCCGCACTATTGATAAGGGCCGGACTGAGACGCCTTCCTGTCTAAAAATGCTTCTGCGGGGTGACTGTGACAAAACCAGAGCATGACATTTTATACTCGCCAGGATGACAACAATTTCTACAATTAGGTAAAAAGCATGCTTATGAAAAAGACAAGAGAAAACACTAAAAGCCGAAGTCTGTGATGATAAATGGATTTTTCTTTCTTCTCTTATACATATTCTCTTTAATGCCAATAACACTGCATTGAAACCTCTTAGAAGTAATCTTGCAAAATTCACCAAATATTACCAGGGTGGAAAGTTGCCCAGGAACTCAAGTCTTTGGTCCTACCCAGGACACCCACTGCACCATCACTGGGTCTCAGCTCTCTGTCGTGCACCCCCACCCGGCCCCCTCTCAGGTCACTGCCTGACTTCTGATGGCAGGCGCCCCTGCCCGCCCCAACCGGTGCCTGTTCCACACGTACTGTGTCATTAAGTCACTGAACCCCCCTGAGGCTCAGCTTCTCCATCTGAGCCCACATCCTGTGCTCCCACGTGGATGGACTTGTTCCTTTCCTCCTATGTGTTTCATGCACACACTCAGCACACCCTCGAAGCACAAAGCCCTGCAATGAGCACCGAGGCCAGGGTGAAAACAGGACACACACAGGCCCCATCTGAGGAGCTTAGGATCTACCAGGGAGCTGGACCTCACAATTCAGCCTGGGAGGAAGGAGAAGGGAAGGTCCCTGGGACCCAGAGGAGGGTGAACTCATATGGGGTTAGCATCAGAGCCTCAAAAGAAGAAAAGGATTTAGAGCAGGAGAGACGAGGGGAGCAGGGTGAGTGAGGGGTGCAGTATGACACAGACACAGGAGCTGGGTGGCAGGAACATGCTCAGGGAACAGGTTCCATGCCCCAGTCCCAGTGGCAGCCACAGACACCAGCTTCTTGGCTGGGCCTGGGCTCCCCAGGGCAGCAGAAGGAGCACTGGAATCTCACAAAGTTCTGCTTTGGGCTCCTGCAGTCGGGAGCTGTGTGACCACGGGCATGCCTCCTTCCCGAACCCCTGTTGTCTATTAATTCAGGATACAAATCACAGCAGAGCTATGGGAGTTCTGACTTATAATGTGGACCACAGTGCCAGCCCCATGCTGGGCCCAAGAAAGATGCTAAACACATGTCAGTCTCCTGCCCCTCTCCTTGAGCATCCCTACCTCTCTATTAATATCCCCACCCAAATCATGACCAGGAGCCCAAGAAATAGGAGTTTACAACAGAGAATGACCTCATTCCTGCTGCTGACTAGCTCTCCCCTCGAAGGTGGGCACCCTGACCCACCCCAGTACAGCTACCTGCAATAGCACTGAAATCCCTCAAGGCCCCCACCTCCTCCATGAACAGGGTGGGTAATTAAGGGTGCAAGCCTCTCCTGGGCGCTAATGGAGAGGCCTAATACAAGTCAATTTCTAATCTGCTGTGAATGGCCTGCTAATTGGGGCTCTGTTGAAATGATGGTTATTTAGAGGCTCCTAACATAAAAATAATAAGATCAAAATACATCAGATCAAAGCTACACCAGCTATTAGCGCCCACAAGGTTATGGAATGTCCTCATTCCTAGGACAGGGCATCACACAATTCACACCCCGCTTGGGGAGAGAGACACTGAAGCCCAGTGCCACGTCCTTGGCCCTGTCATATCCATGCTGTGGGACTTTGAGTGAGGGAGGGGCTGACCCTCTCTTGGCCTCTGAGCCTCTGTTTTTTTCTGTCAAAGAAAAATGATGGCATCCACTTCACAGAGCTGTTGTGCACAATCTCTGAAAGGCCTTTGTCTGTGAAGAGCCATTTGGCACCGGCTGGTGCATGGTAGGAGTGGAGAAGTCACTCTGTCTCCACCTTAGAGGTGTTTTGCAGCTCGCTAGAAGATAACAGCCTTTGTTATAATTCTTTGCCTGCAATAGCATATGGTCATAAAGCTGATCTCCCTCTTGATAATAACAATGCAGGCTTGATGGACTGATAAGAGCTCCCCAAGAATGGCTCATCAGCTGGGGAAGTAAGTAGTAAAGATGAATGTAATGAGGAGCTTCGAGTCCCCTTAAGCTGAGCTCGGTGGCCTAGGAGAACAGAGGTCTCTGGGACAAATGACGGATTCCCAGAAATCGAGACGAAGCAGGCCGTTCAAACTCAGGGTTGGATCTAGACAAGAGGATCCAGGGGCTCAGCCAGCCTTCCCAGACAGCCCCACCATTACATCCCTGCCAGCTTCCCCAGAGGTGCCAGCATCCTGCTGACTCATGATTCTCCAGACACAGAACTCTCAGGGTCGGATGCACCAGGCGTAGCACAGGCCCCTCCACAGGGCAAGCAGGATCTCCCTCCTTCTTATCCCAGAGGAGCTTTCTCATCCCCTGGTGAGAAAACTGAAGCACAGACAGGGCTGATCACTTGACTAGGGTCATACAGCTAGAGAGTGAATGGCAACAAGAACATCAGAAGCAGATCACCAGGTACCTCTACAGTCAGTCCCTGGAAGAGATGGTGGCTAGCAGACGACAAAACCCAGGCTTCCATGACTGACTCTACCGGCCCTTCCCTGGGTGGAAACTCCTGGGGCAGTTGCACTCTCAGCACAGGCCCCAGAGAAGGAGGCAGCAAACAAGAACAAGGCCTCCTTCTGCTACAGGCAAATGCCTGGCTCATCAAGTTACTCGGGGCCTTAAGTGGGCACTGGAGATAAGAGAGGTGCCCCTGACCACTACTGATTCACACCGAGCCTTCTCCATCCCCATGGAAACTCCTGGAAAATTCTCAGGCCAAGACTGGGAGAAGCAATACCCCAGGAGGCTTGTGCTGGAAGAGATACACAACTGCTGGTGCTGACGCCTGATAGTGACGCTAGCCACAGCCACTCCAGCCCTCTTCTCCACCACGTGCCCTGAATGCATGGTGCCCCAGGCACATGCACACCTGCTCCTCCTGGAAGATGTGGCGTGGTCTCCAAGTAGAGGAGACCCACCTTGCGGCATGGGCTTCTCTGAGGCTGCAAAGCCTCCCCATCCCATGGGCTAACTGGCCTCTGGGTAGCCCTTTAAAAAAGGACAGGACTTCTCCTGATAGACAAGGCAAGAAAGGGCACTCTGCCTGCGTGGAAGCAGCCTGGTAGAGGCACCCTCACATCAGAGGGGGCCTGGCAAGGCTCTGTTGATAACAGCAGGCAACCGAAGGGAGGGCCAGGCTGTGGGCAGCCCTGGGCTCAGCTCAGCTCTGCCCTCCAGAAATAATGATCTCTCTCTGACCAGGCCCAGCAGGCCAGTCCCCAGCCATCCAGCACCTCTGCCTGTCCCACAACCTGGGCTCCAGTTATCAACTCACTACTTCAATCATTCACAGCCAGGAGCACACACCCTCCCCTGAGCCACCCTCATTATCTGTGCCCTTCCTTTCCTCCTTTTCAGCTGGCACAGTCTTTATTAATATTTGAATTCTGGTGGCTAATGCTTTAAATTAAGGTCGCGTTTATAAATACTTTATGGTCAATGAATAATTGACCAAATTTAGTATTGTCATAACTCATAGTAAATTATTGATCCGTGAAGAATAAATATTTTTCATGTTTTATTAAGACATTTAAAAGGTAAACAAAACCATGGAATAGGGTGGGGGAAAACAGGTGGCAGCACCATACCAAGGAGAGCGCCAGAGCTTAAGCCCAGTGGGGCCTTGACCCCATCGCCACTCACCATCGACAGGCCCCCAAAGGGGAGGGTCACCCGGGCCCCTCAACCCCCCTGAGCACAGGACAGACTTGACAAGCATCTTGTCCTGCCAACCTTTTGCTTAAGTAACTATCCTACCACCATCCTCCTGCTTTCACTCCTGACTCCTTGCTCTGTCCATCTTTCATTATGGTCCCTCTGCTGCAAACTCCCTCTCTCTGCTCTCTCTCCTAATGCAGGATGGCTGGTGAAATCCTAATCCAGGGTCAGCCATGGTGGGCCCACCTGCCCACCCACTTCTCCATGTCTGTGAGAGTCAGAGAGACCACACACCCAGCAAAGTGGGAACCCAAAGTGGGAAAGCAAGGTCACCAACCTCAACAGGGCTCCACACCCACCATATTCACTTACACCCTCTCCACCACCTGCCTTGGTCGTTCTCCTCAAACCTTCCAGGATTCTCCCCCAAATTCAACTAATGACCTTGCTTCACTCTTCATAGATTAAAAACAGTAGCCAGCATCATAAGGAACGCATCCTACTTATCACCAGATCTACACACCTGTCCGTGTTTGTGCTAAAAGCTGAGGAAGGAACCTTCTCCCATCTGAGGCTGGTCCCTCCTTATGAGCTCTGTTTACTCCCACCACTAGCCTTCTCTGAGATCCAGACCCGGACCCATCACTATGTCTTCTCTGTGGAATCATCATTATATTAATATATCTGATGCAACCCTTGGAAAGTTATACCTCGGTTCTGTGGACAGTTCCTGTTATCACTCCAGCCCAAAGCCCTCACTGGGCTCTTGACACCCAGCTAAGGGGGTCTCCCCCCGTGAGTCCACTGGCAACTCACACTTGGTATGTCAACAATGAGCTCTCTAGGGTGTGATCCCGCCCCTCCCGGTTGCTCCATCTCAGTAAAGGGGTGCCCCCAGCCACCCACTTGCTCTTGGGCCTTCTCTCTCCCTGACCCTCTGCACCCAAGCCTTTACCAAGTCCTGATTGTCTTATCTTCAAAATACATCTTGGGTCTGTTGACTTTCCTCCCTCTTCACTGTCATCACCTTGCTCTAAACCACTATCACCTCCCCACTGGACCTCCACACACCCAACCTCCCCCAGATCCACATGCCATCCACTCTGCACACCACAGTGGACTGGCCCTCTGAAACAATGGCCAGACAGTGCTGTCCCTACTTAAATGTATCAGCTTCCAACTGCTCTTAAAACCAAGTCCACAACACCAACAGGATCCTGTGCCATCCACACCCACGCCCTGTATTCCAGGTGCCGGTTTTCACACAGTAACTCAGATTTTGCCCACTTGTGGGTCCCCTCACATACACCCACCTTGGACTGCAACGCTCCTTTCAGTTCTGTCTGGCCATCTCTTTTCATCCTGTATTTTTGGGGGTAACTGTGATTCCCTCAAGAGAACTTTCCATGACCCAAATCCTCTCTCATGGTACTCTTCCTTCAGACCGCCCACTGATGTCTGCAATTGTGGACTGGTTCATGTGGCCGCTGTCAGTCAGCCCATTCTCTGAGCCACAAGCCTGTGGCATAAACACCTGCGCATTGCTCATCCTCCTAGTCTCTGGCCCAGTGCCCAGCATGGCCTAACAGAGCAACAAACTATTTAATACTCTCAACAACTCATAAGATCGGCACTATGGGTGTCCATATTTCACGGGTGAGGCAGAACTTTCAAACTTGGCAAAGTCCCCAGATGCTCAGGTCCTCCCCAGAGTAGAGCTACAGCCTACAGTCTGGAGAAAGGGAGTTTCTTAAAGCCAACCCTCCACTCTAAGGCAGGTTTCACCAAGAGCGTAGAGGGGGCCAGGGGACAGTGAGGAGGAGGTTGGCTGAACCTGAGGCCTGGCCTAGGCAGCAGCATCTGGGCAGGGGCCGCTCCTGGAGCCTCTCCAGGCTGGCAGCTCCTATGGCCCTCTGGCTTCATGGTCAGCCTAGCCCAAGGAAGCAAACAGGAGCAAGGCCAAAGGGTCCCACTGGGTGTTGGACTGGAGCCTGGGGTGGGTGTGCAGCTGGGGCAGGCAGGATGCATGGAACCAACCAGGAGGGGAGGTTAGGGGAGGGCCAGCGGTGCCATGCCTATCTCTGGGGCCCTATCCTATGCCAATTAACGAATCAAACTGATTCCCTGCTCCCGCAGATGCAAAACACAGGGAACACTGGGTGGGATCATGCTGGCTTATTTATAGCTCTCCGGCTCCTCGTTAATGACTTTTACTGCTCCGCCAATGGAACACCAGGCTCCCGGACTGGGATTCACCGGAAGCCTCCACCATGGAAGTTAAATCAGGACAGCGATGAGCCCTGGGAGACCTGGAGAACCTAGAAAGCAGCCGAGCACTGGGCTGGCGGTGTGTGTGTTGTCGGGGGGGTTGGGGGAGGGGGATGCGATTTCTGCAGCATCTTTGTTCCAAGCCCAGACATCTCTTCCTGGTCTCCCCTCATCCTCCATCTGTGCTTTCACTTACTCATTTCTTCACCCCAAATCCTCTAATCATCACTGTGTTGGCCCCTGAGCCAGGAGACATAGAAAGCCATGAAATGCGGTCCCCTTTCTTGGGAACCTTAGAAATTCAGCATAAAGTCAAATAATACATACTCAACAGAAGTGTGCTAGATGGAAGGAAAACGAATGATTAATTTTGCCTAGCAAGGAGATGTCAGGGAAGAGTTCCATAGAGAAAGAGGCATTTGGAATGGGTCTAAGGGGATGAGTAGGAGTTTGAAAGGCATAGTAGGGGCCAGGCACCATGTGGGCCCATCCAACTAATCACTGAGCCCCATAGCTTCCCAGGGAAGTGGGTTCTGCTACCCCGTTCTAGACAGGAAGCACAGGAGCAGAGACTCGAGGTCAGGGTGTTGCCTGAAGCCACAGGGGAGCCTGGATTGTAACCCTGAGCTGTCTCTGACTGCAAAGTTAAGCACGTGAGCTCAGGAGGCAGGCAGGACCACTGCTATAGCTGTGTGCTCTCAAGCAATCACTTAACCTCTCCCAGACACATTTCCTCACCTATAAAAGGGCTAAGAACAGTCCCCACCTCTAGGGCTCTCATAAGGATTAAATGAGCACAGTGAGCCAGAGGTCACATTTGCATGTACATGGACAGGCCAAACCACGGGGCCTGCCCTGAGCTCTCCCCAGGTCCTCAGGCTGCCCAAGGCCAGTTCCATGCCTGCCCTTCCCTCCTTCTGCATGTGCCAAGGCCATCCAGACACCAGGCCCCAGCCTGGCACTCCTTCCGAGGCCTACTGGCCCTCTCAAATGGGGAACTGAGGCTCCATGGGGCTTCTGATTCTCCCTTTGCATCCCAACCTGTGTCTGACTTTCTCGAGCTCTCTCTGGCTATCTCTCTTATCCTGTTTCCCACTTTCTAAGTCTCAGCTCTCTGTCAGAAAGATAGAGAACATGTTGTATGTGAATCTCATTCTATAGTTCAGGCCACCAGCCTATACCCTCTCTGCCTGTAGGACTAACCACCCAAAAGGGACTGAGCCCCCACATTTATGCCTTGGCACCTACTCTCCATCCATTGAAAGCCGACCCATGGATGCTCACCTGTCAGGCCCTCAGCTCTCCACACCAGGGGATTAGTGAGGCAAGAGCAAGTGTCACCTCTGAGCCCAGGCCCCTCTCAGGAAAATGGGGAGGCATAGCAACATCCTCATGCTGCCAAGCTCTAGTTCCAAGCTCCAGCTCCAAGACCTCATGCTAAGCCTGCCAGCACGCTTCCAGAAGGCAGCCTCTGTGCTCCCAGGTACAAAGCAGGAGTCCCTGAGGCCAGGTTATGTCATGCTCAAATCACTGCACCTGCATTCCCCTGCTAGAAATTCACATCGTTGTCACCTCCTCATCGTTCCAGACCAAACGCTTCTTCCTCTCCAGGGGTCTCCTTCACCCAATCAGAACAGCACAAGCCTTGCCCCTGCTGTCTCCCTATCATATACATGATTACAGCTCAGTGTCACTGTTTGTTTTGGGGGGTCTCTGTCACCTCTGGAATGAGCCCTGTAACACCTCTCTGTCCCGAGCACCCAGCTGGGGATGGATGGAGATGTCTCAGGGGAGCAGGCAAGAAGCCAATGCTGCATGAACACAATGCTGGCCCTGACCTGCCGCCATCAATGGGGAAGTCCCATGGCTGCTCTCACCAAGAAAACCTTAAGGCCATATTTTGTCACCATCCTATGGGGCTGTCTCTATGGTAAGGACCCACCGGGACCCCACACACACCTCAGCTCCCCTCCAACAGTCTGGGCAGGTCAGGCCTCGGTGAATCCAGCCCTCTGTGTCACTCCCTGGCCAGTCACCTGGTGGGACCCATGCTGAAGCCCCCCCGAATGGCAGAGACAGCCACTCTCCAGGGTAGGGTGTCACTGCTGAACCCCAAGCTTCTGGGCTCTCCTGGCCCAGAGGAGGCCCCAGTACATCCTGTCGCCTCCCCGGGTTGCATGACTGGAGAGACACACCCAGGCTCCAGATGTGAGCCTTGAGCTCAACACTGCCAACTGCCAGATGTCCCTCAAATGCTTGACCCTCTTCCAGGGCTGCCCCTCCACAGTTCAGCCGCTTCCTCACTTTGCCCTGCCTAGCTGCCAACCCCCCTTGGCTATCACCAGCCTCCATGCTTTGCAGCCAAACCCAGGAAGATTAGCAGTGAGGGGCAGCCCCCTCACACCTTCCTCACTCCTCAGACACGACTCCTCCACAGCCCTCAATAAATGGCACCCGGGGTGAGGACAGGAGGCAGGATGCTGGGCAACACCAGGGAGATGGTGGAGCTGGTTACACCACCCGGGTCCTGCCACGTTCTTCATGTCCTTGCCGTGGTCTTTGTGTCGGGAAGTCCAAACAGGCGGCGGTCCACACTTTCTGTTCCAAACCCACAGCAGACTGTGAACACAATGGTCGAGGGGAAGAGGCCCCACGGATTCCTGATATGTCTCTTATACATGAACTACTCTCCATCCTGCCCTCTGATACTCTCCCAAGAGGCAGCAATCTAGAAACCCAAGCCACGTCCTGTCACCTTGCATCCAGGAGCCTGAGCTGGACACTTGTCAGATGTTAGTGTCTAATCTTTTTTTAATGGGAGGAGGGCAGGGAGGGATGGGTCACAGCAACCACATTACACAGAAGACATGAGAAGAAAGCTCTGGCACAAAATATATCTTGAATCAATTCTAAGATGCTAATTCCGCCCTCTTGGGAAGTCCGTTCATTCACTTATCAGGCACTTAGCACCCTCCTTTAACCTGAAGCCCACATTAGTGCAGAGGACATCCAGGGACACAGAGGACATCCAGGGACACACTGTCCAGCCCTCTGGGGCTAAAACAGAAAGAAACGAATCACGATTTCCATCTCAGAGAGATGAATGGTGCATCTGTGAGAGGACAGGTTCTGGCGCTGAACTGTCTTGACTCTGCTCTTCTTACAGTTACATGTGGCTTGGGCAAGGTACACCCTCTCTAGACCCCGCATTAAAAAATGGAATTACAACACTGATTTCAAATATGATCAGTGCATCTAACCAAGCAAACCAGACAAAGACAACAGCAAAACACAGTGCCTACCTAGTGGGACACTAAGGAAAATCAAATGAGTCTGAACCCAAGAAGCCCCTTGGCCACCACCACCAAGTCCAGTTCACTGACCATCTTATTGCATGAGGAGTCAGCTAAGACCAGAGGGGGAAGTGGCCCAGCTGGGTTCAAACCCAAATCAGGGTCAGTGGAGCGAGGCCTGGGCTGCTGGTTAGTGCTGGGCATGCCCAAGGCCAGCCTCGGCCCACCTGTGCACACGCCCAGCAGAGTGCCAGCTGCAGCTCTACTGGTGAGGCGTGGAGGGGAGGGGAGCCAACACCCAGCCTGGGTGCCTGCCAGAGCCGACAGCTGCTTTGTTCCTTCACCCCAAGGCCCTGCACGCCCTTGAGTTCTAACAGCTCCTCATTACCCTAAAAGCCGGCACGACAATACCCAGCCTCTAAAATTGCAGAGACAGAGCCACTTTTAGAGAATGAGACTAAAGGAGGCAGCTGCCCCTGCTCCCAGTGGCCATGAGCTGAGGATCTTTCAAGAACAGAGAAGGGGATGGTGAGGGTGCTGGCCTGGCCCCCAGAGGCAGCCTTCCCAGCTGGACCAGCCCTGCAACCCAAAATAAAAGCAAAACCCTCAGAACATAGGCTATGGTTTGTGTGACCCTGCCATTCAGGCCAGCTCTGCTGATCGTAGTCCAGAGGACATCTCACTCCTGAGATATGCACGGGAGAGCCCAGCTGGTGCAGGGACATCACCCACCCCAGCTCCCAGGTGCTCCAAAGCAGACGCGGAGAGAGAAACCAGAAATCTCCTGGAGCCAGCAGGGATGAGAAGGGATCTTTGCCAGTGATAATGAAAATTTTCACAGTAGCAGATGCTTGCAGAAAATTAAAAAAACAATACAACCAATTTCACAAACCAGAGAGGAACTTAAGAGAAACGTGGTCGGAGGGCTCTATGTTCCCATTGCTACCTTTCTAGCCACAAGAACACTAGAAAGGAGCCAGGTCCTCCCCACCAGGTAATCAAATTGCCCCCGAGAGCCCACCCCAAATCTCTCCAAGCACCTACTATGTGCCCAGCTGGGGCCCATGCTGGGAACACAAAGATGATGCAGATCTGGCCCCAGGTCCCAGAAACGTCATCTGGAGGGGGACCCGGAATAGGGACCAGATGTGGCTCAGTGTCCACGGAAGGATGGCAGGCAGAAGGAGTGTGGGTAGGTGGTCATGTGGCCTGGAATGCAAAGGGTTTCACAAAGGACAGAGCTAAAAATGCTGGGCCAAAACATGGATAAAGGGGGATCAAGAGAAAACGGGCAACCAGGTTAGTGGCCTGGCAAGAGCCAAGGCCCACACATAGCTTTTGTGTGTGTGCATTTGTTTTAATTGGATGATAATTACCTTACAATACTGTGATGGTTTTTGCCATATATTAACATGAACCAGCGATAGGCAGATCTGCCAGGAATTGGCCACTCATGCTGGCAATGAGGGGAACATGAGGAGGTAGGTTCACCATGGAGGTCTTGCCTGCTCTGCTGAGGGGCTCTGTTTTTATCGCTTGAGCACCAGGGAGACCTGGAGGGTCCTGAGCACAGGCAAGGCCTGCCTTTGGAAAAGCGGCCAGGGTGAGAACACAGCAAGAGACAGGAGGCCTAAGTTGACCCCTCCTGCTCCTCGTCCTGGCAGGACCTGGGTCAAGGGGTGCAGGGGAGGAGGCAGAGAGGACAGTCAAGGCCATTGAAGGTCAGGGGACAGAGTCAGCTTGAAGCACCGAGTTGGGGGGCAAACAGAGGGGCTGACCTAGGAGCCCAGGCCCACCCCAGAGCCAGCAGGACTGAGGGAGGGCACCCATGACCTAGCAGCATGCACTTCCCTTACAAGCCATCATCCACAGGCCTAGCAAGACATATGCCCCCCTTCAGAAGGGACAGTTCAGGTTTGGTGACATGAGGTCTCTTGCTAGGTCTGATCCACCCCTGGGAAATGAGCATGAATTAGAAAACTCAGGCCTTCTGAGAGGCACCTCAAGCCTGGGCTGAGGGCGCAAGGGACAGGACAGGACAAGAGCCAGTGCCTCCCAGCTCTTCGGGGAGTGAGGCCAGCCTTTCAGCCTTCGGGCAGCATCCGAGGAGACCCTGCAGGCTTCAGAGAGCTTGGAGAGGCCTGAGTGCCAGGGAAGAAGCTGGTAGAGGAGAGAAGATGAGGGTTAAAGGAAATGCAGTGTCCCCACCCAGCTCTGCCCTCACGGAAACCCCACGGAGGCCCTGCGTGTTGCAGGCCAGGGTAAGTCTGGGGCACGGCCACTCTGGCAGACCTGGTAGCCAGTAGGCAGGGCTTCCTTGGGGGGACAAAAGGCCTCTGAAGGATGCACCCTAGGAGAGGCAGCCTAGGCACATAGGGCATCAGAGCCAAGGGGGACCTGACGTTCAAGGACCTGTCACTGGAATTGATCACGTCCAAGACCCTGATGGTGTAACCACAGACAAAGCCATGTCCCCGAACTGTCCAAGTCACTGTGAGCACAAGCAGCACATGAGCCTTTCCAGAGAGGCCAGCTTGAGGGGAGCAGGCAGCCCCTTCCTCATCGTTGGGCACCAGCAGCTGGAGACAGCAATGCCAGGTACACACATAGAACAGCACCATCACAGGTGGGGGCACCTGTGAGGCTGCCTCCTCCCCAGGGCAAGCTCATCCATGCTCAGGCTCCCTATGTGAGTTCCCGGTTGCCAGGAGAGGAGCCTGGGGACCCAAGTTCCCATGCAGCCGGCCTGCTTCTAAGGGCTGCATGTGCATCAAACCTGGGGCGTGGGGGGAGGGCTCGGAGAATAAATTAGAAACACCCCTCCCCTATACATGCAAAGAAACCAGCACTGCATGTTGCTATTGTGGTCTGCACTCCCCAGGGCATTTTATCACTGTGAAAGAGGCTCCCTGTGGATGGTTAGACCTAGAAGGCGTGGCAGGTTACAGTAGGTTGAAGTGGTGCCCAGGTCCAGCCCTGATCCAGGTGAGGAAGACTGCACCCCATCTCTCCTCTGCCCAGAGACCTTCCCTGTGGAAGGCAAGGGGGCAGGAAGACACAGCCAGCAGTGCCCACACCAGAAGGGAACAGGGAAGCTGTGGGCTGGGGGCCTGGTCCCTCTGAATGCCCCAGCCAGCAAGCACGCATGCACACCACTCTGCAGAGAGGAGATCCCCTGGCGGCTGCCCAAGCCACACTCCAAGCCACTGAGCAGGGATTTGGCAGGGATGACTCCAGGGAGTTCTGGAGGTATCTGAACTCCATGGCCTGACTCAGCGTTGTCTCTCCCCTGCAGGGACCGACACCTCAACCAAGGGGAGCTTGGCTCAGCCCTCTGGGCAAGAGCACTCCCTCCCATAGGCCCATATGTGTGGGCAGTGCCCCTGAGTCTGCTTTCCAAGATGTAGCTGAGGTGGCATGGGCAGTAAGCGATAATCACATAAGCTGGGTCTCATCACAGAGACACAGTAACGCTGCGGCCAAAACAGACCGAGGGACAGACCCAACTTACTGAGCAAACTGTTTTGCATGGCAGCTTCTTCCTTATCTTACTGGATCAGCCTGACAATTCTGAGGTAAGATCAATGATCCCATTTTTCAGATGAAAAACCTGAGGCTCAGAGAGGGAAGTCATTTGCCCAAAGTCACAGAGCAAGCAGACAAGGGAGTCTGAGTTCAAATTCAAGTAAGTCTAACTTAACAGAGCCTGCTATTTCCATTCTCCCAAGAGACACAGGTGAAGGCCAAGGACCAGTGGGTGAAGGGCATGGATCAGAGTGAACACCGAGCACCAGCAGGCAACAGACAGATGTTCAAAATCACATGGTAAAAGCAAAGAAGGAAGACATTCCCGCTCTTATCCCACGCACGTGTTCCCACTAACTGGGCTGTATTCCTCACCTTCCAACCTCCTACTGAACTCCCAGAACTCCCACCCTCTCAGGCATCCCCCCGCCCAACACTCCCAACATACAGAGGTTCACAGGTCTATTTCCTTCATCTATTTAAACCATGAGAGCATCTGGCTGAGCAAGCCTCAATGAGAGCATCCCAGCAACTATCTGGGCAAAGCCTTACAGAGAAGGGCCTCTCTCCCGGCCCTGGACCACTCCTCCTCCTTCCCAGAGAGCTGCTCACAGCTGCTCCCACACAGTTAACCAAAGACAATCTCTAACCTCAGTCTAGGGTGGACCAGGGTGCATCTCTCTAGAGGGAGATGCAAGGTGGGGGCGTGCGGGGAGGGGGGGTATGGCGGGGCAGCACAGGGATGCTGCAGCCCACTGGCTGTGGTCAGACCCATGCCACCCTGCCCCACTGCCCTGCCCTGGCCCTTCCAGCATGGTTGCCTCTGCTCTGACAGGGCCTCATGGAGACTGGGCATGATGGGATGTGAAAGTATAGTCACTCAGTCGAGTCCGACTCCCTGTGACCCCACGGACTGTAGCCTGCCAGGCTCCTCTGTCCATGGAACAGACACAGCCTATTCCCAAAGACCCCACTCCCAGGCGGCACCTCCATCATGCTCCAGGGGCTCTGACCATCCTGAGGAGGTAAATGCTAACATCTTTAGTGCACTCAGGGGTCACTCCCTGGACACAGCCACCCAGGCCAGAGCACTGGCCAGTGCCACACCACCACCCAAGCTCCATGTGCCCTCCTCTTCTTGCTTCAAAGCTCAACTCAAGAGCTTCCACCTCCAGGAAGCCTCCTGGAACCCTCCCTGCCCCCAACACCCCAGCTCAGCTCAGCCTGGCACTTGTCACTCTGAATGATCACCTTCTGTCTCTGCCACCAAACGGTGAGCTGTTGGAAGTCTGGGACCATGTCAAGGCCACTCCAAGTCCAAGGTGCAGCTGCCCAGGGAAAGTTTATTGAAGGAGTGAGTGAAACTGTTGAGTTAGATCAAGCCAAGGTGCTGAGGGCTCATTTCTCGTAGAAGGTATTGATTTTGCCCTACAGAACTGTGGCTTGAGTTTCCACCTGAGAACCCAGGTGTGAAGATGGAGGGGAGGGAAGAAGGAAGGATATGCCATTTCCAGCCTCTCCCACAGGCCAGGGGTGAGCTGAACTGCCCAGTGACTCGACCAGGGCCCTGGTGCATCACAGAACTGAGATGAAGCACCACTTGCTGTCTCTATCCATCCTCTGCACTTTTCCAGTCAGGGTACCAGTGGAGGCAGCCACCCAGAGCAGCACAACTCTTTCACCTTAAACGGTTGGCTTCTCAAGTGGTTTGTGAAAGGATATAACACCAGAAGCACTACTCCAGGCTGAGAATTACGAATATTTATAGTGTTTAAGCATAATTGCATTCAGATGAGGACTATATATTGCTCACTGCAATTCACAATCTCCCTAGAGCACATTATTTTGCAGGGAATGAGGACTGATGCTGGAAGTCAGCCTGGAGACAGTGAGGTCTGGAGGCACCTTACAAGGTACTGGTGTCCTGACTTAGGGGTCCCACACCTCTTTGAGGAGGAACCTTTTTCAAAGTTCAGGACTGGTCCCTACCTGATGGAGTTGTTCTACCAGCACCCACCAGCTGAGAGCATTCATCCTGAGCCTTCAGCAAGTAAACTTGCAAGTGGTTATACCAACCACAGCAACATGGTGGTCATGTGTGTGTGAGGGTCAGGCTGGGAGCGCTCATGCAGCCTCTAGAACTGGGACCCCCGGGGATCCACTCCATGAGGCTTTGGAATTCCATAGGTCTAGTTCCTATCTTCAAACTCCCACACAACTGCACTCATCTCACATGCTAGCAAAGTAATGCTCAAAATTCTCCAAGCCAGGCTTCAAAAGTACATGAACCGTGAACTTCCAGATTTAGAAAAGGCAGAGAAACCAGAGATCAAATTGCCAACATCCATTGTATCATCAAAAAACCAAGAGAGTCCCAGAAAAACACCTACTTCTGCTTTATTGACTACACCAAAGCCTTTGACTGTGTGGATCACAACAAACGGTGGAAAATTCTTAAAGAGATGGGAATACCAGACCACCTGACTTGCCTCTTGAGAAATCCATATGCAGGTCAGGAAGCAACAGTTAGAACTGGACATGAAACAACACACTGATTCCATATCAGGAAAGGAGTATGTCAGGCTGTATATTGTCACCCTCTTATTTAACTTATAAGCAGAGTACATCATGCAAAATGCCGGCCTGGATGAAGCACAAACTGGAATCAAGATTGCCGGGAGAAATACCAATAATCTCAGATACACAGATGACACCACCCTTATGGCAGAAAGTGAAAAACTAAAGAGCCTCTTGATGAAAGTGAAAGAGGAGAGTGAAAAAGTTGGCTTAAAACTCAACATTCAGAAAACTAAGATCATGGCATCTGGTCCCATCAAGTCATGGCAAATAGATGGGGAAACAATGGAAACAGTGACAGACTTTATTTTGAGGGGCTCCAAAATCACTGCAGATGGTGACTGCAGCCATGAAATTAAAAGACGCTTGCTCCTTGGAAGAAAAGCTACAACCAACCTAGACAGCATATTAAAAACCAGAGACATTACTTTGCCAACAAAGGTCCATCTAGTCAAAGCTATGGTTTTTCCAGTAGTCATGTATGGATGTGAGAGTTGGACTATAAAGAAAGCTGAGCGCCAAAGAATTGATGCTTTTGAACTGTGGTGTTGGAGAAGACTCTTGAGAGTCCCTTGGACTGCAAGGAGATCAAACCAGTCAATCCCAAAGGAAATTAATCCTGAATATTCATTGGAAGGACTGATGCTGAAGCTGAAACTCCAATACTGTGGCCACCTGATGGGAAGAACTGACTTCTTGAAAGAGACCCTGATGCTGGAGAAGATTGAAGGTGGGAGGGGAAGGGGACAACAGAGGATGAGATGGTTGGATGGCATCACTGACTCGATGGACATGAGTTTGAGTAAGCTCTGGGAGTTGGTGATGGACAGGGAAGACTGGCGTGCTGCAGTCCATGGGGTCACAAAGAGTCAGACACGACTGAGCAACTGAACTGAACTGAACTGAGGCCTAGTTCCTGTAGTGAAGAATCCACCTGCAATGCAGGAGACCCGGTTCAATCCCTGAGTTGGGAAGATCCCCTGAAGAAGGGATAGGCTACCCGCCCCAGTATTCTTGGACTTCCCTGGTGGCTCAGGTGGTAAAGAATCCACCCACAAGGCAGGAGACCTGGGTTCGATCCCTGGGTTGGGAAGATCCCCTGGAGGAGTGCTTGGCTACCCACTCCAGTATTCTTGCCTGGAGAATCCCCTTGGACAGAGAAGCCTAGAGGGCTGCAGTCCATGGGGTCGCAGAGTCAGACATGACTGAGTGACTAAGCACACAGGTCTAGTTCAGTTAACAGCTGCCAGATGAAGGTGTCAAGACCTGGAGATGGGTAGGTGTGCTGATGGGGCACAGGGCAAAGACATGGAGAGAAGAGGGTGAGGATGAAAGGCTCCCATCACAAGCATCCCAGAAGATGCACAGCCAAACACCCAGAAAGAGGGGACTGGTCTGCTCCTACCCACCTGTCCTTGGCCACCAGACACACACACACAAACACACAAACACACCATACAAACAACATACGACACTCACCACACACACCCATTCTGTACATATACACCAAGGACCACACACACACAGGGCACAGACCTCACACCACAAACACACAGAAGCACACCACATACCAAACGCACAACACACTGACCACACACACACACACATACACACACACACACACTCACTCTCACTCCTATCTAGAGCTATTGGAAAAGCCACCTTCCTGAGCTGACACTCCCTGCAGCGGTGCACAGAGCCCAGCCAGCACAGCCTCCCGCCCTCTGTGTCCCCAGAGGAGTAGAAGCCACCCCGGCAGGTGGCCCGAGGCCCAGACCAGCCTCCCCTCTCCTGCCCTCCACAAGCAGCTCAGAGAGAAGCCCCAGCAGAGAAGTGGCAGGACCTCACCTCCCACACAGCCCCTCACGCAGACACAGTCCCTCCCAGAGCTCCCCAGCTTACAGCATTAATTAGGAAACTGAGAAGCCAAAGGTGGCCTGAAGACAAGCGCAGAGAAGCACCAGGCTCGGCCCCACCATCATCTCAGATTTGCTGTGTGTGTCCCACCTGCCCAGGCTTCAGGGCCCCAAGTCCCTTCTCGGCACCATCCCACCTGGAGCAGGAGCCACCAGGATTGTTCATGCAGCTCATGGAAAGAGCCCAAGACGCACATAAAACTGCCAGGAAAAAGGAGAGGGGTCCTCCAAGGGTGTATCTCCCCTGGGCCTGGGTGCAGCCACAGCAGGGCCCTCTGCCAGTTGGGATGAGGCCTGGGACAGACTGCAGGGAAAGGAGAGGTTGAGGGAAGGTGCAGTTAGGATAAAGAGGACAGTGGCAGCTGAAGCCACCCCATCCACTCCATGAGGCCCTTTTTCTGGGGTGGAGGATGGGCACTGGGTACCTATGGGAGCCCACAAGCCCTGCATTAAAGCTCTGGGGGCCACCCTAAGGATTCCTGCAGAGCCAGATGGACAGTAGCAGAGCCCGCTGCCTTCAAGGAAAATAGAAAGGAGACCCCAAGAGGCAGGGAGCTCTCTTGGTCCTGCTTTCTTCTTCCTGCCTCCAGCCTTGCCTCTGAGGCACACTGTTCACCCAAGCCATCTGAAAACCCTCCCCTGCTTAAAACCTTTAAAGATTCCCATTCCTATGGGACCTGCCCCTAGAAGGTCTGGCCCAACACCCTATGAGCTGAGCCTCACCCAGCTCTCCACTCCATTCCCCATCTGCCCCACCCTTCACACTACATCACATGCATGACCTCGCCTTCTGCTGCCCTTCTTCCTGCCTCTGAGCCCTTGTCCATGCCAGCTCTCTGCCGAGACAGCTAGTCCCACCCATGAATTCCCTGCTTGGTCCCCAGGACACAGCTCTAGACACACCACCACAGTGGTGGTGCTCTATCTCCATCACTAGACTGTGAGCCAGGATCCTGGGGCCCAGCATGGTACCTGACACATGGTAGATCAACAATGAACACAGAGGGAATGAGTTACTGCATAATGACAACAGCAGGGTGGACGGATGGGAGGATGGATGAATGGATGGAGGAATGGGCAGATGGGGGGCGGGATGAGTGGGTGAATGAGTAATACATGGGTAGATGGGTAAATAGGTGGGTGGGTAGGTGGATGGGTGGATTGGTGAGTAGAAGTGAAGGGAAATACAGATAACCAGGGCAAGGCTGACCTTGCTCTGGCCTTGGCCCCCCGCCATCACTCCACACTGCCAGAGCACAAAGGCACTTAGAAGGATTAAGCCTCCTTGATACAATTGGAATGGCTGGAAATAGCTCGGTGCAGCCTGCAGCCGCTGCCTCCCAACAATCATCCCCAATCAACACCCACCTGTCCGTGCTGCCAGTTAATTCCACCTGACACCCTGGCTGGGGAACTCAGAGCCGCCAGGTGTCAGCCCCAAATGAGGGTTCGCAGGGGCTGGGCCCGCTCAGCCAAGGCCAAAGCAAAGTCACCCTCCTGGGTCCCCAGTGTCCAGGAGGGACAACATGAGCTCATGCCCATGAGCTACAGGTAGAGAAAAGCTTGGAGATCGTAGAAGACCATGCACCTCCAAGGGAGCTGGGTCAATCTCAGGAAACAGACATATGGGTCCCCTCCTGCCCACAGCTACTCTCCTAGACTGTTCAAGACTCTCAAGAGTTGGCACCAGGAGGAAGGACTTTTAAGGGCTTCATGCATAAGAATAAGCAGTCTCTTCAACACCAAAAACTGACAGTGGCATCTTAGTCATTATTCGAGGCAGTGAAGAAGAGGGTACATTCCCTCCAGATCCTCCACATGCCCAAGGGTACCTCCAAACAAGGGTGGACTACATGGAGGCAACTGGCAACCCAGTGGTGAGAGGCTATTCTGGCCCAGATGGAGGCTCTCTGTTCTACAAATCAAGACTATTTGAAGCTCAGAAAGAGTGTCCATGTGATTTCTTCTGGGCTTTCTACTTTGTGACCCCCTCCTTCCCAGCCCCCTGCTTCCTCAGTTTCTCCACCCATATACTTTTCATGCCTCCATGATACCCCCAGGCACTCAGTTCCAGCCAGTGTATGGGGCCAACATGGCCTGTGCCCCGCCTCCTGGGGAAGAAAAGAGCCCCCCAAAAAACACCAAGCACTATGGAAGAGTGTAGAATTCAGAGTGTAGAATTCATGGGAACCAGGCTGCCCTCTTCCAGAAGCCACTCGGGTTACAAGATATACAACGAAGAGGCAGCAGATAGAGCTCATATAGCTTCATCTGATCAACTCTGAGTCACCATCAGCAACAAGCCCAAAGCACAGAAATAGGCATTCCCTACTATCTCCACACCTGAAATACCATTCTCGGAACAACCTCCCCTTTCAGAGTTTTGTACTTTTGCATGCCCTGTTCCTCCATCTGCAGAACTCTTCCCTGGCTACTATAAACTCCTACTCATACCTGAAGAATTTGCTCAACTGTTACCTCCTTCAGGAAGTCTTCCCTGATTTCTCCCAGGTCCCTCCTCCATGTTCCCAGAGTGGCCGCCCGCTCTGGTCTGTGAGTTCCTCCACACAGGGTCATATCCAAGCCATCTATTCATCCCCCTCCGACAGCTGGCAGGAAAGAGCCCTGGCAGATGGGTCCCTTCCACAGATAGTATGTGAATGATGTGCTGTCACCTCTGCCCTGCAGTATGGACAGTGATGGGCCCCAGGTGGCCCTGTAACTGTCCAAGCTGCCACTTCAGGTTCCCTGAGACTTTGCTGAGCACTGGGCTCTTTCCAGGTCTCTAAACACAACTCTGGCCTCAGCAAACCTAGAAACCTGCAGTGATGGCTAGGGAGAGAAGAAACACTGCCTGCCTAGCCAGGCTTTCCAGAAGGGGCCTGTGATGCACACTCTGCAAATGGCAGGAGACATGCATGTCAGAAAATTGTCCACGATCAATTTCAAATTCCAAATGGACATGGTTGGTTTGCTGAAGTCCCTGCTAATTTGCCTGAATATCTGAAGAGAGTGTCTCCCAGGAGGGTGGCAAAGAATCCAAAGCTGGTTCCTGGGAGGTCAGGACACACTTTTGACCTCTCTCACCACCTCCAAGTACTCAGGGCACAGCCTTTCAGGGACCGCTCATTCTGTACCAGGATAGAGGCTCCGGCTCCATGGCTTCTGAATCAGCACCTCACCTGTAACCCAATTCCAGCTTCACTGTGAGAAGCTCTGTGCCCTGAGCCAGGAACAGGCCACGCCTATGCAGGCACAGGATCCTATTATTCAAGCACCATCTCACACCACAGGTGCCCCCCGAGGGATCATCTGCCAGGTAGGGGCCCAAGAAATGTCACACCCAGAGTTTTATAAGAAGAGCACAATTGGGACACAGTGTCTCTAAGGGCCTCAGTTTTCCCACTTGACAAATGGGAAGAAAGTCTGCTCTCAGGGGAAGTAGCAGAGGGTGAGCAGCTACTGGAAACCATCCATGAGATCACGTGACATCTGATGCTGAGCTGGTAACCTGTTCTGTGCCTACCCACTGCGTGTGTAGATCCAGTGTCTTCATTTACTCCTCAGCCAAAGCCCTCCACAGTAACCTGAATATGCCAGTCTCTCTCCCCAAGAAAGCAGGCAGTCCAAGCCCTCTCTCCCCAAGAAAGCAGGCAGTCCAAGCCCTCTGTTACCACGATTCCCCATGGCAGACCTACAGAACATACTCACCAAGTGCTCATGGGGTAGGCGATGGAGTGAGGCTGGGTCCCCTACTGCCAACCCTCCCATATATCTGCACTGACATTTCTTCTCCCTCCCCAGGACTGGCCTTCCCTATCCTCTCTGCATTTGGGGATTAGAGAGGGGAAGAAGAGATAGAAAGGGGGCTCTTGGAACCCCTGAATCCTAGCTCCCCTATGCTGTGAAAATGCAGCAATTAGGAAGCCAAGAAGGGTCCCAGAGTAACAGGGCAGCCATGTTAATGAAGCCAAGAGAAAAAGAAAGCTGAGCAGCTCAAGGGCTTGCAGGATGCAATGAGGGTTCTCTAGCCAGCACTCCCTGGGCATCTCTATGAGCCTCAGTTTTCCAGTCTCTATAATGGGGACAAAGGTAATGTGAAAATTCAGTGATGTTTCATGAGCCCAGGGCCTGGGCAGTGGCAGGCAGGGTCAAGGCAGGACACAGTCCAGCTTCCTCCCCCGTTTCATGTCTTGTCCACCCCAGAAAGTACCACCACCACCACCCTGACAAATCCGGCCAGCCTCCAAAGGACAGAGACACTGAGAAGCAGTTGGAATAAGGGGAGGGAGAAAGTTTAGAAAAGAGACGTAGAAAACACTATAGTACAAAAGCCCATTTTTAAGTTTTTCTCTAAGAATAGGGAATGCTTAGCAGGGTTCAGAGTGAGGCTTCCTTTTCAGGGTACTAACAATTTGTATTTTTTCACTATCTGTCTTCTCCGCAATCCACTGCAGGGAGGGGAAGTCTATAAATATTTTTTTTAAGAAACGACTGAATTTTGATGAACTCAGCTAAGTGAGTGTTTTGCATATGAATGGAAACTGATTAGCCCAACACTCTTCCACAGCAGAGTGGCCCGCAACTCCAAGCTTTCCAGAGAGTTAAAAAGTTGAAGCGGCCACATTTATGTGGCTCCTCTAATAAAAAAATCATGCAGCATTTATTATTAATACTTGGCTCTGATAAATATCCTCATCTAAAATTCTTCACTTGCAGGAACCCTTCAGTATAATTTCTCAGGGTAACCAGAGAAAGCTACTTCAGCCAGACCTCTGCAGAAGCCTTGAAGTCTCTGTTGGTGGCCGGGGTAGGGGACAGGAAGCAAGACCAACGTAAGTGGCAGGCAGGAGTATCAGGGTGAGAGCTGAGCAGCTCCAGTCATCTGGAGAGGGAAGTCCATCAGCCTCAGAGGGGTCTCTGGCTCAGCTCTCACAAACTCATCCAGCCTCCAGGCAGCTACTGAGAAGACTGGTGCTCATATTAAATACCCAGATGAGACGGCTGGGGAGCACGGGGCTGGGTTTCTATCATCCCAAGGCATTTGCTAATTGGCATCCACTTCCCCCCACCCCTAAAGTGATGCTGTGGTGTGGCCGCCATTCTCTGAGTGGGCCGTGCTGTCACATCTATTGCTCAGAGCATTAGGGGGTTGAGAGTCACGGCCACTTCCTTCACCAGCAAACCATCCTCCCCTGAGAGAGCCACCTTGCCCAGAAGCGATGGCCCACTCCCCACCTCCCCACCGGAGGGTAGCTCACAGCCAGTGACCTACAGTCACAGTCTGGGCAGAGAAGGTGGCCTCCTCCTTATCCCCAGAGGGGACAACCCTATGTCCCAGAGTCCCCAGTGGGGATAGGCTAGACTTAGATGACACCACATCCTTGCATGGCTCTTTCTCTAATCTGCCTCCTCAATAGACCACCTGCCCCTGCCCCAGGCTCTGCTCCCATGGAGCCTGAGCGGTGACCATGTGCCCCTCCCTGCTGAGCCACCCCAGGGCTACGGAACTCTGGCAGCCGTGGATGCCACGGGGTCCTCCAGCTCCCGTTAGCATCTGGCCAAGGGAAGTAAAGTGAAAGTCATTCACTCGTGTCCTACTCTGCAACCCCATGGACTGTAGCCCACCAAGCTCCTCTGTCCAGGGCTCAGACAGTAAAGAATCTGCCTCCAATGCAGAAGACCCATGAGTCAGGGTCTCCCTGGTTCAGGAAGATCCCTTGAAGAAGAAAATGGCAACCCACTCCAGCATTCTTGCCTGGAGAATTTCATGGAAAGAGGAGCCTGGTGGGCTACAATCCATGGGGCCGCAAAGAGTCGGACGTGACTGAACGACGTCACTTCACTTCACTTGGCCAGATCCTAACAGGAGCTGAAAGACAGGAAGTCCTGGCCATGGTGTCCATGATGGCCAGCCTTCCAGAGTGCAGGGATGGCTAAGGGGAAATGAGATGGGGAGGATGAGGATGGGGGTTGTCCCCCATTCCCTCCTTACTGGTTGGCCATGGCTGCATCTGCACTTTAGCCACTGTCCCCTCTCTTGGCTCCCTCGGGAGCAGGAAGATGTCATCTCCCTGGCAGCACTAGCTCACGTGCTTCCACAAATCTGACCCAGACTTTTGTAAAGACTCAGTTCATTGACCTCACTCCGTTTACCCTTTGAGTGTACCCACCCTTTCCTGCCAGCTCTTAATTGATCCAGAAGTGATGCTCCAGTCTACCCTTCTCTCCTCAATGTGAGGTGGCTGGCTTCATCAGAGGCAGCCCCAGAAACAGAAATATGTGGCTCTCAGGATCACTGAGACTCTCCCAGTCGGGCACTTCTGCCCCCACCTAATTTGCCTTACACAGCACCACTCCCCACACTACATGCAGGGTGCTCCTCCCCACTGGGACCATAAGAATGCAAACCAAGCAAAGGAATAGGTTTTTCCAAAATCCCCAAGCGTGCACCCAGACACACAGAAGTGCCCACACCCCCAGCTCCTTAGTAACCAACAACTTATGGAGAGGCAATGTGAAGCAATGGATTAAAATTCATGCCTCTGGC
Organism: Odocoileus virginianus; assembly: GCF_023699985.2. Taxonomy (NCBI): domain Eukaryota; kingdom Metazoa; phylum Chordata; class Mammalia; order Artiodactyla; family Cervidae; genus Odocoileus; species Odocoileus virginianus. The sequence goes on from NC_069680.1 coordinate 74,059,720, forward strand.
TTCAAAAATCTATAAAAACTAAATTTCTTGGAAGAAAAGAGAAAACCCTTTTTCCCAAGCAACACAAAAAGCGAACCATGGCCCAAGCCCTCCCCTGGCTCGTATTTGGGTGTAAATCTTTAATCTCATTTGCCACTCTTGTCCTCTGACCCCAGCAGTATTCCATAAATATTTAGGCAGCAAGCACCAGGCTTGTTTTCCACTTTGGAATGCTAATGGTGGAACTGGGAGGATGAGAAAGCAGCTTCCATGGCCGAGCCGCTCTGCTCTCGGTCTATCAGCGAAATACAACAGGCGTTCTGGAAGCCCAGGGAGCTCCAGGCTTCCTTAATGAGCTGAGATGCTGCGGGAAAAATCGCTGGCTTGCTACCTGCAGGCGCACTGATGGCAGAACCACCAGCCCAATCAATAGCAGTAGAGAAAACTCAAAGGGAAGGAGGTGCAGCGGGGACGAGAAACAGCTCCATAGATGAACACGCATACAGATCGACTTTCCAGAAAAGACCTGGAGCCTCCAGGCCAGCCCCATCAGCATCCGACCTCTAAGTCCAGACTCTCACACATCCCCTGCACTTGCACACACACACTCTTCTGCAAGATCTGGGCATTCCAGAAGGCACTTCCCAAATCCCTACTGCCACATGTAATCTCACCTGGGGCTCCCCACCTGCTAAAGGTAGGGGCCTCTCAACTGCTGCCCTGGCTGATCTGTCTCTACCTGGCAGTGGGTGCCAGAGGCTGGGGCTTGAAAGAAGGCAGACCTTGATTTGAATTCTATCCTGGTCATTTGCAAGCTGTGTGGTCTTCAGCAAGATTTTTTTAGCAGCCTAAGTTATAATTTACACGAAATTCACCCATTTTAAGAATGTAGTTAATTTGAGTTTTAGCAAATATATCCAGTTGTACAACCATCACCATTATTCAGTTTCAGAATACTTCATCATCCCCCAAGAGTCCCCTCATGCCTGTTTACAGCCAGTCCTTGCTTCCACCTCTAGCTCCAGGCAACCATAAATATGCTTTCTGTTTCTGTAGTTTTACCCTTTTCAAGAAGTTTCACATAAAGAGAATCATACAACATGTAGCCTTTTTTGACTGGTTTCTTCCACTTAAATAATGCTTTTGAGGTTTATCCATGTTGTAGCGTGTGGCGGTGTTTTGTTCATTCATTTATTCATTCATTCATTTATTACTGAGTTGGTTCCACTGGAATAGATACATTCAATTCTGTTTATCTGTTCACCAGCTGATGGACATTTGGGTTGTTTCCAGTTTGGCACTATCATAAATAATGCTGCTATGACTGTTCCTATACAAGTCTTTGTACAGACTTCTCTGTTCACTTCTCTTGTGTGAATTCCTAGGAATGGAACAACTGAATAATATGGTTAAGTACACATTTATCTTTTAAGAAACTGTCAAACTGTTTTCCATAACAGCTGTACCGTTTTACATTCCCACCAGCAGTGTACAAGGGTTCCAGTTGCTTCACATCGTCCTAACACTTGTTACTGTCTGTCTTTATCATAGCCATCCTAGTAGGTGAGTTGTGTTTTGTGAAGGATAGCTTGTGCTTTGACTTATATTTCTTTAAGATCTAATGATGCTGAGCATCTTTTCATGTGTTTGTTTGCGATCTATATATATTCTGTGGTGAAGTATTACGTAAATCTTTTGCCCATTTTGTACTGCATGTTTTGCCTTCTTATTATTGAGTTGTAAGAGTTCTTTATATATGCTGGATACAAATCCATTACCAGATATGTGATTGGCAAATATTTCCTCTTAGGTAGTATTTCAACCCCTTCAATGTCTTTATCTGCAAAATGAAGTGCCCCATAACACCTTGCCTCACTACAGAGAAGAAAGAACAGGGGCGATGTTCATGAAGCCCCTGGCCCTGCCACACACTAGGCCTGCAATAACTGGAACCAGCACCATTGTCAATGCCCCTGGATGTCAATGTCCAGTTTTTGCCTGTGGCTTGGGGTCTGGCTTGGAGCAGCCAGTGTGGGGGCTGGTGCAGAGGAGGACTTCAGCCAGGTTGGGTCCCCACCCATGCTGGCATCTCCTTGCATGTTCCCTCCAGGTTCCCATCTACCCTCAGCAGCACCAGCCCTGGTCCTTGCAAAGCAAGGTGCAGGGCAGCAGACAAGGCCCTATGTGAGCACGTGAGGAACCTGTGATGGCATACTAGCAGGGGAAGAATAACAAGATGTCCTAGCAGGGGGAACAGCATGGGCATAGCAAGAAAAAGAACAAGTGTATGTCACATTCTGGGAGCCCAGATCAGAGCTACATGTCTGACCCAGGGTGTATGGCCAGCCTGGCTATCAGGGTTACTCACTAGGAAGGCAGGGGGCAGGGGTGGTGCTCTGGAGAGTCAGGCCATCCTAGAGCCCCTGGGGGCATCTTTGCTGACATGGTAATATGGCAACATGCCCTCATGAAGAACATTTAATCCCGTGTGCTGCCAGGATAGCACAGTCCACTGCTTCTAGAAGCCAAAGCCCAAGGAGAACCAGAGGGGATCCCTCTGTGCCAGGGGCTGTGTCAGGACACTGTGCCATCCTCTCACTACAAGCGTGACAGCAAGTGGCATTACTCCACGCTATGGGCTGAGTATGGTAAGCAACCGAAGGCCATAGGTTAAGGTCCTAACCCCCAGCATCTCAGGATGTGATTGCATTTGAAGAGAGAGCCCTTAAATTAAGTTAAAATTCGATCATTAGGGTGGACTGTAATCCAATATGACCATTCTCCTTGCAGGAAGGGGAGATGAGGACACACGCACACAACAGAGGGGAGACCATGCGAGGACGCAGTGAGGAGGTATCCACTGACAAGCCAAGGAGACAGAAACCAGCCCTGCCCACACCTCGATCTCTGTCTTCCAACCCCCAATAAATAAACAGTAAACCTCTATTGTTTAAGCCCCACAATCTCTGGTACTTTGTTATGGCAGCCCTAGCAAACTAATACAGTTGACCCTTGAACAACATGGGTTTGAACTGTATGCGTCCATGCAGGTTTTTTTCCCCCAAATAAAGATGTTCTACAGTGCTACCTGACCCAGGGTTGGTTGAATCTGCAGATGTAGAAACTTGGACAGAGGAACTGAACAACCAGGACACAGAGGAATCCCCTGTACACATGTATACAGAGGGCTGATGATAAATAATACACAGATTTCTGACTGTGTAGGGGGGTCAGTGCCCCTAACCCCCATGTTGTTCAAGAGTCAACTGAATATCCCATTTCCAGACTAGGAGATTGAAATTCAGAGGGTGTCACTGTGCCTGAGGCCCACAGCTAGGAAGAGGCAACCCCAGGCTGTTTGGCTTCAGGTCCCTAGATTTCTATCCTGCACCCTGACCTCACCCACTAAGACACAGAACCTTGCCTGGATGATGCCTGGCACACAGAGGGACTCAGGGACCTTCTGATGGACAGCAGCTGAGCATCCTCTCCCCGAGCACCAAGCCCCACGCTGGAGCAGCAGGAGGGACCCAGCGGAAAGAACAGAGAAGGCAGCAGGTCAGTGAGAAGACCAGAAGCAGGCTCTGAGCAAGACCTTAGGGATTGGGTGTGAAAGACTGGAGGGAAGATGTGCCCTGGGGACCTACCTCCTCTCAGAGGGATCCACCAGCCATGTTCTAGGGCCCCAGGGACAGGGCCAGGACTCACAAGAAGTGGATTTTGGCTCCAGAGAAGGAAAGACCAATTGCCTGCCAATAGGATATGCTTCCCAGTGGAGAGTAAGAGCAACCCCAAGAGGCTGCACACAGACCGAGAATCCAAGGAGGTCATCCCCATGGTGCCCTCCAGCTCTGACACTGTGTCCTCTTGGGATTCCCTATCAGCAAGGCAGCAGCTAGAATGTTCTGGTATCCCAGCCACAGCATCCAGGCCGCTACCAAGCTGTGGCTCACCTGTGCCCCTCCTCAGCTGCCCCAGGCCTCCATCCTCCAGAGGTGAGAAGATGAGAGCCACAGGGACTTCCCTGGTGGTCCAGTGGCTAACAATCCACCTTAAAATGCAAAAAATGAGAGCCCCAGCCCAGCCTCAAGGAGCCCAAAGCACAGAGCAGGAGCAGAGCAGCTTTCCACCACGTGGAAAGGCACAGAAGATGTTCTTCCATCCTCTAAGCATTACCAAACACCACTTGCAAGGCTAAGTCAGGTCCTTTGGGCCCCTGAAGGCCTGGAACCCAAGTGGACTCCGTATCTTACAGATCCACATGAGGAGACAGTCTGATGCTGAAGTTCCCGGCAACAGGGCCAGACAGAGCACTGCCAGCATGCCCACCCTCCCTGATGGGCAACCAGGGTTCCCAGGCCTCAGCCAGCCCACACTCCCCTTACTCGGGGATCTTCATCCCTATCCAATCATCGGGGAGTTAAAAGCATCGACTTAACACCAGAGAGAGTTTGCATCGTTATTTCCACTTTTTGTTCAATTAATTATTGTAATATCAATAGATCTTTAATTTTCTCATCACTGAGTAATGGGAATGCGTCTCAATTCCACAATACAATTAATTAGTTATGAGTGTTCAAGTGCAAGCTCCTGCTCAGAGTCTTGCTGGGACAAGCTCCCGGAAACTACCCTGGGGAGTCCAGCACTAGCAGACAGATGTCCTGTCAGGAGTTTGAGAACATATGGGCCAGCCTGGGTCTGAGAAGGGGCAGGAGACACTCCAACCCGACCCAATCTGGTCAGAGCCCAGGGGAGGGTATGGGGCTGGGTTGAACAGATCTTCAGGGGGTGCTTCCTGTGTGCCAATGCTAGAATCCTGGACACAGGAGGACCTTGTGTCAAGGGCTCACAGGGAAACAAGAGAGGCATGACACAGGCAGAAATAATGTGCGCTAGTCCAGTTACACATTGTCGAGCAGCTACTAAGTGCCCACCTTGTGCCAGGTTCTGGAGACATGGTGGAATCTGATCAAGGTAATAACCCTGCCTCGTAGGGGTTCCTAAAGCAGGAACTGAGCTTTGAAGACTGAGCTGTGTTCACCAAGTAAACCAGAGAGTCAGGCATGCTGGGCAGAAGGAATAGCATGTACAAGGACTTGGAGACGGGAGGAGAGCAGTGATCCTGGGAACCCAGTTTTTGGATCATTAGGGGAGCGTTTGGGGCAAGAGCCCCATATGATGCTGAGAAGGGCATGGAGGGACAAGGAGACTTCCTCCCTACTTCTATATGATCACTGAGAGCCTGAGGGAGCCAGGCTGTAGGTCAGCCAAGTGGAGGCCTGCATTTCCAGAGACACTTCTATTTCCAGAAGGCAACAGGGGCCACGGTGGGGAGGGGTGGCACGGCAGACTCTGGAAGAAGTCTGCCAGAAGAGGAAGGCCTCATGGGAACCTCACCCTACACTCCCTGGCTAAGCCCCACTTGGATCACTTCCACAAGTCCAAGTGGGTCAGACAGCTGACAGAGTGAAGCGCCAGAGTCTGGGAGGCTCCCGAGGAAAAGAAGTGGCCCGTGCCACCCCAAGACCTCAGCACCAGCTCCAGGTCACCTCTCCCCAGAGGTCTCCCTCCCATTCTCTACCCTCACCAACACTCAGAGCTCTCCATAAGCCCAACACAGGGCTAAGTGCTTTACACAGATGAACTCACCCCATCATCTCCGAGTGATGCCACCCCCACTCACAGAAGAGCAAGCTCAGGTACAGACAGGTGACTTGCCCATGGTCACAGTGATAAGTGGCAGGGCAGGAACCTGACCCTGACAGCCAACAGACAGATGGACATGGCCTCTCCATCGCCCTTTACCCAGCCTTGCACACACTCTCCCTGCCACTGGCATGGCCTGGGACCAGGCTCAAGCTCCCCGTACGTCACCTCTAAAACAAAGTTCATAAGGGCACCGACTTCCCAGAGCGAAGGGGAGGATATCAATTCCTGGGACAGTGTTTGTCACTGGGCCTGAGCACTGTGCACGTGACCTGTCACTCTTGGAGCTGCTGCGGCTGAGGTGGAGATGGTGATTTGTAGCACAAAATCTGGCACAGGTGTGGGGCCGTCAGGAACAGGCACCACCCCCCAAAGAAGAAGAGAAAGTCTCACTCAGCAGACCAGAGCTCAGTGGAGTGGGTCCCTATTGCAGGAGGTCGGGATGGGGACAGTTGTCCTCAGATAGACCCTCCAGGGGCTCAGCTACTCAGAGCCACACCACCAACCAGGGAAAAGAATACTGCCGGCCCCAGCCCGCCTTTCCACACACATCCACATGACCCGAAGCCACAGGGCCTGCTGGGTCTGGCGTGCCAGGTGCCAGCGGGCACTCAGCAGCACATACTACCCTGGGAGCTGGGCGATATTAACCCTATTTAGCAGATGAGGAACCTGAGGCTCAGAGAAGTACAGTAACAAAAAATAACACTGCAAAGAGCTAACACTTGTTGAGCAGTTGCTCTGTGCAGGCGCTGGAGAAAGAGCTTCAATTGCATTATCCTCTTAATTCTCAAAAAGAGCAGGATTATTGCTGCCAGTTTGCAGATGAGGAAACCAAGGCTTGGAAGTGAACATTACATACCAAACTGTCACATCTACCCTCTAGCATGTATGGAATCCAAACCCTCAAGCCTGATGACGGTCACTCTCCTTTCACTCAAGGTCCCCAGTGCAAATCGGGCAGATGCCAGGGTGGACAGGGACCACTCTCTCCTTTAAGATGTTTAATCCAGCCATCCTTCACTGCCATCACTCTGCACATGCAGACACATACACACAGCTCCCCTCTTCCTCTCCGCAGCTCTATTCCCACACTGGAGGCATAATCAGGGTGAGCATTGGATGGTGTCAGGACAGGGAATATTTCCAAACCAACACCAGCTTCTCCCAGCTCCCCACAAAAGGCGGCAGCAATACGGGAACCCCCAGCAATGTCAGGTATCCCATCAGAGCCCCAGATCGGTGGGAAGAGAAGGTGTTCTTCTTCAAGAGACCAGCTGCATGTCCAAGGCCGGGCTGAGCTCAAGGCTCTGAAGGGCCAGGGCAGACCCCAGCTACTCAAGAGGCCCAGGCAGGCACCAGAACAAGAACTGCTGTCTGGGAAAGAGACACAGGGATTTGATGCTGTAGCCCTGATTTCTCTGACTGCTACCAATTAAATCAGGGATAATGTCTCCGATCTAGGAACCAGATTTTGATGCAGCTTAAAATCTACTCAGACACCGCACCATTATGCTAAGCAGTGCGGCTGCAAGGGAGCTGTGCTGCCTCGTTTATCATCCCTGGCAGGAGAAGCACAGCCAGCCAGGCCACTACCCGCTCCAGTGGGAAACAGAGGGCACAGCAGGGCCTCCGTCTCCTGGCTGGACAGACAGAGGGCAGCCACAGCCTCCTCCCTAGTCCTGCAGACCCAGAGGCAACAGTGAAAGGCTGTGTTCAAGACATCATCTCCCAGAGCTGGGGCTAAGCTAGTACTCAAATATCCTCAGAGATGTAAATTATGTGGGTTGAACTAACGAGCTATATATGTATCTTTCATCCCCTAATTAACTGTGGTTTAATGAATTTCTCAGCACATTGCTGCCAGAATAGCCTTGCAGCCCAAAAGATTTTTTTCCCCTCCATTTCAGGTAAATATTTAAACACCCCAAATTAAAAGGAGCACCCGTGCCCAAAATGAGTGGTTTGATGCCACCCAGGGTAATTAGACCCCTATCTCATTGATTCAGCATTTTCATTTTTCCCTATCTCTTTCCATGGCAAAGGCAGGACTAGGACCCTGGCCGGGCACAGGGCCTGGGACTCCTGGCAGATCAATGGGCATATGTCTAGCTTCCCACACCTGGAAGCTCCCCTCCCAGGCTCTTGGGGACTGGCTCCATCCAGGAGGGAGCAGAAGAGTTACCCGCCTGCCAGTCCTGGGGTTGGCACAGAAATCCCTCATGGCAAGGGGGCCCGAGACATGGCCTAGCATCCTGGGAGGTCAGGGTGCTGCCTAACCAGGAGCTCACATCCCAGCACCCACCTCCCACCTCTGATGGTGAACTATTCCCAAGGCTCATTATTACTATTATCATGACTCCTATTATCATTAGCTTTACTCTATTATTCACAGCTAATACATATCAGATGCTTAAGGCAACATTTTCTGGAGACCAGGCCTGGCTAGAACCATCCCATCCCTAGGCCTCTCTGACTGGCTCAAGGGTCAGCCTGGGGGGTGGAGGACCCTCTCCCTCACCTCTCCCCACTGGCCCTGCCACTTCCTCCCCCCTCTGACCTGGGCCACTCAGGCAAAGCCAAAGACCCCTGGAATATATGCTGGCCACAGGCAGCTCCCTAAGGGCCTGGTGTGGACACCTCTCCTCACTCTCCTGGGGCCTCCCTGGCACCTGGAATGGTGTGTTTGGAAAGTGAGAGAAAACCTGGCCTATCTGAGCTCAGGCCAGCTCCAGAAGAAACCAGCAGGAAAGCTCCTGACAATGACTCCAGCTGGCCCTCAGTGCCCCAAACCTGGCCACTTGCAAGCCAGCTCGCAGGGCAGTGAAATGTGACTCTGGGAGGAGTCTGAGGGTCTGTTCTGCCACAGAGACCACAGAGCCCAGAGTCTCCTTCACTGATACCCGCAACAGGCCACCCAGCACCCCGTGTTTCCGCCCCTGCCTCTGCCTCCCCTAAGCCCATCCCTCCTCCTCCAGGGGTGCTGGGTCACCACTGCCCAGGGGCCTTGCCCACCCTGTGCACCCTGCACACGAGCACCCAAAAGCTTATTCCAGGCCTTGGGGTCCTCACTGAGGTCGCCTCTCCAAAGCTGTGCCCCACCCAGGGCCTCCTACAGCCAGTTTCAGCCCCTATCTGCCCCTCCACACCCAGCTCACATGGTCTCACAGCAGTAGCCATTGTGATGAGTCCACCTGTTCAGAACCCTTGGGAAGCTCACCAAGCTCATGACAGCCTTGAGTCACTAAGTAAGGCCTCACAACTGTCCCTGAGGGTGACTGGTGGCCCCTCTGCACAAATGAGGAATGGGCTGACCTCTTCAACACAGACAGGACTTGTCTACTTTAGAGTCCCTGGCATTGTGCCTGGAGGCCGTGGGTGTCAATAAAGACTTCTCTCGATGACTGCATAGCTAGAGGGACAGATGGACAGACAGACAGGATAGATGAGTGAATGAGTGAGTGAGTGGGTGAGTGGGAGGTTGGGTGAATGGATGGATGAATGGATGGACAGATGGATGGATGGGGAGAAGGATGTAAGAATACAGGGATGGGCAAATAGATGGATGAACAGATGAACTCTCAAACAATAACCAAAAAGAGACTCCAGCCAGCCCCCCAAATCCAAAGAGTTGGCTGGACACTGTCTCCAAGGGCAATAGGCCAGGAGGAGAAGCCCTAAGCACTTCAGTAAGGGGCCATGATAGCTAGGCCTGCCTCTTGAGGGTCTCTCCGAAGCAGGGGGACCCAAGAAGAGGCAGGAGATGGAGTCTGAGGTCAAGAAAGGGAGGTGACTGAGCCAACGGCACTAGGCAGAGCAAAGACCAGTGCCGACTGGGCCCCAGGAGGGCCCAGGGAGCACCACGCCATGAGCTGGAGAGGTGGGGTGGGGCAGAACTCCACTTCCAGGGAGCCTGCCAGAGCCTGACAGGACCAATGTGGGGCCCCTGCCAAGCCCTCCGAACACCGAGCCTGAGTTGGTAGCCGGGTCTATCGGTCCCCAGGTCCTCTAGGCAGGCCTGGAATGTGGTTCTGACCACTCTGACAGCTACACGCCAACAGAATCTAGAGATGGACTGAGTCCCTCCCCAGAGGCTGTGGTGTGGCTGGGCTGTGGACAGGCACTGGCCCAGAGCCCAGGTACAGGCAGCACTAACCTGGCCAGGGAGGAGGTGGCGTGTGCTTGGACAAAGCTGGACCTCCCCCCTTTGGAGCAGAGCAGGAGGCCAAGGAGGCTCAGGCCTCAGTCTGGACCCCATTTCTAGACCCAGAGAAATGAATCTTTGGACCCAGGGACCACCACCAATGGAGTGGGCTGCCCACCCCTCCCAGGGCTCCCACTTCCCCCAGAATGTACAGAATCTCATCTCTGCTTATTAAACTCCTTTCCCAAAACCCACAAGCAAAGCAGGGAGACAGCACAGAAGGAGTGGATTCAGATGCAAAGGCACTATATAATGAGGTGGTCACTTTCACCCACCTGGACTCCCCCTCCCCACTCCAGGAGGCTAGGGGCAGCCCGAGCACTGAGGCCTCACAGTGGACAGGTGGCCACAGTCAGGCAGATCTGCAGAACCAAACTGGGAGGAGGAAAGCAGGGGAGAGCTGCTGCCAGAAATGGCTGAAACAACAATAACAATATTACAAGAATCTACCAAAAATATCCACGAGCTTTGTTCGGAATTACCAGACTTAGAAGAAATCTCTACCTTCTGTGCAGGTCATATCACCTGGGATAAGTCGGTTTCTCAGTCAGATTGTCTCTGGGTGTGACAATCTCCACCTTTCAGTTTCATCAGGATTGAAGGAACCAGAGAAAGCACATCAGCTCACAGGACCAGACACTTTGTAGGCACAGGGGAAATGGAGTCATAACCACCCTCACTTTCCTGGGAGAAAACTCTGGTCTCCCTGACACCTGCACTTACTTTGTGGCAATGCAGCCCACAAGAGCCCCCAGGAAACTTGTACTTGAGTGCTAAGTTGCTTCAGTCGTGTATGACTCTTTGCGACCCCATGGACTATAGCCCGCCCGGCTCCTCTGTCCATAGGATTCTCCAGGCAAAAATACTGGAATGGTTTGCCATGCCCTCTTCCAGAGGATCTTCCCAACCCAAGAATCAAACCCACATCTCTTTTGTCTCCTGCACTGGCAGTCAGGTTCCTTACCCCTAGGGCCACCTGGGAAGCCTGCCCTTAAATACCTCACTCTTCTGACCACTATGATACCATCAGATGGAGAGAAGATCCCATACTAAGGCTTCCCCTATTCTTTAGGAGGTGGGAGTTCTCAGGGCGTCCCTTCCTGACAGCAGGACCTGTGCACTGGGGTTGCGACTGGAAGGCAGAAGAGGGTCCAACTCCTTTGGCCACCAAGGGCCACCTGCAGTCACCACTGCAGGGCCCTACCTTCAAGGCCTGCACTGCAGTTGAATCAGCTCCTCCTCCCCATGTATGCTCCCCACCCCAGTCTCTGACCTCAGACAAACCTACCTGAACACCGATCAATCCCTCACCCCACCAAGAGGAGAGAGCTATTCCAAGCCTCAGTGCTTTAGCCCAGGCAGCCCCCTCTGCCCAGAACTCCTTTCCCTCAACTCACTGCTTTGCAGAGCTAATGCCTTCTTTAGTCTTCAGAATTAACATCAGCCCAGGTATCTGCTCCTTGAGAAAGTCTCCAACTTCCACCAAACTACTGGGCCCCCAGTTCCTCTTAGATGCGCTCACTTTTATGTCTGTCACCCCCACCATAGATCCTTCCAGTCCTCATTGACTGGAGAGGGCTCACAGATGGTTTCATCGGGGACTGATAAGTGAATGAGTGAAGAGGTCCCACAGGAATGCCACATGAAGAAGATGCAAAGGCAGGAGCCAGTATGGCTACTGTCTCCAGGGACCAAGACTTGCTCCATGCAGAAGAGGCTCCGCCAGACTGGGAATATGACACATTTCCCTCTGCGCAGGGCATTGAGGGCAGCCCCACTCAGAGGCAAAGCGGGGATGAAGTAACCTCACCAGCATCCCCTCGGCATTTCCCCTCCTGCTGCCTTTGAGCAGTCCCCTTATTTCCACGGTTATATTCTCACTGCTCAGCCTTCTGGAAGAAGAGTGGTGTGGGGAGGCCTGCGCACTGGAATGTCTTTTAGGCACGGGAAAACTCCCCCAGTGAGCAGCAGAGTGCCAAGCCTCCGATTTGCTCTGCAGAGCCAGCTCCTCACGCAAGCGTGCTGCCTCCCAGGTCCCCATTAGGACACTCAGCAGTCTTGTCCCAGAAGCATCTTAAAATTGTGTGTATTTCACAGATACAGGGAACAAACTAGTGATTAACAGTGGGGAGAGGGGAAGGGAGAGGACCAAGGTAGGAGCAGAGGATTAAGAGGCACAAACCACCATGTATAAAATAAATAAGCTACAAGGATATACTGTACAGCACAGGGAAGATAGCCAATATTTTATAATAACTTAAAATGGAATATAATCTATAAAAATATTGAATCACTATGTTGTACACCTGAAGCTAACATAATATTGTAAATCAACTATACTTCAACTTCAAAAAAAGAACCCTTAAAAATTGTGTGTATTTTTATATACAATAAGACAAACTTAACAGCAAATTAAACAGTCTCACGGCTACAGCCAATCCCTGCACCCACGCTCACAGGCCCCCCCGCCTCTGTCAGGAGCTGGTGCCCAAGCCTTGCACGGCCACCACACAGCTGTTCCTGAAAAATCCTCAACTTGCACCCTTCTGCTCAGCTCCCCAGAATGTCAAGGCCCAGATGGAGTGACCTGCAGGTTTTTGAGTCAGCAGTAGGCATTACCACCTGAATCTACTCAGTCCATTGCCAGGAAAGGCAAAACGGAGTGCCTCCTCCAAAGAGCTCACACTTCGGAATCTGTCACCAATCACAGCCTATAAGAGTCAGAGCCAGGATAAGACAGCGGCCGGAGTGAAACGGCCCTCAATCACCCAGCTGCCTCTCCGGTCACTCAAGGTATCACCAGGGATCAGAGACACGGACACCTAGCGCAGACATAGATGCCTCGCACACACCTGTGTGGCCAGGAGGCAGCTCAGGGCCAGACACCTGTGGCAGCCACTCTCGGGTCCAGCTGGGCCAAGGGCTGTTTTGGGAAGCTCTGTGACACAGGCTTCCTTGGGGAATATCCTGATGGGTGGCTCATTACCTAAACGAGGTGTCTTGAGCAAGACCTGAATGAAGCAGCACCTGCATCTGAGTAAGTTGTTTCATGACATCTTCACCACTGCTCTAGTAGGTAGGTATGGGTGTCTGCATTTTCTACCTAGGGAAACGTGAGGCTCTGACCTTACCTGAAGTGACCCTGCTGTTGAGTGGCAATGCCAGGTGCAGAGAGGGCTTCCCAGGAGGCGCTAGTGGTTAAGAACCTGCCTGCCAAGGCAGGAGACATAAGAGACATGGGTTCGATCCCTGGGTCAAGAAGATGCCTGGAGGAGGGCATGGCCACCCACTCCAGTATTTTTGCCTGGAGAGTCCCATACAGTCCATAGGGTCACACAGAGTCGGACACGACCGAAGTGACTTAGCATGCATGCACACCAGGTCCAGAACCCAGGTCCAGCTGACCCCCAGGCCCACAGTAACTTTTCCCTCCCTTCCACAGGCCTCTGCAGTAGTGATGAGTCCAAGGGGAAGCAGAGAGATGCCAGTCTTCCCTCTAGCCAGGGACACTGGACTAGCCGAGAAGAACTTCACTATGATGCCCAGCCTGGAGTATCTTCCTTCGGCCTCAGGCTGCCCAAAGGCATCACCTCCACTCAGACCTTGCTGGATGGTCTCTTCCCCGACGACTTGCCTAGACCACCCCCTTGCTGGGCCGTTCTCATGCTGCCCCCACCATGTTTCCTCCAACCCCAGCACTGTTGGTACCCCTCCACCAGAACCCCCAGCACACTGCCCACACAGGATTATTGATGGGCTGGGAGAATAGATCCACAAGCTGCATGAATAAATGGATGAACAAACGAATATGTGGTTTGGCACTGACTCTAATTTGGTGTGCAAATTCTTTATGTCTCCAGGAACAGTGAGGAAATGTGTCTCCCCCCCCCCCCAACAAGCTGCAGTCGGTGACTTCCATTATCCTAGACCAAAGATGCTCAGCATCCGTCATCTGGGTTGGTAGCCAAGTGACACCGTCTGACACCTACTGTGGCTGGGCGGTGGAAGGATGTATTTACATAGTTTGTGCTCCCTGAGATAACATTACCATTTCCAGGGGGCCTCTGGCTACATGTGAAATATTGGTGCACAGTCTGAATTACCTACATGATGATTTCATGCTGAATTTCCTGAGTCTCCAAGCAGAGTCATAAATGTAAAGAAGGACTGTTTCTCTGGGCCTTCACCACATCTTTCATCCAGAAAATAAGTGGTGATAATATTTGTAATATGTTTACTGACAGGACCGGGGGCTCTGTACAGATAACTCTTTTATGACACAAAGTACTTAACTAAGATGGAAAATGGCATTACTCATGTTAAATTCAAAATGAGCATTTTGTCCCAGATTGCTAGAAACCCAGTAAATGTCATTAGCTATCTGAGGTTACAATGAAATCCGCAAAGGGTTACTCTTTGGTAATTACATTTACTGTAGCTATAGAAACAAGGGACATCAGACTCAACCAGGCTGACAGCTTTGTCTTTTCCCTCAAGAACGAGCGGCTCAGCTACAGGTTGCCATCTCCTAAGTCTGGGCTCCAGATCTTGCATCTCGGCAGCATGCTCTTGGGAAAACTGTTTTCCCCACAGGCTCCAGGCTGGAGCCCTAGGACATAGGCTGCTGTGATTCTCGATTGGAAAATAATGATAAAAGACAGATAAGGACGTACTCTTCCTGTGGATTCTGCATCGAAATGTGCCTCCTGAATGTGGGCTGGGAAGTCATGCTTCCTGGGGCCATCCTTTGGTGGAGAATGCATTATTTATGGCCAGAGTGCTCTTGTGCAATGCATGTCCCCACCACAGAGGCCCCCACACACTGTCATTTCCCGCCCAACCTTCACACCCCTCCCTCCGAGGACAAGAAATGCACCCATCCAAAGGGAAGTCTTAAGAGTCCACTAGAGTAGGCTTCCCAGGTGGCTCAGATTGTAAAGAATCTTCCCACAATGCAGAAGACCCAGGTTCAATCCCTGGCTTGAAAGATCCCCTGGAGAAAGGAATAGCAACCGACTCCAGTATTCTTGCCCAGAGAATCCCATGGACAGAGGAGCCTGGCGGGCTGCTATATCCATAGGGTTGCAAAGAGTCGGACACAACTGAACGACTAACACTTTCACTTTCTTTGACTCCACATGGCCCCTGTGGCATGCAGGGGCAGACAGGCCAGGCCAGAGGGCCTGGGAAAGAAGAAATGGGAGGACACACAAGGGAACCTAAGAGGTAGAGGCCGCTTCAGCCTCAGTGGAAAGCGGGGCTGGTGCCCCATCAGCCAACCAGAAGGGCCAGCATCTCCCTCTCCACCGAGAGCTGACAACACCTCCCTCTCTCATGTGCCTGACGCCAACAGCTCTCCTCACCACCTGGGGGCCCAACACCTTCCGTCTCCACCTGCAACAAGCAGCACTTCCCTCACCAGCTCTGCACAAAGCCACCAGCTTTCCTCCTCACTCACTGACACGGACACGTTCCTTTACCACCTGTCACAGCCAGCACCTTCCTTCGCCTCCCACATCCACAGCCAAGAGCTTTCCTTATTACCTGATACCGGCCCAACACCCTCCTCCCCAACCTGTGACAGCCACCACCTTCCTGGACCACCTGTGGGTGTGACAGCAAATACCCTTCCTTACCACTGGGTATAAACCAGCACTTGCCCTCCACAGCTGTGACAGCCAGCCTCTTCCCTCACCGTCTTTGACAAACATCTTCTCTCACCATCTCTGTGAAGCAGCCAACACCTGCCCTCACCAAATCCAAGTACCAGAAATTTCCCCAGTCATTCTCCTCTAATCTAGTGGTTCTCAGAGTGCAGTCCCCAGACCAACAGCATCAGCACCCCTTAGAAACTTGTCAGAATTTAATTTGTTATAAACCATGGGCCCCACCCAAACCCAATGAATCAGAAAATTCTGAAGTGAGGCCCTGCAATTCATGTTTTTTTAAGCAAGATTTTCAGTTGATTGTGATGCACATGAAATTTGGGAACCACAGTGGCTGTTTTTTAGAATCACCTTGGGAGCTTGCAAAAACCCTGATAGACAGGTTGCACCCACAGAACAGGGGGCCCTGGTGTCACTGATTTTACAAGTTCCCAAATAACTGTAACGTGCATCTGGTCCCTTCTGCTTCTCTGGAAGGGCAAAGAAGGCCCAACAAGGCCCCAGCTGGGCCGTGGGCAGAGGTACCCACCACCTGAGACTGGCCATCACCTGCCTGATGTCCAACAGGCCCCTTATCGGCCACAAAAATGTCCAGGAGACCAGAGTTCCTGGCAGCAGACCTGGCCAGGCCCATGCCTGCTACAGCACCCCAGCCAGGGATCCCTGGGCTGCAGAGAGACCCATTCTGGCCATACCTGCCTAGGTGCCACTCATGACCTCACTGACAGCCACCTGTGATGACAGGGGAGCCTCTCAAGGACACAGGAAGCCAAGTTGAGGACCAGCTTTTGGGATGAGCCACGTGGGACTCCACTGTGGATAAACCCTGCATGAGCCTGGCCCCAAAGCCCCAGGCCAGGCCTACCCTTGGGAACCAAGCTCTCTCTCTACTCCGGCAGCCCTCCATTCACCTGAGTGTCAGCCCACTGTGACCCCTCTCCTCCACTCCCTAAGGAATCACAGTTATTTGAGAAAGACCTGGAAGGCAACAAGCCAAAATGCAACCCTGGTTGGGTTATGGAGTGTGGTAAAGGTAGCTTTTTTTTTTCCTTTCCTTTCTTTTTCAAAGATTCTGTCACATAATTATACTGCCTTTGAAATTTTTCTTTTTTTTTAAGCCATGCCCTGCAGGTTGCAGGATCTTAGATCCCCAACCAGGAACTGAACCCAGGCCCAGCTGTGAAAGATACCAAATCCTAACCACTGGGCCACCAGGAATTCACAACACTTTAAAATTAATAATTACAATAAAATGTCTCCATACTCAGGGCCTAGGTCACTGATCACTTCAGGAGCACCTTCCCTGGCCTTTGCATGCTTGGGATGCCTTGGCTGAGCTCCCTGCAGCCCGTGTGCACACCTGGCTGGGCTCTGAGCACCCTGGCTCAGGAGGTCCTGCTTCTCCCGCCATCACCAGCTTTCTTGCACAGTGCCAGCCTTGGGCCTCAGAGGGGTCCCTGACTGCCCCCTAAGAATCCTGGGGTAGCCTCGGCACTGTGCCTATAAGAGTTCAGCTTGGTCCTGCCAGTCTGAGGCCCTGGATATCACAGCTGGAGAGACTGGCTGTGTCCACTCACCTGTGCTGGGCTGGGTCAGCAGGTGGACAGACAAGAGGGGTCCAAGGGCCTCACCTTGGCTGCCCACCCCAGCACACACTTCATCTCAGCTTCTTTTTTTTTTTTTTTCATTTATTTTTATTAGTTGGAGGCTAATTTCTTTACTCATCTCAGCTTCTTATATCCTCCACATCACCTTCTCATGGATGCACAGGGCAGTTAGCAACCAGAGCTCCCAGAAAGGAAACCAGGATTATTCAGATCACAACTCACCTTTGCCTTTCCTTCAAAAGCAGGCATGTAACAGACACCATCCAGCTCTTCAGAAGATGACACAGCTCTCTTAGCCCACAGGTTTGTCAGTGTGAATTGTATCTATATGTCTTGCTTAGAATAGTCCTGGGTAGAGGGACAACTCCATGGCCTCCCATCCAGCCCCTCCCACACCTGGGGGCTCTGCCAACTCTTCTTCCCCTTCTCAGCAGTCTTGAGGCAACCATGTCTGGCCAGAGCAGGGGCTCTGCTCCCACCAGGACATGGCCCAGCTAGATCCCACAGATATTTAATTTGCCAGACTATGTAAGTGCCATCACATTCCCACGATTGTAATAAATTCACCTTGTTGGTAAGAGAGCCCATGAGTGATGACAGAGACAGACAAGCCCCATCTCCATTCCAGGAGGGTCAGCCCCCAAATAAATATTTAATTCACAAGGTTGTTTGGGACATCAATAAGTAACTGCATGCAGCACCAGGCAGAAGTGAAGTGCACTGTCGTAGAAGTGCACGCAGTCACAGCCTGACTTGGTGAGCCGCTTATTCTTCTTACACCTCCCAATCCACCCTGCTGAGTGCCCTGCGAGGTTGGCATCTGGGGGCTCCACTCCTGGGCTTCCTTGCTTCTTGGTTTCTACTTGGCTTTACATACTGGAAGGCATCATCAGGTGATCAGAGGATTGAGCTGGGCCTGGATTTGCGGTGGCTGTGCTCCCACACCTGGGACACAGCTCCAACAGGCAGCCCCTCTCTGACTGCTGAATCCTCCCCTCAGGACTCAGTAATACTGACCCTGACCCTGACCCTGACCCTGACCCTTCAGGCCCAGGGATGGTGCAGCTTCCTGCTCGCTCCTCGTTGCTTCACTATCCCTGTTTGGTTCCTCTTCATTCAACTCTGCTCAATGACCCCTGGGAATGTGTGGTCTGTTTCTTGCCCAACACTGACCTCACCTGGAGAATCTATACCTTTAGGTTTTGATGTAGGGTTGGATTTCAGCAAAGTATTGAACAGTCCTCTGAGGTGGGCTGAGAGCCAGTACAATTAGGTGGACTCAGAGATCGAACTAACCAGGTCTAAAGTAGGATGGTTCACAACAACCAGCAAAGTGTCTCCAGTGGTACACCTAAGGGCTCTGTCCTGAGACCTGTCTGCTCAACATTTTTATAAGTGATTTGGCAGAGGACATTGATTGCTCCTGATCTCACGGAAAAGATAAATAGTACACAGAATGGAAGTGTTTGGGACCCAAATACTTGGAAGCTACATGGAACAATGGGCCATACTCAAAAACAGAGAGAGATGGAGTGCGGGAGGTTTAGAAAGCCAAAGGCACAAGAAGAGGTGAAGACTCAGTGAGGAGCTTATGGAGGAAAGACTTGGGTGGGACCACCTTCAGGCTGAATCTGGGTCAACAGACTAACATGGCTGTCACTATAACGATGGGTGAATGAACAGGATGACATGCAGGATAAGGAGAGAACAGGCCAGTTGTCAACGGAGAGCTCAGTTCCGTCCTGGGCTGTGAAGGGACAGGGAAGCACTGTGGAGGAGGCTTGGAAGGGGACAGCCAGGCCAGGGGTGCAGGACACAGAGACCCACCACACAGCATGCTGCTGAGGGGACCAGAGAGCCTGGGAGAGGAAGGCCAAGTGAGAAGGTGACATGAGAGCCGGCTCCAGACAGCTAAAGGGATTATCTCCTGGAAGATAAAGGACAAGGGAGCAGTGCCAAGGACCTTCTCTCCCTGATCCAATTAAAATTGTCTGCAATCACTGAAAAAAGAACATCAGCAGCACTAACACTCATGAGCAAAATCAGACCCCAGTCTCAAAACACATGCTTCCTGCCAGCAGCCAGGGTGCTGGGGTATGTGTCCCCCTCCAGCCTTACAAGCCAGCTTTCTACCCAAAAGACTCTACTAAATCTCTCAGCAAAACAGGAAGGAACAACAGAGAAAACACAAGGATGAGTAAATAGGTAAAAAATAAAATCTCTGGTCTAATTTAAAAAAAAAAGAAAAGTACAATTTCAGAGGCATGGCCAACCCTAAAATAGACTCACACATGGAACACAAGAAGATTTTAGAAAAATGCTACCAGTTGTTTTCAAAGAGAAAAAAAAAATACATTTCATCAATTGAATAATAGAGCTCAAAACAAAAGTAATATCTCTATGATTCTAATAAACTCACTGTTGGAAACAGTAAAAAACAGAAACGGTACTGTCAAAAAATTGTACCAGTAAAACAAAAAACACATTGGAGAAATCTTAGTACCAATCAGTATTTTATTAATCAGTTTAAGCTAAGATACACTGTCATAACAGACAATCCCAAAACTCTCAGTGGCTTAAGTAGACAAAAGATTATTTTCCTCTCATACTACATGTGTATTGCAAGTTGACTGCAGCTCTTCTTTGTGGCATCATGATCCAAGCCAAGGGAGCAACCCCCATTTCTCATGGCAAAGAGAATAACAGACGTGCCAGAATCATATGGCGGCTCTTAAAGCTTCTATGCGAAAAGAGGCTTATGTCACACTCATTCCTAATTCATTGGCCCAAGCAAGTCACATGACCAGGAGTGACATCATCAGAGCCACCCATAAATCCTCCCACTGTGGAAATTTCTAACAAGATATACCACACATATGCAGGACACAGAGTAAATGAGTGGGAAAGATGACAAATGGAAAATGCTGGAAGAACTCTACAGCAAGGGCCCTGGTTCCCAAAGAAGATGTAAGAGACAGATCATAGCTCTTTCACAAGGCCACCAAAAGACTTCCCAGAACTGAACGGAGAACTGAAATTAAAAATCAAAAGGACACACCCTGTCTAAGGAAAAAGTTTCACACTGAAAGGAATATGAAGTATCGTGACTGAGTCATGTATCAATTTAGAAGAAAAAGAGAGCGAGATATCCTGACGAGGGAACAGGGCCACTTGTGGTCGCAGGTACGTGAGTGCTGACAGGGCTGGCCCATCAAGAGGCAGTCGGTCACACGTGTTCCACAGCTGTGCCCTGGAAGCCTCAAGAGAATGCCTAAGAATGTGGACTCACTTCCTTCAAGGAGCCCAGCCCCCTGCCCAGGGCAGGTAGCCCAGGATGACCTCTTTGCAAACTGTCAGCTCAATCTTTCATCCCAAATGTGTAAAGACAGGTGGCGCTAGTATTCAAAAACCCACCTGCCAATGCAGGAAATGCAGGTTTGATCCCTGGGCTGGGAAGATCCCCTAGAGAAGAGCATGGCAACCCACTCCAGTATTCTTGCCTGGAGAATCCCATGGACAGAGGAGCCTGGCGGGCTACAGTACATAGGGTCGCAAAGAGTCAGACACGACTGAAGCAACTTAGCACTCACGCAAAGACAGGACTAGCTGGTCCCATACCTCTGCAGTCTTATTCTCTGCTCCCATAAATCTGATTTGGCCCCTGTTCACCAAGGACAGTCTGGTGCCCATCCTTCCTCATCTGTGTCTGTAAGCTATTTGCATGCAAAAACAAAATGTCTCTGGATCATTAAAGAATATGCTGCTGCTGCTGCTAAGTCGCTTCAGTCGTGTCCAACTCTGTGCAACCCCATAGACAGCTGCCCACCAGGCTCCCCCGTCCCTGGGATTCTCCAAGCAAGAACACTGGAGTGGGTTGCCATTTCCTTCTCCAATTCGTGAAAGTGAAAAGTGAAAGTGAAGTCGTTCAGTCGTGTCCAACTCGTAGCGACCCCATGGACTGCAGCCTACCAGGCTCCTCCCTCCATGAGATATTCCAGGCAAGAGGACTGGAGTGGGTTGCCATGGCCTTCTCCGAAAGAACATGAAACCCATATAAATCTATAATTATACATAAAATTATACACAAAGAATATTAATGTAAAAGAAAAACAAGGGGAAACTTGGGCACCGCCAACATGAGAGAAAAAAATCCAAAAGGTTGAAATCAGAAAAATGGTTGATTATTTTCAAACACACTTAAGCGTGGAATCCAGCTGGAATTGCAGCGCTAATAGTGCACATCTGGAGGAGGGGACGAGAAGAGAGGAAACAAGACGGCAACCATAAGAAAAAGGAGAGGGTGTCGAGAGGCCAGTAAGGAAAGTGCAAGAAGCAGAGAAGCCAGCAAGAGGCCACGCCCTGACCTCTTTCCACAGTTCAGTTCAGTTCAGTTCAGTTCAGTCACTCAGTCGTGTCCAATTCTTTGCGACCCCATGAATCGCAGCACACCAGGCCTCCCTGTCCATCACCAACTCCCAGAGTTTACTCAAACTCATGTCCATCGAGTCAGTGATGCCATCCAGCCATCTCATCCTCTGTCGTCCCCTTCTCCTCCTGCCCCTAATCCCTCCCAGCATCAGGGTCTTTTCCAACGAGTCAACTCTTCGCATGAGGTGGTCAAAGTATTGGAGTTTCAGCTTCAGCATCAGTCCTTCCAATGAACACCCAGGACTGATCTCCTTTAGGATGGACTGGTTGGATCTCCTTGCAGTCCAAGGGGCTCTCAAGAGTCTTCTCCAACACCACAGTTCAAAAGCATCAATTTTTCAGCACTCAGCCTTCCTCACAGTCAACTCTCACATCCATACATGACCACTGGAAAAACCATAGCCTTGACCAGGCAGACCTTTGTTGGCAAAGCGATGTCTCTGCTTTTTAATATGCTATCTAGGTTGGTCATAACTTTTCTTCCAAGGAGTAAGTGTCTTTTAATTTCATGGCTGCAGTCACCATCTGCAGTGATTTTGGAACCCCAAAAAATAAAGTCTGACACTGTTTCCACTGTTTCCCCATCTATTTGCCATGAAGTTATGGACCAGATGCCATGATCTTAGTTTTCTGAATGTTGAGCTTTAAGCCAACTTTTTCACTCTCCTCTTTCACTTTCATCAAGAGGCTTTTTTAGTTCCTCTTCACTTTCTGCCATAAGGGTGGTGTCATCTGCATATCTGAGGTTACTGATATTTCTTCCGGAAATCTTGATCCCAGCTTGTGCTTCTTCCAGCCCAGGGTTTCTCATGATGTACTCTGCATATAAGTTCAATAAGCAGGGTGACAACATACAGCCTTGACGTACTCCTTTTCCTATTTGGAACCAGTCTGTTGTTCATGTTGGAACCAGTCTAACTGTTGCTTCCTGACCTGCATACAGGTTTCTCAAGAGGCAGGTCAGGTGGTCTGGAATTCCTATCTCCTTCAAAATTTTCCACAGCTTATTGTGATCCACACAGTCAAAGGCTTTGGCATAGTCAATAAAGCAGAAATAGATGTTTTTCTGGAACTCTCTTGCTTTTTTGATGATCCAGTGGATGTTGGCAATTTGATCTCTGGTTCCTCTGCCTTTTCTAAACCAGCTTGAACATCTGGAAGTTCACAGTTCACGTATTGCTGAAGCCTGGCTTGGAGAATTTTGAGCATTACTTCACTAGCGTGTGACATGAGTGCAATCGTGCGGTAGTTTGAGCATTCTTTGGCATTGCCTTTCTTTGGGATTGGAGTGAAAACTGACCTTTTCCAGTCTTGTGGCCACTGCTGAGTTTTCCAAATTTTCTGACATATTGACTGCAGCACTTTCACAGCATCATCTTTCAGGATTTGAAATAGCTCAACTGGAATTCCATCACCTCCACTAGCTTTGTTTGTAGTGATGCTTTCTAAGGCCCACTTGACTTCACATTCCAGGATGTCTGGCTCTAGGTGAGTGATCATACCATCATAGTTATCTGGGTCGTGAAGATCTTTTTTGTACAGTTCTTCTGTGTATTCTTGCCACCTCTTCTTAATATCTTCTGCTTCTGTTAGGTCCCTACCATTTCTGTCCTTTATTGAGCCCATCTTTGCATGAGATGTTCCCTTGGTATCTCTAATTTTCTTGAAGAGATCTCTAGTCTTTCCCATTCTGTTGTTTTCCTGCAGGCTCCAAATGGTGATCAAGACTCTCCTGAGACACACCCAGGAGGGTGGCCTGGTAGAGGTAGATTTGGGAAGCTCCCAACTGCCTGGCTCATGGAGCAATTGGTTGAAATTGGACTCCTTGCCAGGATTTCTCACTGGAGGAGCCTGCGAGATTCCAGGCAGTAGTTTCTCCCTGTAAACTTATACACTGACATGTATTCAGCCAAAAGTCAACCACTCATAAGTTTGGTTAGTAATGACTTAATTCCCACCTGGTCCTAAGATAGTCATGAGTCTGTTCCCTACCCCAGCCCATGGAGACTGCCCCCACCCATTGGAACCCTGTGGAATAGTCATTTGGGCAACGATCACCCTTCTTTTCCAGGCTTTGTTCTCTGCTCTGCCTTCACCAGGGAAATTCAGCAGTGCCCACAGGGCTTCCTGTCACTTTAGAGACAGCAGTTCTAAGCACTGACTATGTGCCAATGCTAAGGCACTAAGCTACACACCATTGATACTACTTTATGATAATCCTTAGGACAAGCCTTACAGCAACGGATACCACCATCACCCTCATTTTAGAAATGAGAGAAGTGAGGCTCAGAGAAGTTACATAGCTTTCCCAAGGTCACACAGCAAGTGACAGAGCTAGATTTAAAAGCCAGTACATGCCACTGAGGGCTTCCCTGGTGGCTCAGATGGTAAAGAATCTGCCTGCAATGCAGGAGACCTGGGTTCGATCCCTGGGTCGGGAAGAAGTGAATTCACCCCTGGAGAAGTGAATGGCAACCCACTCCAGTATGCTTGCCTGGAGAATTCCATGGACAGAGGAGCCTGGCGGGCTATACAGTCCATGGGCTTGCAGAGCCAGACACAGCTGGGCAACTAACACTTTCACTTCCACTTTTTCACATGCCTCTGAGGCTTGTACCCCCCCATTAGGTTCCCCACCGCTCTCCTCCTTAGACCTCTTTCCATGGTCCTTGCAGTGCACTTCTGCCTGAAGCCCAGCCAAGTGTTCAAGAGTTCACAGGCTCAGTGGGAACACAGACAGACACACTGGAATGAACTACATGAATGCCAACTGACGTGGCAGAAGGCTCAAGGTGGGGGCCGGGGAGGGCTGGAAGGACCTAAGCCAGTAGAATAAGCGAGCGAGTACAGGTAAGAGCTACACCTCCAAAACACAGAAAATCTGGTCAGCGTTGCTTTCCCCACGTCTGCTCGGGAATGTGATAACCATGATAACAGACATGGACAGTGATGGAAGGAGCCTCCCAGGAGAGGCCCCCACTGCCAGACTCCACAATATGGGCCTGGGCTCACTGGCGGCTCTGGAGCTGACAAGACAGACAGTTCCTTCACTCCAGAGGCAGGAAATGTTTTGTTTTCTGCTTTCACTTTAATTTGGAGCTAAACAAAGACCCAGCATGTGGGAGATGGAATGCTGCCTAGGGAGCCTGCTCCATCCCAAACACACATTTCCAAAACCAGAGGAAAGGCCAGGGCTGGGGCTGCAGAGGGCGTGGCCCCCGCCCTGGGACACAGCCTGGGACCTCAGAGCCCACTTCCCAGAGAACAAAACACCCAGCCAGGTTGTCAAGCCTCAGGAGAGCACTGTGCCTGGTGGCTTCCTCCTCACACCCCAGGAGGTGATGCGAGCAGTATCCCCATTTTGTGCATGAGGAAAACTCAGACAGGTTATGTGACTTGCAATGTAACAGGACCAAGTCAAGTTCCAATCCTCCCTGTCTGAGCCTAGAGCTCTATCTGGGCAGGCCTTGCAGGACTCTAGGAGAGAGGGAGGCCACACAGAATCTGCTTGCCTGGGAAGGGGGTAGGGCTCAATGCTGGCCACAGGCTGTCCATTCCGTGGTGAAGACTAGATGTGGAAAGCACTGGCAGTGAAACTGACACTGGGAATGGCGGTGGTGGTTTAAGTCGTGTCCGACAACGCTGAGTCAAGTCCGACTCTTACGAGCCCATGGGCTGTAGCCCGCCAGGCTCCTCTGTCCGTGGGATTCTCCAGGTAAGAATACTGGAGTGGGTTGCCGTTTCCTTCTCCAGGGGATCTTCCTGACCCCGGGTCTCCTGCATTGCAGGCAGATGATTTACTGATTGAGCTATGAGAAAAGCCCGAAAGGGCTCCATAATTGTTTTCTCAGAAGATGGAAACCTCCATGAGGACAGAGACTTCTACTCTGCTCACCTGGGACCCAAGTGCCTGAGGACACCAGTGAGGAGATGCTCCATAATGATCAGGGGTCCATGCACCATGGGCCTACAACAAGCTTTATTGGACCAAGTCCAGACCAGGACACTTTCTGAACTCTTCTTTTTCAACCTCTGGGCTGGGTGAGACAGAAGCTCTGGTGGAGCAGATGGGGATGAGAAGGGAAGAATGAAGGAGGAGGGAAAAGGCAGAACAAGACACAGGCAGCCCACTGCCTGAAAGGCCAGATCCTGCCAGATGCAACAGAACCCCAGGCCTCCCACCCTTGAAGGCCCAGGACAGGGGCACATAGGTAGCACATAAGGACATATAGGCATTCTGGCGGCCACTGGCATCAGATCAGCTGCTGTTCAACTCCGAAGGTCACAACATGGCTGCTCTGCTCATCACTTCACCTCTGGAGACCATCCCAAGGCCTGGTACTTAAATATTTGTTACAGAACATGATTGCCCAAAGGGTCTACTCTGTACCCGGTACTATTCCAGGAGCTTCACGTTTCATCACCAGTTTTCCAGACCTTTGGAAGTACTGTTCCAGTGTCCAAAGGTGGCAAAACTGAGGCTCAGAGGGAGAGCAATGTGCCCAGAGTAACACAGCAAAGCGGTAACAATAGTGAGTCTTGGCCTCAAAGCCTGTGCCCTTTCCACTGCCCCCATGTGGCCTCTAAAAGGAGGAGAGAGAGGGAGAAAAGGGCTCTTCTAAAGCAGAAAGCAGTTAATCTCCCCTGAGCAGCCTCCCTGAACCCTGTTCCTACAAGCCCAGGGCAGCCAGGGCAGCAGCTCAAAACGTCTGTCTTTACATTCGCCCCAAGGCAAAGCCAAGTCTCCCCTGAGATTCTGGTCCCACCCAGGCAGGAGCCTGCGACGCACTGGGCAGACTGTGGCAAGTCAGAAGGGGGCTTTGTACCATCAGTCACCTAAGGAGCTTGGGTCCTTCAGCCCGGCCCCGATCCATACCACAAGGTCAAGGCCCAGCGGCCCAGCAGCACAGCAGCCTCCTAGGTCCCCACGCCCCTTCCCTCTCCCTTGGGGATCAAGTTTGTAGAAACAGGAAGCAGAGCCTTGACTGGACTGGACCCATGGCTCCACCCCCCAAAAGTTGGCTGTGGCTGGCGCTGTCCAAGGTCCTTCATTCATAGATTGTTATCTCTCATAGAAGAAGGCTGTTATCCCCATTTCCCTGATAACAACTGAGCTCAGAGAGGTTAAATAACTTGCCTAAAGACTGAAGGTGGCTCTGTGGTAAAGAATCCACCTGCAATGCCCGAAACGTGGGTTCAATCACAGAGTCGGGACAATCCCCTGGGTTGGGAAGAACCCCTCCCTGAAGGAGGAAATGGCAATCCACTCCAGTATTCTTGCCTGGATAATCCCATGGATAGAGGAGCCTAGCAGGCTACTTACTATCCATAGGCTCACAAAGAATCGGGCACAACTGAGTGACTAAGCACGCATACATGCAAAGATTGCACAGCTGGTGAGCAACATCCAAACCCAGGGACATCAAACACAAAGCCATGACCACCCACACACTGCCTCTCTATGAGCTCTAATCCTAACCCCATTCCTCCAGACTCCTGCACTGTCCACACAACTGCAGACTGGCTTCTTTCCCCCAAAGCCACAGAGACCTGGCAAGAGACAGCCCAGGAGTCAGGAACCCCCAGGGGACAGTGCCCTCACCCCAGCGGGAATCCCCCCATGAGCCCCGTTCCCAGGCCCATGGCTCCCTCCCTCCCGCAGCGAGCTGAGCAGGAGCATAGGCTGCATTTGTGGGAAACCGGGACTCAGCGCGCAGAGAGGGAGTCAATTTATTCTGGAGAAAACATCTTTGTTCTGCGAGTGAAGGGAAGCCATTTCCAACAATTTAATGCTCTGTTCGCGGGCCCGGGTGCTGGGGTTGCAGCGCGAGGCTTGTTCTTCGAGGCAGAGAGGCACATAATGAGGCTTCTCACTGCCGCTCCCTGCCATCCTGCCAAAAACCAGAACGGTTATTTATCCATTAATCTGACATTACACCCCCTGCATTTTATCTGCTTAAATAAATTTGGTGGTTAGAGTGTGTGCCTGGCGGAGAAACTCCTGCATTCAATTTCCTAGGTGCCAACCTGTACATCGCTGCCATTACAAAACCCGCCTTTGACACCCCGGGGCCTCGGCAGTCCCAGCTGAAAAATGGAAAGGGCAGCAGGCAGGATCCAGCCTCTCCCAGCTCTTCCAGATCCATGCCCCTGTTCTCCAGAGGCTGTCTGTCTGGGGCCCCAGCATGCAGTCACATTCCCTGAGTCACACGCTGGTGACCTTACACCCAGCAGAATAAGCCACCTCTTTCCACCAGCATCTATGGATCACAGGGAAGAATGGGAAAACCTAAAACCCTGATGCCTGGGCTGGAATCCTGGCTGGGCCACTCACTAACTGTGTGACCTTGTGATGGTCACTTCACCTCTCTGTGCCTCAGTATCCCCATCTCATTCCTAGGGTTGTTGTGAGAAGTAAATGAATTAATATTTGTGAAATGTTTAGAATGTGCCAAGCGCATATCAAGTGCTCAGTAAAATTTGGCTTAAAATATATATAATTTTAAAAATCTAGGGCAAGCATTTATAAGCACAGTGGTGGAAACAGCCTCAACCACTGGGTCCTAAATGTGTCCTGTAATGAGAAGGAAGGTGAGCAGAGCCCAGCATCCCCACCCCACTCATTCTACCCCCTTCACTCAGTTAAGGATAGAACTAGTGGTCCCACTGCTTGAAATGTTTGAAAGTTTTGTGTTTTTTTTTTTTAAGCCATGCCTTGTTTTTTAAAGAGAAGAATAACTGAAAACCAGAGAGGGCTTGGGACTTGCCCAGGGCTCTCAGCAAGCTCACAGCAGAGCTGAAAGCAGAATCTAGACCTTAAACCCCCAAGTCAAGTTTTTTTGATTGTTTTTAGTATGTGACCTCAGGATGCATTCACCTCATCTTCAGTAATGTTTCTACCAGCCTCTCTACCTAACAGCCTCTCTACCAGGGCAGGATGATCCACAAACGATACCGGCTAGGCACTCTCCTCTACCACCCCAGCAGCTGCAGTGCCAACCACCTCATGGGAGGTAAAACCCCAGGACCCTCAGACTTCAATTTCCTCCCACTCTGGAGACTGGCAACCCCTTGCCCATTTGTCCTTCTGTCATCTCCCTTCCTCCTCTGGGTCTCTGCAGCATCCCCTTGGTCTGGAAACTTGCTGAAACTCCCTGCCTCTCCTCCCTATATCTGTGCCCCCATGCTCAGGGCCAGAGTCTGCACCCTGGCTCACCTGCTGGAGGCCAGCCTAGGGCTGGGTGACGCCTGAGCTTTGCTACCCCACCACCACCACCATATAGCCTCAGATGCAGGCTCCTCGGATGTATCATCGCCCCAGCTCACACCCAGCCTGAGCTCACCACGCCCCTCTAGGGGTTGTCTTCCTGCAAGACCATTCCCTGAACACCCTCCTGAGGGCTGGTTGCTCTGCCTGGAGAATGAGATTTCCACAATCTTCTCGCCCGGGAGAGCCTGGCCGGATGCCCCAAGCCGACTGTCGAGGTGGGTGGGGAGCGAAGCGGTGAGTCTATAACCAGAGAAGAGCTGTGTCCCACGCAGGATCCGCTCTGCCCAGGCAGCTGCAAGCCCAGCCCCTGCCTCCTTCAGAGCAACAGAGAGGCAGGCATGCGGGCAGACAGACGCCCAACGCAGAGACCTCCCACACGCTCTCCCGCCGTCACTACTGCCCCTTCGTCCTCGGACCGGCAGACTCGGAAGCCCCTCCAATCTGAACTTGACTGCACCCTGGCCATCCAAAAGCTCCCCAAGGGAGGATGGCTATTTCCTAACCCCTAGAAAGCCCCCTGAACATTGCCATTTGCCATCAAAGCCAGGCAGGACCTACACTTGCCCAATTCCTGGCTTCCAGGGCATATTTAAGCCAGAAAAATGTCATGGGCAAGGAGAAGCCCCCCTGGCCACATAATGGGGGTAGGCCGGGGCTTCAGGTGGCCAGTCTGGCCTGAACCTTCACTCTGCCCAGCCTGAGTAGGCTTCAGCTCCTGACACTCCCACCTTGGACAGTCTCATCTTAAAGAGCTGTTCTCACTAGCCTCCTACTCTACTTTCCTGACTGTTCCCTCCTTTGATCTGGGTCTTGCCCTCAATCTCATGCTCACACTTGATTGTTACTTGGAAAGTGACCTGTGTCCTAGACCACATCAGCCTCTGATCCTTTCAGCAAGACCCAGGCCCACCCTCTAATAACCTGTGCCAGGCACTGTGCTGAGAGATTTAGGGTCTAAGACGTAATTACGTATATCCCTCCCATTCTAGAGATGAGGACACTGAGGTTTGCCCAGGACACAAAGCTTCTAAGTGGCCCAGTCTGGATTTAAGCCCAGATGTGTCTGAACCCAGAGCCCCAAGCCTGATCACATGGCTGGCAGGCCCACAGACATATTTTTGCCCCCTGAATGAAATCACACACCAGGTCCCACTCCTGCATCCTTGGAGAATGGAGGAAGGAGAACTGGACCCCATAGGCCACATTTTCTATAAGATTCTGATCAGGGGTCTGTCTTCCTTCAGTGCCACTAAGACTTACCTGTCTCTGGCAGAGAGAGAAAATCAACATTTTACAGCAATAAAAGGCTGCTCCTGGTTAGACATCAAACGAATCAATCTTCTCCGACAGTTAATTTTCATTTTGCAACTTTCCCCGGTGACAACGACAAGTAATGACCCTGTGGGTCTGCAAAGTCGCTGAGCAGCAGCCCAGCCTCCTATGCTGCTGGCTCAACCCCTCCCCTCCACCTCCCCACCCCGTGCCTGCCCCTCATGTCCATTTGCTCCTCAGATCCAGCTTACAGAGATGCCTCTCTATCCAGGAAAGCCTGAAGTTGCCCTCCTGGGGTAGGCAGACAAGAAACAAACCCTTCAGAGCAGGAAGAGGCACTGGTGATCCCATGGCCGATAGTCCCCACCCCATCCCCGCTGAGCCCTGCCCTTCACCACATCATCAACCATCTTCCCGAAATAGCCCGTCATCACTTACTCTCCAACACACCTATGACTCCAGGACCTGCCATCAGCCCTACAATGCACAGCTCCAATGACCCCAACAGAAAGCTCCTCAAGCACACCCCTCCCAATCCCCCAAACCCCATCATGGAGAATCTACACACACAGCACTCCTGGGTGCCATCAACAGCCCCCCAAACCACCATATCTGGCCCCATGTGCACTTGACAGATTCACAGCACTTCCACACAACTGAGAAGCCCCTAGACTCTGCACCTCCCCTCCCGTCCCGTGCTGCCTGAATCTGGCCCAAGGCTTCCTCCATCCACGTGTGAGTGGGTGGCAGGTTTAATACAGTGGGGACAGAAAGATCCTCTCCCAGGGAAGGGCCTTTTGCCCTACTCTCCCACTCCAAAATAAGCTGATGGGGTGTCAGCTCAGCTCAGAGCCTTTCAGCCGAGCTCTCCACAGCCGGCTCTGTGGCCTGCTAAGAGAGATGGGGAAAGACCCACTCGGCCCTGGACTGTGGCTCCACGGTGAGTTCCAAAGCTGACTGCAGCAGCTTTCACCAGTTCAGGAAACCCCCTCTCCCTGCTACTTTCTGAGACTCACAGCCAGGACAGAGCTTAAGTCCACAGAATCTTCCCATGAGCCCTACTCCCTTTCCAGCGGGGCGATGACGCCAGGGAGTGGGACTCCCCCGTCCCTCCACTTCCCAGAAATACTCCAAACCTGGGAGGACTCCTCTCCTAGCCCTGCAGATCTCCTGACCTCAGGAACAAGCACAACTACCATTAGTGAGTGTCCCCATGTGCTGAGGATGGTGCCAGCCAGGCTGTCTGGCCAGCACAGTCCATGTCAGCCTCACATCACTGCATGGATTCCAGCCCTAGGAGAGTGCTCGGCACCGCTGACAGCAATAAGCATTTATTGAATAAATGAATGGAGAGAGGACTTTCCAGCTATTCCCTTATGAAATATCTCAGCCACCCTGCAAGCTGGGTATTACTACCTCAAACAGTTTGAGGACAGTCATCAACTAACAGAGCCACGTTCAAGCACAAGTTTCTGTCCCACTCCAGAGCCTCTGCTCAGCTCTGACGCACAGAGAGCCCCATTCAACGAGGGTGACGTGGGGAGAGGCCACTTGTGTGCGGCCCCACCCTACTCAGGACAGGACTCTGGGAGCTCTGTGCCCGTCTCTTCCTGACACCAAACCACAGCTCCAGGAAGTGCAGGCAGCAGCGCCCTGCATCTCCCTGGCAACCCAGGAGCTTTTGTTCTTGAAGAATGGAGCTGATTCATCCCCCCTGGGGGAACAGCAGAGGCTGCCGGCAGGGGAGCGCGTTGAGACCCACTCTGCAGCCTGGAGCTACCCAGGCTAGGCTGATGCTTGTGGGGAGGGGAGCCAGGCCAGGCTTCCTGGACAGGCATTTCAGTGCCCACCACGCCCTCCAGCCAGAACTCTTAAAACCACAGCTCAGCAGCAAGACAGCAATACCGTGAACGTCTCACTCCTGGCCTGCCCACCTT
The DNA here is from genome assembly GCF_023699985.2 of Odocoileus virginianus. NCBI lineage: Eukaryota > Metazoa > Chordata > Mammalia > Artiodactyla > Cervidae > Odocoileus > Odocoileus virginianus. Next base: position 74,091,789 of record NC_069680.1, read on the forward strand.
GCCATCTTCTTCCCCTTCCCACCACAGTCCCAGGGGCCCCTGGACTTCAAACATATAGGTCACTGGCTTCACCCAGTTCCATGCTCTATGCTTCACATATCCTGTCCTCAGAAGGCAGAGCCCCTGTCCTTGAGAGAGGCTTCTTGCTATGGATTTCTCATCTTTGAACCAAGGGTTCAGATGCTGCCCCTCACCTGCAGTTCTCCCTAGGCAGAATACATCACCGCTCCCATGTACCCCACAGCCCTGTGTACACCTCCTCTGTATCACTCTCACTCAGAGGCATCCCTCTCTTGACATGATTGACTATCCCGCCACTAGACGATGAGCTCCTAGAGGCAGGGAGCAGGACCCTTCTCCCCTGAGCATCCCCAGCTAAAGAGCATCACAGGGACTCTGTAAGTCACCCCTGATGAGACAGCACAGAGCATCCACTGTAGACTGTGCTGTCATCAACGCCCAATCACTCCTCCAAGCCACTGAGCCAGGCCCAGCAGGTGACCTGCTCGGGCCAATGAAACGCAAGCAGCCGTGATATGTGTTCACTCAGGGCAGAAGTTTCCGAGCCGGTCCTTGATTCTCTACCCATATCGCCAATGGTGGTACTGCTGCCCAAGCTGGTTCCTGGAGTGAGGAAGATGACGACAGGCTAGCAGCATCCTTGGGCCAGCCCCGGATGGACATGTGACCTGAGCAAGAAATAAGCCAAGATTTGGAAGCTGCTTGTTACTGTCACATTCTGGCAAAGCAAGGAGAGAAGGAACAATGCATCCCATACCTACCCAGGAAAGTACAGATGTCAGCACTTGGCTGGATACCACTAACATGGCATGGTTTTCAAAGTCAGCCTACTCTGACTGTGTTTCACACAACTAAATCCAAACAAGGAAGAGGAACTGGGGCATGTTAGACTGAGGTTTCAAGGCAGATAGACTTGGGTTCAAATTCAAATGAAGACATATCTGTGACCTTGGACAAGTCCCTTTACCTCTGCGAACCTCAGCTTCCGGATCATAAAACAGATGCCACCATACCTACCCAACAAGGGCATTCTTAAACCATCGAGAGTACAAACACTGTATGTAAAGTGCCTAGTGCTCTGGGAGCCCTTCAGCGCTCATGGTTGCCAATTCCTCTGATTTACTTTCTCAAAGATACCTGGGGAGCAGAGAGCCAGGTGACCCAGCCTGAACACTAAGTCCTGGCATGGGAAGGCACGGGCACCACCCACCCGCCTTAGGACAGGGTATACCTGAGATAACACCACCCGTCACTCACAAGGTGCACAGAGAGGCCCAGGATGCTGGTGAGCTGGGTACTCTGAAGCCACCAAGCCAACGCTCCAAGTTGTGCTTCCCACGCTCCCCCCACCCCAAACACACACAGACAAATGGGAGCATTCCCATTTCTGGCTCCTCTGGGGCAACTGAATCCTGGCCTCCACTGACCCCGTGTTGCTTAAGAGTCCTCTTGTCCTCATCCTCACTTAATCCCTCCCCTCTTCCTGAGCGGCCCTTTCCACAGGCCCCACCCAGGACTGCGTTCTCTGTCCCTCAGTCTTAGCGCCCAAGCAGAAGACACTTTTGAGGCAGGTTGGCAGCAACTTCTTGGAGATGGGGGCACCTCCCATATGCTTTCAGCTGTTCCTCTAAGCCTTCAGACTTGTCTTATTTAGGGACATAACAGGTGTGTGGGTGCTTAGTCGCTCAGTCATGTCCAACTCTTTGTGATCCCGTGGACTACAGCCCGCCAGGCTCCTCTGTCCATGGGGGTTCTCCAGGCAAGAATACTGGAGTAGATTGCCAGGCCTTCCTCCAGGGGATCTTCCCAACCCAGGGAAAGAACCCAGGTCTCCCACATTACAGGCAGATTCTTTACCATCTAAGCCACAAGGGAAGCCCTGACATAACAGGAGGTTAATCCTCATGAACAAGGGGTCCCATAAAAGCCTGAAACTGCACCCTCATAATACAGTCCATAAGCCAAAGCCTCCACAGCTCCTTTCTGGGGAAAGTCTGACATGTCTAGGTACTTGGGACTCATGAGGAAATGCCCATCAGAGTGATGCTGTGCAAAGATACAAAGCAAGGCTCATTCTGCACAAAAACATGGGAACCACTTTTGCTGATCACTTCCTAGGTGCTGGGCACCATGCTGGGTACTCTACATGTGCACCTCACGAAAACCCTCCACGATGCCTGCCATTATCTTATTTTACTGTGCATGCAGGAGCTAATGCTCCCTAAGGGCAGAGGACCCTAGAGGCTCACATAGGAATCTTCTGATCCCAAGTCTCAAGCTCCTTCCTACAACCTCTTCACAGAATTAACTATCCTCTTCCCTTAAGGGCTGAGCAAACCTTCCCTGATTTGTAGCCCTTCCTGGAATAGCATTTAAAATTGCTTTCAATAAAAAATGTTTTAAATGAACCTAATCCTTCATAGTTTGGAAACATGAAACACCTGCTTTGTCTCAGCAACTGTATCTCCTGATTAAAACAACTATAAACCACCTCCTCCACCCCTTCAGATCACGGGCTTCTTAAAGGCAGGGGCTATAAATTATTCCACCCAATACCCTCAGGAGTGTGGCAAAGAGTATTGATCAATAGCAAGTAAAATAATTAAATCATCCCTTCCCACCTCATTCCAACAATTGTCTCCTCTCCATCATCCCTCACATCTTTATCCATTCCATTCCCTCAATCACTAAATAAAACCAAATTATCAACATTAAAAAATAATAGCACTTCCCTAGTGGTCCAATGGTAGGGAATCCACCTGCCAAGGCCAGGGGTCACGGATTCAATCCCTGGTCTGGGAAGATTCCTCATGCCAAAGAGTAGCTAAGCCTGTAAGCTGCAGTTAGTGAGCCTGTGCTCTGGAGTCCCACAAGCCACAACTACTGAGCCCTTGTGCAACTACTAAAGCCTGTGGACTCGAGAGCCCATGCTCTGCAACAAGAGAAGCCACAATAAGAAGATCGCACACCGCAACTAGAGAGTAGCCCCTGCTCACTGCAACTAGAGAAAGATTGTGTGAAGTAGCGAAGACCCAGGGCAGCCATAAATAAACAAATAAAATCTTTTTTTAAAAAAAGATCTGTTTCTGACCAAGATGGAGTAAAAGGGACCAGATTTACCTGACTCCTGAAACAAAGGAAGGGGGGTAAATACATTTTAAATGGTTTATAAGACACTGGACATGAGACAACAAAGGACAGATCCTATCTCAGGCATGAGATAGGATCCTCATTCCTAAGAAATAAAAGCCTCATTTCTATAGTTGCCTCATTATCCTGTCCTAAGAGAGTTTCTAGGGTGACAGAGGGGTTGGGCACGCATGGAGGGGACACAGATGGCACACAGGTGTCCTAAATTGAGGATTTAAAGCTGAAAGTTCAAGAAGACAAAGATAGCCAGAATTCACAGACCAGAAAAGAGAGAGATATATACAGACAGAGAAATCAGAATTTTCAGAAGGTCCCACTTAAGTATTTAGCAGAGTAAACCTTTTCCAAGACCAGGAAAAGAACCTCAAGAAAATTTGAGGGAATAGTGCCTGACATTTACACAGGGCTAAGAACAGTGCCTATTTCCAATCAGACTAGAAAACCTCATGATTTACAAGACATTGGGGAGATTACACACAAAGGTTCTGCCTCAGCAGTAATAGCTGTGGTCTTGCCTGACAAATGTAAAAGCAAGACTCAAAAGGATCAAACTGTTTTCAAGTAACTTAACTGTACCCCAGAATAAAGTTCAATAAAGTTTTATATTCTAAAAATATAAAAATATCCATCACAATGCAGGTAATCCAACAAAACTCAGAAGGCATGTTTAAGCAGCAGAAAAATGCAAACCATATGAAGAGAAAATCAACCAAACAAAACCAAACCAGAACTGGCACAGATGTCCAAATTAGCAGATAAGAATATTAAAATAGTCATTATTACTAAGTGCCATGTGTTAAAAAGCTAAGGAGAGACATGAAAGAACTAAAATAAGATGTAAATTAGACTTCTAGAGGGAAAAGCTCCAATTTATGAGATTAAAAAATAAATTAATATTGCATTAGATATAGTAGAAAAGAAGATTAGTGAACTTAAAGACATAGCAAAAGGAAGTATCCAAAAGGAAATAGCAGGTACTATCTTACACTGCTCAGAATGACCATTAAAAAGTCTACAAATAATAATTCTAGAGAGGAGAAAAAGGGACCCTCCTATACTGTTGGTGGGAATGTAAATGCAAGCCACTATGGAGAACAGTTTGAAGTTTTCTTTAAAAAGTAAAAACAGAGTTACCATATGATTCAGTGATTCTACTCCCAGGTAAACATCCAGAGAAAACTGTAATTCAAAAAATACATGCACTTCAAAGTTCATAGAAGCATTATTTTTACAACAACCAAACCACAGAAACAACCTAAACATTCATTGACAGAGGAATGGATAAAGAAGATGTGGTACATATATGCAATGGAATATTGCAGTCATTTTAAAAAATGAAATAATGCTATTCGTAGAAACATGATTGGACCTAGAGATTGTCAAACTGAGTGAAATAAGTCAGACAGAGAAAGACAAATATAATGATATCAATTACATGTGGAATCTTCAAAAATGATACAAATGAACTTATCTACAAAACAGAAACTTGTGGTTACCACCAGGCTGGTCTCTTCCGAAAGCTGTGAGGGAAGGAACTGTTTTACGCCTCCCTCCTTAGCTGGTATATGGCTGTCTTCTCCTTGTGTCGCTTCATATAGTCTTCCCTTTATGTATGTCTAGCTCTGGGTTTGTTTTTTATCAAAATAGCAGTCATACTAGATTAAGGCCCACCCTAGTGATCTCATCTTAACTAATTACACATGCAGTGATCCTACTTCCAAATAAGGTAACATTCTGAGATACTATGAGTGAAGCCTTTAATATGAATTTTGGGGGGGTTATAATTCAATCCATAACGTTCAGTAAGATTAACAGCCAGTTTCTCATTAGAAAGGAAGGAGGTGAGAAGGCTAGGGGGGAAAAAAAGCTTACAACCAAAAATTCTACATCCAGAAAAACTTCCCTTCAAAAGTGAGAGAGAGGTTATGTCAAATGAAATCAACTATTCACAAAAGGACAAATACTATATGATTCTACTTATATAAGGTATATGGAATAGTTAAATTCATAAAAGCAGGAAGTATAACGGTGCTAACCAGGGAAAGGGGAGTAGAGGAATAAGGAGTTACTGTTCAATGGTTACAGAGATTTCAGTTTGGGAAGATAAAAAAAAGTTCTGCAGATGGAGTGTGTTGATTGCACAACAATGTGAATATACTTAATGTCACTGAAATGCACATTTAAATATGGTTATATGACAAAGTCAATGTTTTATATATATGTGTGTGTGTGTGTGTGTGTGTGAGATATAAAAAATGAAAGTGAAATTAAGACATTTCCAGATAAACAAAAGATAAGGGAGACTGTTACCACAAGACCTTCCCTATAAGAAATGCTAAAGGGACTCCTTCAGGTTGAAATGAAAGGACACTACAGAGTGATTCAAAACTATATGAAGACATCATGATCTCCAGTAAAGGCAACAACAGAAGCCACTGTTATTGTATTACTGGTCTGTAATTTCATTTTTTATTTCCTACATGATTTAAAAGACAAATGTTTTTTTCAAATTATGAACCTATGTTAATGGACACACCATGTACAAAGATACGACTTGTGATAATGATATAAAGGGGATGGAACTGTTATAGGAGCCTAGTTGTGCTCTTTAGCTGCTATTGAACTTAAGTTAGAATCAATTCAAACTACATAAATTTAGGAGATTAAATGTAATCCTCATGGCAACCACAAAGGAAATATCTAAGAAGTATACACAAAGGAAAATGAAAGAGTAATCTAATCTCACTACCAAAAAAATCAAATATACACCCCCAAAAAGCAGTAATAAAGAAACAAAGAGGAAAGCTATTAGACATACAGAAAACAAACAGCAAAATGGCAGAATAAGGCAACCCTTATCAATAATTACTTTACATATAAATGAGTTGCGTTCAGTCAAAGGTAGAGACTAGAAGAATGGATTTTTTAAAACATAATTCAACTATATGCTGTCTATTAAAAACATTTTAAATCCAAAGACATAAGTAGGTTGGAAGTGAAAGATTGGAAGAAGGTATTTCTTGCACACGATAACCAAAGGAAAACTGGGATGACTATCTTAATATCCGGAAAAAATAGACTTTAAGCCAAAACTGTTATGAGAGACAAAGAAGGATATTATATATTCATAGAAGAGTGAATTCAATGACCTCAGATTCTATTTAAGAATTTGTTTTAAAAAGAGCAGACTTGCAGTTTCCTGTTCTGCATGTAAGGAGCTTAGAACTCATCACTCTGTCAAAAAAAAAAAAGTAAAAAAGCATAACAAACTGAAAAATCAACAACTCCTCTTGGATCCATAAGAGAGGAGTAAACAGGGAAAATCACTAACAGGTGAGTACAGGTAGCTGCAATTTACTGGAGCAGAGACTCACCTATGGGAACCAGTGGTGGGTAAGAAAATTGAAATTGTAGTTGGTGAATTACTGGAGGCTCATTGTGGACAACTCAGAGTTAAAAGTCCAGGGGGCTCCAGTAATAGAAGGGATCTGTGAGATTTGCTTCCAGGAGCTCAACCAGATTCCCATAGTAAATATCAGAGAAAAATACACTGGGGGTCCTGGAATCCCAGCTCAGATTCTGAGGAAAGGGCAGAGTCTCAGTGAGGGGCCTGCGGGTAAGTGGCAGGATGGAGCTGGTGAGCACTGTGGTTCGCTCAGGTCTGGCTCTGCCCCAAGCTGCAGGCTGGCCTGGGACAGCCCTGTCATCCTCAGGCCTCAGTGTCACGACACACACGAGGGACAAGAGCAGTGGGGTGGCTAGAGGGTGCAGTGCGGCCATGCCCGTGCCCGCACCCAGCCCCACGCGGGCTCCGCTGGCCTCAACACTCCGTCTGCCAACAGTTTTCCCTCCGTGGTGAGGCTGCATCAGGACAGATGAGAAGGGGGCTCTCCTGGCGGTCAGAGACCTCGACCTCTGCCCCTCCCAGGCCAGGTGAGGGTCCAGAGCGCTCCTGCAAGCACCACTCCCAGCACCAGCATCGTCAGACTCAGTGTCCTGGTGAGGCTCTGCATTCCCAGAGCTAGGACACTGGCGCCATCAGGACGCCGCATGGGCCAGGCGCCACCTCTCACTCGGTCTTAGGCAGCCCGCGAGGGAGTTCCTGGGAGGCGCCTTCAGGACCGCCCTGGACGTGATGCTCTCAGAGAAGCCCCGTGGTGACACGCTCGCCTAAACCAAATGTGACATTCTTAATGACCCGCAAAAGAGATGCAGCCAGGGAGACGTCAGACACAGAAAGAAAGGGAGCCGCTTCTAATAAACAAGCCGCTTAAATGTCCAGGCCCTGAGTCCCTGCCAAACAGATCAGCGAAACAGGAAACTTGTCCACACAATCAGGTCAGGCCTGGGGGCCATGCAGGGCAAGGAGGAGACGGAGGGCAGTATGGGGTGGGAGAGTGAGGCAGGCATGCTTACAGACCCTCAGGGAGACCCAGCACTGTGTCCCAGCACTTGGCTTCAGTAAGAATAATCACAAGTAACCTAACACATGCACAGTACTCACAGTCTGCCAGCACTGCTCTAAGATAGGTATGTGTAGCTATTGGTGTTAAGTGTAGATCTAGGTTAATATACGGAGAAGGCAATGGCACCCCACTCCAATACTCTTGCCTGGAAAATCCCATGGATGGAGGAGCCTGGTAGGCTGCAGTCCATGGGGTCTCAAAGAGTCGGACACGACTGAGCGACTTCACTTTCACTTTTCACTTGCATGCATTGGAGAAGGAAATGGCAACCCACTCCAGTGTTCTTGCCTGGAGAATCCCAGGGACGGGGGGAGCCTGGTGGGCTGCTGTCTATGGGGTCACACAGAGTCGGACACGACTGAAGCGACTTAGCAGGCTTAGCAGATTAACATATACATTGTTGTTGCTATTGTTGTTTAGTCACTAAGTCATGTCCGACTCTTTTGTGACCCCATGGACTGTAGGCCACCAGGCTCCTCCTCCCTCCATCAGATTTCCCAGGCAAGAATACTGGAGTAGTTTGCCATTTCCTTCTCCAGGGGATTTTCCCGACCCAGGGACTGAACTAGTGGCTCCAATGGCAGGCAGATTTCTACTGCTGAGCCACCAGGGAAGCCAATACATACGTTATATATTAGTACAGATAAATGCAGCTATAGGTCCAGATTAGTCATATTGGCAGATAGAGACACACACAGAAGCAGAGGTATATAGATTAAGCACCTATCTTAATCCTCACAACCCAGGGAATAGATACTTAATCTTCCTATTTTATAGACGAGGAAACAAGGATAGCAGACAGCCTGGACCACCGCTGGGAAGTGACCCTGGGAACCTGACCCTTCATCATGGACCTAGGAAATATGCCCTGGGGAGCAGCCTGTGTACCCCCATCTCTGCACAGTCAAAGGACAGAGATGGAGGCAATTGCTAAGATGCTATCACCGGGGAAAAAATTTCTGGTTTTTATGGTTCCCTTTCCTGCCTTTCCACTGGTTTAGAGAAACGAGCACGGGCTCCACAAGGCCCCAGCTCCCTCCTACAAGTGAGGCCACAGGAAGCAGAGTGGGAATTGGCAGCAGGACTGCCCTCCACAAAGGGCAGGGAGGGAATGCTTCTCAGCAGCTCAGCATATGGTTAAGATCCTGGAATCGGATCAGATGCAGGATGAAATCATTGCCCTGCCAGGCACCAGATACGTGACCAAGAGAGAGTCACCTGACTTATAACCTCTTTTCCTCATCTGTGAAGTAGAGATGACAGCGATACCCACACCACGTGATGGAATTAACAAAGCTCTCTGCTCGGGGCCTGGCATCGCACAAAAGCTCCATCAGTGTTACCTACTCTTTGTGTCACTGAGAAGCCATCAGCACCCATGCAGGGAAACAGAGGGGAAAAACGAGGGCCCTGGGGACCCTGCCCCTCTCCCCTCCCCCCACTGGTTTGGGTTACCACTGTCTGGGCACATTCAAGGTCCCAGAGCCTGGGTCACAGACAAACAGCCACATGTGTTTTCTGAGTCAAACCATGTTTCATGGTTATAGCATGCTCCCTCCTCTCAGGATAGCCCAGGCTGGTGGGGGGAGGCAGACACATGACATGTGAAACACACTCCTGCTAGTGCAGTGAGAGATTAGGGAGCAGGAGAGGGCGGCCACTCTGTTTGGCAACTGGAAGACTCCAAGGATCAGGGCTCTCAAGGAGGAGTGGGTGAGATGCAAAAAGATGCATGAGACAGGCTTGGAGGCATGGAAGTAACCTGGGGAACAAGAGGACCAGTAGGGAAGGAGCTCCAGTGAGGGAGGAGAGGAACCAAGGCTAGACAGAGCAGATAGACCACGCAGAAACCCAGATTGTAAAGGTCACCAAAGTCTCCACCATATTCCTGAAGGAACGGGTTAAGTGTTCACAAAGTCAGCCCTTGCTGAAAATTATGTGCCCACTTCAAAGCAGGAGATAACTAAGGAAAAGTCCAAAGCACTGTGTGATGGTCTCAACTAATTTATCAATTAATGAAAGGCAGCTGCTGCTACTGGTTTATCAAGTCTTTTGCAACCGAGAAAAAAATGCACATGAATGACTATACTTGTGTTTGGCCCAGCCCCCTGATTCAGATGGTCTGTCTGGACGGTGTTAGGACCCAAAAGAATGGAAAGGAGGCTCATCCTGAGAATATGATGCTCAGGCAGACCTCTGACCATTAACTGGGCCATCAGAGAGACCTCAGGATACAGCCAGCCATCCCCCTCCACAATGTACACCCCAGCAGGGTGACCACACCTCCTGGTTTGCCCTACACAGCTGGGATGCACTTGTGTTTTGGCATAATTATTAATAGCACCAGCTTTCAGAGGCTTCCCGTGTTGGATGCGATCAACCTAAATTCTGAGTCATGTGTTTTTAGCTCAGAACTCCTGCTGTCCTGGGACTTTCTGAGACTACTTAGACATCCCAGAAAGTGGCTGGGATCCAGATCAACAGAGGATGTACGTGCAGACTCCAGGAAATTCCTCCTTCTTCAGTATCTCACCTGGGGTGTGCCCAGAACTGCCAGGGAGGCATCCTCCACCTCTGACACGCTCTTCTGGCAGGCTCAATCCCTGCTATGTTCTGCCTCCACCAAAGGTGCTGGTTAGTGAGTCACAGCATTGCCTCTTGGGAAAAAGATCCCCACGGCAGTGCTCTTGACCACCCAAAGATGCGCTGACAGGTGCCAAGCTGTGCATGGTAGAACCTGAGTGTGTGCAAGAGAACAGAACTCTCATTTCTCATCACGGGCTGCCTTCCCTACAGAATCTCACCACTGATGCACCTCCCCGCCATGCCAGAGCTGCGAGCAGCAGCAAATACCAAGAGCCCCAATGTCTCCTGGACAGGAACCCCCTCAGCTTGAAGGACTAGCACAGCCACCAAGAACATGCTCAAGGAGGCTAAGAAAGCCCGCTGTCTCCAGCCAGGATTCTGTAAGGGCAATAATGGTGCCTGTCATTTGAACAGTGTGTGTTCATTTATATTATTGATTGGGGAGGTTCCCTGTAGCAATGTTCAGCTCAAGACTTGGGTTAAAAAGCCCACGAAGGAGGCTTTTCTGGAGACTGTGATTCCCAAATGTGATTACCATTCACTCCAGAAACTTGCTCTTGAATTGAGTCAGAGATGGTAAACAAGATAGAACCTCATGAGGACCCAGAAGTCCTACGGAACACCCACACTAGCCCTTTGGGTACATTCTACGGGAAAAGCATCTTGCTTGGCAGCCACCCCAAAATGGCACCTGGGGGCTGGCTCTCAGGCTTCACCACAACCATTACTCGACCAGCACTCAAATTGCCAGATGACTGCCAAGATCCTTCTCTGAGCCATCACTGCTGCTCATCACAACAGGTTATGTCAGCCTCATGAACGGCAGGCAGTGCAGGCACGAGGTTACCCCAGGCAAGCTCCAGGGGGATGCCTGCAGGAGAGCGGCAGACCCTTCCATCTCCCCATCCCCCTGATCCCCATTCAGCATTAGGAAGTGGTCTTACCCACACTTCATGTCACTTATGCCTGCTGTAGCTTAAATGTAAATGAAACTATGTTCTGCCCCACAGCTCTTATCTCACTGAAGCCCAAGAGCCCATGGCCATTAGAACTACAAACTTAGGTGAACTCCTAAGTCCATGTCACTCAAGGTTAACAGACTGATAGACCAATGGACCCTACCACGCTGACTGGAGAAGCACAATCCATGAGGGCCAGAGCATCCATAACCCTCAAACTTTCTAACAAGACCAGTTGTCAGCTCCCAGGAACATCAACCCCAGTCACAGTGGGAGCTTCCGCCCTGTGATACGGGGAGTAACTGGAGGTTTTGATCAGAGTGATGTGATGTTAGTTGTTCATATCAGCATTACTCTGACTGCCACTGAGATCAGGCTGAAAGAACAAGGGCAGAGGCAGGGAAACCATTCCAATAATCTGAGCGAGAGATGGTGGTAGCTGAGACCAGAGTGGCAGCTGTTGGGGTGAGGTCTGGGGCAATGTGGAAGGATGGGCTGCTGGGGCAAGGGAAAAAGAGGACAGTGAGATGAACTCCACGATGTGGGGCCTGAGCACTGGGAGTGATGGGCAGATAGAGAAGACTTGGGGAGCCTGCATGGGCTGAAGAACTAAGCTTGGCCAGGGACATGCTCAACTAAGCCATCCAAGTGGACAAGTACGTCTGGAGTTGAGGACAGTGGCTGGCTATACTTGGGAGTCATCTGTATGTACATGGTATTTTAAAAAGGTCCAAATCACCGGGAAAGGGAGTGTCACTAGAAAAGAGAAGAGGTTCAAAGTCCGAGGCTTGGACACTGCAATGTGGAGAGGTCATGGAGGTGAGACTCAGCAACAGAACCAGGAAGGCTGGCTGGACAGCTGGGAGGAAGAAGCCTGCTCCCCCTGCTCCCCAGTCCTGTGGAAAGTGTGCAGGAGGGAAAGTGTCTAGTGTCCCAAAGGCTATAGATAGGTCAGGCCAGAAAAGATTAGATGACTGCATCACTAGAGCAACATGGATATTGAGGGGGGAGTTCTGATAGAGTCTCGAAGGCTCGCTCCTGACTTCAGAGGATTCAGGAGTGACTGGAGGGAAGGCACGAGAGCAGAGAGCAGAGATGGTGCTGCAAAGGGGCAGGGAAGTGGTGCAGTAATGAAGAGGGAGTCTTCATTACTCCAGGCCAGGGGTTTTTTAAGGCAGGAAAGGATAACACAGTTCTATGTATAAGCTGTGGCTTCCCTGGTAGCTCAGAGGGTAAAGAATCCACCTGCAATGTGGGAGACCTGGGTTCGATCCCTGGCCTGGGAAGATCCCCTGGAGGAGGACATGGCAGCCCACTCCAGTATTCTTGCCTGGAGAATCCCCATGGACAGAGGAGCCTGGCAGGCTACAGTCCATGGGGTCGCAAAGAGTCAGACACGACTGCTTGACCAAGCACACAGCACATGCCTAAGCAGATAGAGAAGACCGACAGAGAAGGAAACTTGACCACAAAGAAGAGAAGGGAGATCTGCTGGGACAGCGGCTTTGAGTAAACAAGAAGGGACTGAACGCACAGCTCAAGGGGAGAGGTAAGAACATGGACGCTTCAGAAGCGACCCAGAGCATCATCTGGAGTGCAGACTGGTGGGCAAGCCAACTTGGTGGTGAGCAAGGGAGAGTTCTCTTCCATTGGCTTCTATTTATCAATGAAATATAGAGGAAGAAAGTCTTCTGCTAGTGAGAATGGGCAGCACAGATGAGAGAAGATGTTAGAGATCTTAAAAGAGAAGAAAAGGCAAAGGGAATGGAGAAACACAATATGATGGAGCCAGCACAAGTAAACAGCCCCTTACATCATGAATTTAAAGTGAGACTGGTCGGATGCTGTGGCACTGTGCTTATGAACTATATATTGTCATCTAAATCTTGTCTTCTAAAATCCTGTATTTCCATTCCAAGTTTTCACAAGAAAACAAGAATAAAACTATCTAAACACTGGGAAAAAATTAATAACAAAATGCCTCCTGAGAAATCTGTATGCAGGTCAAGAAGCAACAGTTAAACTGGACATGGAACAATGGATTGGTCCCAAATTGGGAAAAGAATTCCCAATTCCTCTCATCAAGGCTGTATATTGTCATTCTGTTTGTTTAACTTATATGCAGAGTATATCATGTGAAATGCCGGGCTGGATGAAGCACAAGCTGGAATCAAGATTGTCAGAAGAAATATCAATAACCTCAGATATGCAGATGACACCACCCTTATGGCAAAAATCAAAGAGGAACTGAAGAGTCTCTTGATGAAAGTGAAAGAGGAGAGTGAAAAAGCTGGCTTAAAACTCAGCATTCAAAAAACTAAAATCATGGCATCCAGTTCCATCACTTCATTGCAAATAAATGGGGAAACAATGGAAATAGTGACAGACTTTCTTTTCTTGGGCTCCAAAATCACTGCAGATGGTAACTGCATCCATGAAATTAAAAGACACTTGCTCCTTCGAAAAGCTATGACAAACCTAGACAGCATATTAAAAACCAGAGACATTACTTTGCCAACAAAGGTCCATATAGTTAAAGCTATGGCTTTTCCAGTAGTCACGTATGGATGTGAGAGTTGGACCATAAAGAAAGCTGAGTGCCGAAGAATTGAGGCTATTGAACTGTGGTGTTGGAGAAGACTCTTGAGAACCCCTTGGACTGCGAGGAGATAAAACTAGTCAAACCTAAAGGAAATCAGTCCTGAATATTCATTGGAAGGACTGATGCTGAAGTTGAAGCTCCAATACTTTAGCCGCCTGATGTGAAGAACTGACTCATTTGAAAAGACCCTGATGCTGGGAAAGATTGAGGGCAGGAGGAGAAGGGGACAACAAAGGATGAGATGGTTGGATGGCATCACCAACTCGATGGACATGGGTTTGAGCAAGCTCTGGGAGTTGGTGATAGACAGGGAAACCTGACATGCTGCAGTCCATGTGGTCGCAAAGAGTCGGACATGCCTGAGCGACTGAACTGAACTGAGACTGGTCAGCATGTCTGTTCATTTTTCTCCACCAGAAGCAGCAAGTGGGGGTGATTGTAGGTCACATCTGAGCTTGTCTTGTTCATCTGTATCTCTGGCACCTAACAACATTCTCTAGGTACTTGGTAAATGTTAAAGAAGTGAAAAGATGAGGGAGAGAGATGTGCCAATGAGATGTACACTGTGCCCATCTGGCACCAAAGCCAGAGAGATCTGAAAAGTATCCTGTCCCTCCGACTCTATAGGGCCATTTCCATCAGTTAATTCCAAACTCACCTCCTCTTTTCTCCTGAGATTGATGCTTCTGATTCCTTGCTCCTCCTGTTTCCACGAAGGTTCATACAGCTGGGACCAGCCCAGCCCTGGCAAGCCCTGCTGGGAACAAGGTGGATCCCTGTCCTGCCTGCTCCACCAGCTTCATGCTAATCACAGTATCTTCTGCACCACGGCCAGAGCCACAGCGCCTCTCTTGCTCCCACAGCTCCTCAGGATGTCTGAGAACCAACATTCAGTTCCTATGGCTCACCTTTAAAGGGAGTCATTAGCAAAACTCTACAGCAAGAAGGGAAAATGCTTATGATATAATAAAAGAGAAGCCACGGGATGCCAAACAGATCATCATTGAGGTTACAGCTATGCACAATGCCTGTCTGAGGATAAGTTCTAGAAGGAGCCATGGAAAAATTTCAACTATTTGCTTATTAAAATGGTAACACTGTGGGTTACCCCCTTGTTTCCTTTTTGAATTCTGCAGTTGTTATTACTATCTTGGTTATATAATAAATAAAATGTGTAATTATTAAAATTGATTATTCTACCACTGTATTCTACCAGGTATAAATAGAAAATAAAGTTAAAAAGGAGATCTCATTCACAGAGTCATCAAAGACTGTAACTACTTGGGAGTAAATTAAACTAAAGATATGCATGACCTACTTAAGAAAACTACCAAACTTTATTGGAGTTATAAAAGATAACTTGAATAAATAGAGAAATAACTGTTCCCAGATGGAAAGACTTTATGTTATAAAGATGTCAGTTTTCCCCAAAGTTAATTTATAAATTTAATTTGATTCCAATCAAAATCTCAAAAGGATTCCTTAAAGGAATTAAATAAAATTATTCCAAAATCATTTTGAAAATAAACAGATGAGAATAGTAAATCTGTAAATGGGGAAAAAGAGAGGTAATTAGCTATAAAAACATATTATAAAGCAAAATAATTTAAAATATTTGGTAAGATGTTGGGAAAAACCCGAACAAACTTTTTGGTCAACCCCATACTATGGAACTGGCACAAATATAGAAATGTGAATGTGAGTTTAAAAATCCAGACCTAATTGCACTAAGAATTTAATGTATTACAAAGTAGGGACTACTGAACATTGGAGAAAGGAATTCTCGGTTGACAAATTATGCTGCGATAACCAGTAATTTTGAGGAAAAGTAATTAACTCAGAACACATTTTACCACACACTCCAAAATATAAACTCTAGACAGATTAAAGAATCAAGCAAAGAAATCAAATGAAAACAAACAAAAAAAATTAGCAAGAAATATTTATCTGTTCTTTGAAGGGAGTGATAACTTCTCAAGTTTCATGCTGGTAAAAGAAAGTACAAATCACACGCGCACACACACACACACAAACAGATTCAAAAATATAAAAGTACAAAAGCTTTGCAGGAAAGGAACAAGATAACTAAAATAGAAATAGTCTAGGAAAAATATTTGTAGCAAGATGTCAGGCAGAGTGTTGATAACTCTATAATATAAAGAGTGCACACAAATCGTTCTGAAAACTTCAAGATGCCAACAGACAAATGGGCTAAATAGAAAAATCCCCATCCAAAGAGGTGCCTTTAGTGAGTACACATGAAGAGAAAGGCTCCACAGACCTGTGTTAATCAAATGGGAAGTCATTTCACATGTATTAAAATAGCAACAGGGAAAAACAAAGGTTTGTCATTGCAACACCAAATGTTTCATGAGTTAAGAGTCAAACTCATAATCTCACATATTGATGAGAAGTGATCCTTTTTGAAAACAACTTGACATTACTATTACAAGTACCACAAAAATGCCCACACGCTTTGACTCAATAATCTCACTTTTTTCCCCAAGAAAATAATTCATGAGAAGGAAAAGCCTACTTTAAGAAGATGGTCAGCATTACATGATTTATAACATCCAGAAACTGAAAACAATCTAAACAATCTCAACCTCTAACAGAGGGGAATGTTTAAGCAAATTAAAGAACATCAACTTAATGGCCAATTTATGCAGCCATTGAAATGATAATTATGAAAACTCTGTAGCTACAGTGAAAAATGTTTACAGTATAATGAAGAAAGCTGTAACCAAAACTGTAGTTGTGCTGTGATTAAAGATGTGCCCCTGGATCAAGGACTAGAAAGAAATATAGAAAATGAAAATAGAACCAAGGGGCTTGGTTCTATTATTTCCATTCCAATGTAATAGCATTTTTGTGTACTACATTAAAACTCAGACAAAGGACCCTCTGGCTCTGGGGTCAGCCTCACCTGTCACTTACCCGGAAGTTCCAGAAATCCTGGACGGGGATTGAGGGGTTCTGGTGGCCCCTGACCATTCTCGGTCAGGGCCCGGGGCACCCCCCAGGATCTGGCCTGCCCAGATTCAGTGGGTGCCCTAGACTTGTGTGGTGCTTCTCCTGGGATGCTTGAAACACCATACTTACCTCCTTGGAAAAATCCCATCTTTCAGGATTTATCCCATGGCTTACACGCTCCATGAGGTTTTCTCAGCTCCCTCAGTACCCCATACAAACTCCACCTTCACAGCCCCCTGCAACTCTCCCAGACAGACTTGCCAGTGCATCTGTGTTCTGCTCCTGCTTAGCCTGGGGGTTTTCTTGAGGTCAGTGATTCTGTCCAGTTTGCCTTTGAAGTCCTAGCTCCAACCAGGTACAGAGCGGACATCAGGAAAGACTGGCTCATCTTTCATGCATTGCTGTGCTCCCACTTTCTACCATACATTGGTTGGGGGAGAGGTCACATGGAAAAGTACATAGGAGGAAGGCATGGCATTCAGCCTTCTAGAAGCTTACAGATGAGATGAAAAGGAAGGAAGCTCACACTTAACGCGAAACTGTTGGGGAGTGTCTATGCCTTACCCCACTCCATCCTCACCCAGCCCTATAAGAGGGAACCCTCATCACCTCCACTTTATGGATGCCCTGACAGCTCCAGATGGTCACATCATGCACAGCCAGGAGGTGAACAAATCTGTTGACCCAAAGGTTGTGCCTTTGCCCTGTAACTTCACTCAGCCTGTTTATTTCACAGGGACGCTTTGGGATAGGGACTGGCTTGCCAGATGAGCAATAACACTTTGCTAATGCGGATTGTGAAGTCTTAGTAGAAAGACAGCAGAAATATCCAGGCTTATCCCTTTCCTCGCCCCAAGGCCCACACACAGAGGCCTCCAACCACACTCCCTGCCCTAAAAAGACTCCTTCTCACTGACACTCTCCTAGCATCAATGGCCACTCCAACTGAACAATGGGACGGGGCCATGGGTTAGAGAGTCATGAGGCCAAGAAATGCAGGCACCATTAGCTTACCTCTGCCTGGGCTATCCAAGCCTCTGTCTGATGGAATATATAGTGGGTTCAGTAGTTCCCCCCCCAAAAAATGTTTCATCCACTGGAATCTGAGGATGTAACTTATTAACGGAAATAAGGTGACTATAGATGTAATTATTTGGATCGAGGTCCAACTGGATTAGGGTGGGCCCTAAATCCTCACAAGGCCTGGTGGTCTTATAGGGAGATGAGAGGATACCAGAGACACACAAAGGGAAAAGTCCTCAGGAAGATGGAAACAGAGACCAGAAGGATGCTTCTACAAGTCATGGAAGCCCAAGGACTGCTAGAAGTCACCAGAAGCTAGAAGAAATAAGGAGGGTTCTTCTCTAAAGCCTTCAGAGGGAGTATGGCCCTACTGACACCTTGATTGCAGACTTCTAGCCTCCCGAAAAGAAGAAGAATACATTTTGGGTGTTTTAAGCCATGCAGCTTGTGGTAACTTGGTACAGAAGCCCTAAGAAACTGGACAAGACACCTCCCAAGTCCACCTGGAAACAGCCTTCCTCACATGCAATTCTCTAGAGGCTCCATTCCTTGTCTGGTCCTGCCCTTAGGGTCACACAGATTGACCTCTTCAAGGTCCCAGCAGAACCATCCAATGCTTATGAATGAAGCTCTAGTAACTCTGACGTAGGAAAGGCAGAGTCCCTGAAGCCCTGGGATTCCGGGCTGCACCCCACTAGAGCCAGCCATTCCACACCCCCATCTGGAGAAGGGGTTTAGAGTCCAGTGTGGGACCCCGGGAGCCTGTGCCAGGAGGGAGAGACAGGACAAGACAGACCCACAGCATCACAAGACAGCAGGAAGAGCAGGGGCTTTGGAAGCAGGAAGACTGATTTCAAACTCCATCTCCAGCATTTACCAGCTGGGCGATCTTACAGAAGTTGCTGAAAGTGAGCAATGCTATGAGAGCAGGGAGCATGGCACAGTCCATCCTGCTGAGCTAACACATGTCTGCAGGCCAGGCAGGCCCTGCAAGTTCCTTCTGCCCTCCTAGGAAAGCAAAAAAATAAAAATAAATCCTTATTTGAAAAGTAAAATAGACCCCTCACAGGAGCAGAAAAGAGACAGCTGGATCAGCTCCCCATGGGGACCCAGCAGGTCACAGATGAGCTCAAGAGCATGCGGGTCTATGACCCATGGCTCCCAGCTTGGCCCTGCTGCCCAGGCCCTGGCCCTGGCCCTCTCTGGCTCAGGGCAGCTCGTCGACTTTTTGCTTCAGGTTGCACTGAAGAAAAACCCCAAATCAATCGTCCCCATCTATCTATCTCTGCCACTGACACCCTTCATTTCCGTTCATTTTCCTTCCTGTTGTGCTAATGGTGTGTGGCTAAGCCACAGTATAAAAGAAGAGATAAAATTATACAGCATTATCTTTCCCCTGAGCCTGAGCACATGTGTTTTTCTCTCCAGCTCTACTGATTCTTTAAAGAAAGGAGTGCGCACAAATCTCCCCCAGGTTAGACCCATTTCTCAAGGGGCCCACTGGTCCAGTAGATGGACCTTCAGACATGGAGTATGACTCCAACCTTGTAGCCTGAATTGTCTGAGGAAAGGACCAGCAGGGACCCAGAGATCTTAGAAGAGGAGAGCTAGCCCATCAGCTGCTTGCCTTGCCTCTGAGCTGCGTTGACCTGAACCATTAGCATCACTGGTCCAAGGGATGACAATCATCACTATTAACTGACCCAAGGATCCCCTTCTACCATCGGGCTCTTCCCGCTTCTTAAGTCCTCAGGGCTATTAAAGAAAGCAACTGTTCTCAGCCTTTGCATAACAGCTATTCTGATCCAAGTGAATACATTCTGGAGTCTTAGGTTGTTCTGAACCTGAAGGGGCCTCTTAAGCCATCAAAGCTGTCCTCACACCCCCAACAACGAGCTGACTCAGGGCATAGCTCACTATTTCTTTCCTGAGTCACTCACCCTGCTAGCTCCGACTCCACCATCCTGGCTCTCAGCCTGGCAGCTGTTTCTCTAAGGCCCCATCTCACTCAGCACAGCTCTGTACCTTTGCCCATGCACTCTCCCCCTGCCCTGGCATCTGGTGAGGACCACTGCCTGGCAGGCAGATCACAGACACAAACAGCAGTGCCTGTGACCAAGTTCTTCCCTGGGACTCGCTCCACAGAGGCAAACACACCTCCTGAGGAGACAAATCTGCAGGAAGAGGCACTTCTATGAGTGAGGAAATGGGAACAAAAAAAGGAACCAGGGATGGCTCTGATGTCCGTAAGAGTCTGGGAAGCACTATGGTTGTCTTTCAGGAGTGAAAACTCCATTGAGAATCTGAAGCAATTAATGAGTCCTTTCCCCACCTCCCCAAATGTGTACACTCACATCCAATAACATCCACCAACAATTCCAAGTTGTAAAGGACCCCTTGATGCCCAACCATGAACTGCACTGAAAGACATTTTTCTGTGCCTTTTGATATCATGCAACATGAAGCACACAGCACCTGCTGATGCATTCTCTCCACAAAGGTCTTACATGGATCACGCTCTCCTCCAAACCTAACCAGTTTATAGACAACACAGGGAACAGATGAACAAGTTAAGTGACACCATGAAGAAAAGTGAAAGTGTTAGTTGCTCAGTCACGTCCACTCTTTGAGACCCCATGGACTGTAGCCCGCCAGGTTCCTCTGTCCACAGAATTCTCCAGGCAAGAACACTGGGCGGGGTTGCCATGCCCTTCTCCAGGGGATCTTTCCAACCCAGAGATCGAACCCTGGTCTCCTGTACTGCAGGCAGACTTTTTACCATCTGAGCCACCATTTAAATGCAGCAGGGGACACTTTCTTCAGGACAAATGGCCCATGAACCACAACAAGTCAATGTCATAAGAAAGAAATGGGGGCCGGGGAGGGGGGGTTGGGTAGGGAGGGAGTACTGTTTTAGACCCTGACTACTCAAGAGTGTATTCCATGGGCCACCAGCAGCAGCATCACTTACAGTTTGTTAGGAATGCAGAAGTTCATGCCCCTCTCAAGTCCCTAAATCATAATCTGTATTTAACAAGAACTCTAGGTGGTTCACAGGCACACATGAAAATTTGACAAGCACTGGTATAAATAAGAAGAAACTTAGAAGAAATATCAACGGATGGCAACAGTTAGTCTTTGACTGAATCTTGACTTGAACTTATCGGCTATTAAGAGATATTTAGGGGACAACTAGGGAGATCTGAATATGGATTGTTAGATTACAATAAGGAACATGATTATTATTCGCGGCATGACAATGGTGTTGTGATTGTGTAGGAAAATTTCCTGAAATTTTTAGGGATAAACACTTAAGTATTTACGAGTGAAATGTCATGTCTGTAATTTACTTCAAAATATTTCAACAAGAAAAAAATAGTAGGTGAAGCAGATCCATAGCAAAATGTTAACAACTGTTAAATCCAGGTGATGGATATGTGGGTGTCCATTATACTATTCTACTACTTTTCTGTATGTATGAAAAAACTTATGATAAAACTGAGAAATAAAAGGAAAGACTCTTTTACAGCATTAAAGAGATTTTCTAAACAAAAAGGAGAGTGCTCCTCAGGTAGGAGACAGCTCAAGTTGTTTCCCCACTTGGCAGGGATTAGGCTCTGCAGGAAGGCAGTGGAGGAGGGGCAGGCAAGGGGAGAACACACACTGCTGGAATACCTACTACCTACTAGGCACAAGGGTGTTTGTTTTGGGATTCCCAGCTGGCACTGTGGTAAAGAATCCGCTTGTCGATATAGGAGACTCAGGAGAAACAGGTTCAATCCCTGGGTCAGGAAGATACCCTCAAGGAGGAAATGGCAACCCACTCCAGCACTCTTGCTTGGGAAATCCCATGGACAGAGAAGCCTGGTGGTCTAGGGGTCATAAGAGTCGGACATGACTGAGTGGAGCAGAGGCAGGCCAGCGGAGAACATACATTGCTTGAATACCTACTACCTACTAGGCACAAGGGTAGTTGCTGTTTATTTTCCTCATTTGTCTCTTTTTTTTTTAAATTTTTTTATGTGGACTATTTTTAAAGTCTTTATTGAATTTGTTATAGTAATGCTTCTGTTTTATGTTTTGATTTTTTGGCAGCAAGGAATGTAGGATCTTAGCTCACCGACCAGGAATCAAACTAGCACCTCCTGCATTGGAAGGCGAAGTCTTAACCACTGAACCAGCAAGGAAGTCCCTTCCTCATTAATCTTAACATCACCCCATGAGTTTGGTCTTATTCGCTCCATTTTACAGATGAGGAAACTGAGATGCCTAGGGGATGGCATATCAGCCCACATCACACATTTGGGTCAGGATGGGGGTCTGGATTTCAGTGACAGCCCCAATCCTCTCCGACACAGCAGCAGCCCACCTGATTCCCCAGGGAACTAGTTGAGGAGCCTCACCTGAACTCTCCTCGGGGCACCCCAAAGCTGGCAGGAGCGGGGATGAGGCTCCCCATGAGCAGTTCCCACCCACACTGGTGCCTTTCTGGACAACCCTCCTAGACCTGCCTATGCAAGTTATCTCCTGGCTAATTGACCTCACAGCTACTGACCTTTTAAAGACCCAACAAATTTTCCCTTTTTAGTCTCAGATCATTACTTCTCATTACACTGCCCTTTCCCATCACCAATATTTCCTCCCCCTCTGACTGGATGCTCTCACGGTATACCTAATAGCTGTGCCAGAAGAAGATGCTATGTCAAGTGTTCTCCGCCACTCTCTCTTCGCAGGCTTTTGGGACCCTTGACCCTGGCAGTGACCCTCTCAGCTCTTACCTCACTCAGAAGAGGTGCTGAGAGGGTCTCAAGGGTCCACTCCCCAGATGACTCCATTGCACTTCTCGATACGACCTACCTGACCTGCCTCTTCAACAACCAGCTTCAAAACGCACTCTTCCCCTTGTCACACCACATGCTCTCCCTGGGGAACTCAGAGGCTGCTTGTTTAAGATGCACCAAGACAAAGGGAGGGCATGAGCAAGGACATGATTAAGAGGAGGGAGGCATCAGCAGAAAGGATTTCTCTGAATAAATGCTCCATGTGTCTCATCTTCAGCTGCCACATTTGGCTCCTCATGAAGTCTGGCCCTTCCCTACTCCCAGCTCTGCAGCTGGGGTCTCAAAGGGGGTCCCACCTGCTCATGGACCCCTGATATGGACCCCAAAAGCATCTGCTAAGCCCCACTGAACTCTGCCTCTGTCTGCTTCTCCCAGCCCAGAGGGCATGGCAGGTGCCAGGGCTGCAGAGAGAGGCTCCCAAAAGCAGGAGGAGAAATGGAAAGGAAGCTAACACTGTGCTTGGCTCTGCCCTATCTATGACATCCACTAATCTCCAGCAATCCTGCAAACTACATGCACTATGGTCTCCCTTTTACAGATGAGAAAATTAAGGCTCAGAGGACAAAGTGTCCTGTCACTGCCAAGAGAGTGAGAAGCAGAGATCAGAACCCAGTCTGGTATACTCAAAAGTCACACTTTGTCAATGGTCAGGGTGCAGGGTGTTCTCCGCCCTCAAACTCACAGATTTAAATATGGGCTACAGGAGCACTTTAAGTCACTGAATGGCATTGTCTCCACTTGTGATGATTAATTTTATGTACCAACGTGTTTAGGCTATGGCAGCCAGTGTCTAGATATTGCTGTAAATGTATTTTTAAAAGTGATTAACATTTAAATCAGTAGACTTTGAGTAAAGCCGATTATCCCCTATAATGCTGATGGGCCTCATCTAATCAGTTGAAGATCTTAGCTCAAGGTCCCCCAGAGAAGAAGGAATTTTGCCTACAGACTGCCTTCAGATCCAAGACTGCAACATTAATTCTCCCCTGGGTCTCCAGCCTGCTGTCCTGCTCTGGAGATCTGGACTTGTTAGCACCCACACTCATGTGAGTCAATCCTTAAACGAATAAATAACTGTCTCTTGCTCTTGCTTTTGACAGACTGATGGATGGATGGAGGAGGGGAGACAGACAGAGAGAAATAAGCATGCCTATTGGTTCTGTTTATCAGGACAACTCCGATGAATAAAACAGTCCCTGGAGTAAGCCCTCGTCAAGATCCTGTTGCTGGTCAGGAGCATGGGGGTGCTGAGAGACAGGCAGAGAAGCAGGACCTATGCCTGCCCTGAGATGTGTCCCATAAAGTTTTCTTTATTTCTCTTAAAGTGACTGGAGGCAACATTGTTAAGGATTGATCTTGGCTTTATGATGTGTAAAACTCAAAAGAAAGAGCTCTTAGTTTATAACCATGTGATTCCAAGACCTCATTCCCCGCCCCTCATTCCTTCCTGCCCGAGGAAGCAACAGAACATCTAATACCCACAGCAGAGGTCCCAAACGCTGCAGGAGCAGGAGCAGAAGTGTCACCGTAGCTGGAAGCGCTTCTGCACAGAGAAACTCTCCAGTTCAGCCTGTGCAGACAGAAGGGAGTGGAGTCTTTATTAGTCCCAGCATCAGCTCCCAGAAATAGTTGGGAGTTGGGGATTCCAGTGAGGTCGTCCCCCAGAGCCAGACCACTAAGACTCTCCCAGGACTCCAGAAAGACAGATCACACAATATCTTGGATCCTCTGAGAAGGAAGGCCGGACCCTCCCAGTGAGCACTTTCTACACTTTGTCTCTAATCTTCCCAACAATCCTATAAAGTAACACTGTCCGCATTTACAGTTGAAGAGCCTCAGGCTCAAGAGTTGTCACAGCCCTTTTTCCAAAGTCTTTGCAACAAGATGGTTGGAAGCCAGGATTACAAATGAGTGTTTCGACTTCAAAAACGCAAGTTCCTGGTTGCAGCCCAAATCCTCCCGCTGACCTTTAGAAGGTGATCAGTGCTCCAATTTACCTGAATACACTTAGAAATGCCCTTTCTCAATGTCTTCTGCCCATGGAAAATGCTGACTCTACCTGACATGTGAAAGTAGAGAAGAGAAACTGCCTTCAGGGATCATCCTACCAAGACTCTTTAAGCAAATCTTCAGATAAACTGGGCTCCCTGCCTCTTCTCCAAAACTAGAATGGATGAGTCCTCTACCCCAGTTGGTCCAGCTTAGGTCTCCCTCCTGCTGGAGCCCCAGGCCACGGGTGGCCCCAGCTTTGGCCTTGGCTCCCACAAGAGCTATGGTGTTAATGCACAGTGGCTTGTCTAGGGCTCTCTTGAGCAAAGCCAATGTAGAAGTCTCTTTCCAAGGGTAGCCTTCCTCAATCACTTTCTCTCACTAATTTAAAATTGTCCCTAATCACACTTGGCTCTTTCTTATCTGTTTCAAGGAGACGTCCAAATCTCAGGGAGAAACAGAGATGCTATATGGAAACTCCCAAATAAAGAGTTGTGGTGACCTGGGATCAGAAACCACAGGGTCTGTAAGATGGTTAAACCCCCTATGTTTGGGGTCAATTTCTTCAGTTCTCTCCCTCCTGCCCTTGCCACAAGTCTGGCTTCCAGAAGCCAACTGTCAAAGAAGAAGATAAGAAAAAGCCATCTTCTTTTCATGGTCAGGGTGTGGAGTGTTTTCATCTCTGAGCCTCTTGGGTATAAACATGGGCTAGAGGAGCATTTCTAAGCTGCTGGATGACACTGTCCCCTACTGTGGGGGTTAATGTTATATGTCATTTGGGTAGGCCATGGTGTCCAGCTACTTGTAGTCTAGATGTATTTCCCCGCCTAGAAAACAAGCGACCTCCTGACACAGAGATCCAGAGTGCTGAGGAAATGTTACATACAATAAACAATAAAAGATCCAGAGAGAGAGCAAGGTACCAGTGACGTCTGGATTGTAGCTCCACCTAAGAATTGCTTAGGGTGATGACGCTGTCCTGGAGCTGTCCAAGGTGCTGGCCTGGCCTTCTGAAGTGTACTGTGATCAAAGCGAAGATGAGAAGAATCACCATCTTTAACCCCACCTTGATGTGAATTCTACCATCCAGGATTCACACACTAATTCTACCTCACCTCCTGTCACCCTGCCCTTCTTGCCTGCTCTCCCCAGACACTTACCTTTGCAGCTGGACCCTACCCTAGAAGCAACTTATCTTCAGCTTCATGGACCTATAAATTGAGCCCACCTCTAAAGGGTGGGTCCCTCCACTCTCAGACCTAAACAAAAACCCACCACACTTTGGGGTGAGGCCTTGACACTCGGCAGAAGCCCCAGAGTCACTTCCAGAAAAGGTGAATATTTGGTTCAAACAGGCTATTGCTCCTGTACACTCTGACAAGTTGGGGAATCTATGCCCAAACGTACAGGTGGAGTAAGAACAAAGCATCGGTCTCAAAAGGATCTTGTGTCACTCTTCATAAGTCATAAACCCTCCTGTAGGGTGATATTGATTAAAGAGAAATCTGCTGTGCTAGAAAAGGAAAATGTACCAGGCTCAACAGTAAGTACATAAAATATACTTAGAAGGTTTCTAAATATATAATTATTTGGTTATTTATTCTTAGAACTAGTATACACTTTATGCTAATAGGAAGATGATACAGTAAATTAGTGGATTTAGGAGAATCTGTCTTAGACTTAGGATCTATAAAGTCGTAGGGGAGATAAAGCAGAGCATTAATTTCCTTGAGACCACAGAGTGAGGCAAGTCCTAAACACAGCTAGATTTGACAGCGTGAAAAAGGGTCAGCTGAACTAAAGCCTGTAGGTTCTATTCTCAGTCACCCATAAGAGGGACCCCCTCCTCATGCTAATGAATGACAATTAATAAAGTCACAGTAAATGAAGTAGCCAGGAACATTTAGTGCTGTAAAAACTACCTGGGTGAGGAAATGGGGTAGAGTCTGGAGGGACCGAGCAAAGGACAAAGAAAGAGGGCAAACGGAATTCCCGGTGATCCAATGGTTAGGACTCCACGCTTCCACTGCAGGGTTCAATACCGGGTCTGAGAACTAAGATCCCACAATCTATGTGCTACAGTCAGCAAAAATGTGGAGCGGGGGGACATAACTGTGAAGGCCAAGGTTTTCCATAAAAAGGAATCAATGAGCCTGTGTTCTAGAGAGTTCTGGGAATGGTGCCTGCTTGTTGTGTCTCTCAAGGGCATGGTTTCAAAGAACTGTAAAGAATTGGAGGAGTCTGCACTGCACCATTTCTACCTGGAAAGAACCCTGGACAGGAGAGATAGTGCTTCTTTCCCCGGCACTGTTATGAGAGGCTTGAATTACTAGCAGCATGGCCTCTAGCCTCCATGGTTAAGGCCATTCAAGAACCCCACACCCAAGGAAAGACCAGTAAGTGAAGTGAAGTCAGTATCCTCCAGTACCTAAACACACGCATGCAATGTGCACACAAAGGTTCCACTGAAGTTCCTCCTCCTTCAAAGCCCCCTTGCTGGGAGAGCCCATCCTCTCCACTGTACCCTGGAAGACAATGCCTCAGTGAGTTCAGCCCCTGGAGCTCTAAACCCTCACCTCCATCACTCCCCTGCAAAATGCACACATCCAGGACCCAGCCAAAGTCACTCTATCTCACACCCATCTTCTCAGAACCCATAGCCAGATCTGTGCAAGCTTATCATCACCCCCTCAGGTCCAAGCTGGCTGATCTGAGGCCACCTTCCAGGGTCAGCAGCCGCAGTTCCACCATCTGTGTAGCTTCTGATTGCTCCTGTTATCACCTGAGCCAAAAATTCCCCATCCTACTCTCTAATGCATCTGCCCTGTCCCAGAGCTATTTAGTGACAACCCTCACACCCTCCTTCCCCAGATCCCCAAGTCCAGATCCTTCTAGCCAGGCCCACAGTTTCTAGTAAATTTAACAGAGATAGCCCAAAGCCCCAAATCTTTAGCCAAACTTCTCAACAGACTGAACCCCAAGATTCTGTTCAGGACAGAACCACATGGAATCTTTATACACTTGGACCTGGTGTCCCTCAAGCACTCCCTCCAGGGCCAATATTTGCAGAGGGTGTTTCCCAGCCCAGGGGCAGAGTGGTAGCACCAGGACTCCAACAGCTCTCAGCCTGTGTCCCACCAATGAGCTCTGAGTCCCCAGGACCGCAATCACAGTTTAAGGTATCAGTCCACCAGTGCTCTTACAGTGTCTGAGTGTTGGAAAGAAGGGCATATATGGGTCCAGACTCCAGGCATCTCTCTGCCTGGTCTGTGGTTTCTGCAAAGAGGCTGGAAATTCCAGAAGAGGCATTTGATGCCACTCAGACCCAGCCAGACATACCTGCTGCCCTTCTGTCATCATGTCCCAAAGACTACACAAGCACTCCAGTCTGCTGAAGCCTGAAATGTCCCCATGTTCACTTTTGGAGCTTCCAAAAAGCCAAAGTCAGAGGAATTTACAACTTGGCCATGTTTGCTAACACTGTGCAGTGGTCTGCACAGAAATAGCCTGTTATCTCTGAGCTCAGATCTCTCCAGCCCAGACAGCAGAGGGTACAGGAAGGTGAGCATGATAGATTTTCAGCCAACCCATCCCGAAAGAGCCTCACAGGTCAAAATGGAAGCAGGAGAGAAGGAGGTGGGTAAGAGGAAGAAGAGAGGGCAGAGGAGGAGGAGGAAGTAGCTTAGGAAGGACCACATAATGTTTTCTGGGCACCCCACCTGTTTCAGCTTGGGAGCTAAGACATCTTCTATTGATATTTTGTTCAGTCCCCCAAAAGTCTGTTAGCCAAGTGTCACCCTGTCTTTACAAATGAGGAAACCCAGACTCAGAGAGGTTAAGGAGTGTCCTTGAAATCACATAGCCTACAAATGCAAACTCAGACAGTCAGGTGTGAAAGACACTCCTGTCTCCACTGTATCATGAAGTTTCCAACAGGCAGTAGGGGAAAAGCTAGGGCAGTTGGGAGACCTGGTCACAGCAGATAAGTGTCATCCACCCTTTCACGCTTGTTCCCATAACATTCTGCCACACCATGCATAGGGTGTTACCCATACCCATAACAAAACTTCCATCCATCAAAGCCTGAGAGTGTTAATGGTGCCCGCATGGACCATGCCCTACCCTCAACCAGGAAAGGCAAATACCTAAACACCTAGACCACATCTTTTTTTTTAATATTTATTTATTTGGCTGTATCAGGTCTTAGTTAGCCAGGTCTTAGTAGCACACAGGATCTTCAGTCTTTGCTGCAGCATGCAGGACCTTTGGGCTTCTCCAGAGGCTCAGTGGTGAAGAATTCATCTGCAATGTAGGAGACACTGGAGACATGGGTTCAACTCCTGGGTTGGGAAGATCCCCTGGAGGAGGGCATGGCAACCCACTCCAGTATTCTCTCCTGGAGAATTCCATGGACAGAGGAGCCTGGCAGGCTACAGTCCATGTGGTCGCAAAGAATTGGACATGACTGAAGTGACTAAGCACATATGGCAGGATCTTTAGTTGTGGCGTGTGGGATCTAGGAATTGAACTGGAGCCTCCCTGTGTTGGGAGCATAGAGTCTTAGCCACTGGACCACCAGGGAAGTTCCCTAGATCAGGGGTCCCCAACGTCTGGGCCATGGATGGGTACCTCCTATCAGATCAGCAGTGGCATTAGAAATAAAGTACACATAGAAATAAAGCACACGATAAATGTAATGCACTTGAATCATCCTGAAACCATCCCTCAGACTGTGGAAAACCTGTCTTCCATGAAATCAGTCCCTGGTGCCAGAAAGGTTGAGGACCACTGCCCTAGACCACATCTTTATGACCCAAGAGTAGAGAAGGGCTGGGGCTTCCCGGCTCCTGAGTACACTGAGCCGCCAGAGTGAAGAAATGTACCATGATCCTTCCCTCTCTCTCTCCCTGCCTCTCCTTCCCTCCAGCCTGAGCTCAGGGTTCAGAAGCTAAAGCAAAACCCACTGGCAGAACTACAGTCTGTTTTAATTAACTGGTTTTGAAACCCTTAGGTCCATAGTTCCAAGGGTTCCCAGTGACTCAGCCCAGGGTGCCCGCCCCACGTGGACAGAAGTGGGGAGCCCAGCTTCTCCCTTGGGGCTGGCTTCCACTTCCCAGCACTTGTAATCCAAGCAAAGTGCCTTCTGGCTGAATGCTACTGTGCAGGCTCTTTCTGCTGACAGGGGCACTTCTGTAAAGTTCAGGCCGTCGTAGATACTGTTAAGTTAAATGTGGATGAAAACAAAGCAAAGCTATCTCCTAATGTTTCCAGGTGGTTTCGCTCTGTTAAGCCCAGATGACATCAGAGTCACTTCACTTTCAAAACAGAAATTATCCCAACCTGGAAAAATGACTTTCCATGGTGGTGCTGAGCAGTGCATGGAGGAGATGCACTTTTTGGTCCCCTGCCCCACCCTACTCACTCTGCCCCTTCCTCTGCTGGAGCTAACGACAAGAGTGCCCACTCATCACCTCCTAAGGGGCAGTTCATCCTTCATCAGTCAGCAAAGGGAAAGTGACTGCTTTCCTTTCCTTCCAAGCTACCCCCTCAGAGAGAGATTTCTCTCGGTCTGCCTCTGGCAACGGAGACAGAGGCCTTGGTCCAGCCTCGCCACCTTCCATGGAGGTGGTGCTGCCTCAAACCTCCAACCCCAAAGGTCAGGCTGGGCATGGAGGCAGCAGAATGGGAAGAGGTGATGGCACAGACAGGGTGGCAGGGGGAAGGTTCAAATCTTGGCTCCATCACATATAAGCCCTGCAACCTGGGCAAGATGCTTCACCTTTCTGCACCCCTCTCGTCTCCTCACCTAGAAGCCACCATTGGTCACATCTTACAAGGCAACTAAGAAGACTGGGCCATTTATTCACAGTTAAGTGCTGTCAGGGTTTCCATCTGCCCCAGCCCCAGAGTGCCATTCACCTAAACTGCACCAAATGGTGCCCGAGCCTGCCCCCCTTGTGGGAGGGGGCTGTGGGAAAATCAATGCCAGTAACAACATGTGCAGTGGTCCACCCACCTTGGCATCCCACGTGGAGGAGCAATGGGACATCAAAGCAGCTCTGTAGGATGAGAAACCAGGAAAGAAGATGTCAAACCCAGGGGCTCTTTCCTTGGTACCAAGAGGGACAGGCCATGTCCTATGCAAAGGACCAGGGCTGAGGGTGGGCACCAACTGGCAGGTTCTCTGCCATGGCTCTGCCATTTAAATAATACACTAGTTAGATTGACAGCTGCCATCACCCAGCACAAACCGCATGCCAAGTACTGTGCCAAGCTCCTCACACATGTCTTCTCAGGTAATCCTCATGACAACCTTGAAATGGTGACAGATGAGGATACAGAGGTTCTGAGAGGCTCTACAGCTTGCCCAAGTCACTCCACCAGTAGGTGGTGTGGCTGGAACTGGAGCGCAATCCTTTAAGCCTTACCCACCTCTTGCGCACATGAGCCGAGCAAAGGGATGTTTGTGTGAGGCACAGAGCACTCTCCTGTCCAGGTCCCCTGTCTCCCAGCCTCTCGGTGTGACTCAGGAGCAGGAAGAGCCCCCAGAGTCTCCCTTCCCAGGTATCCGCAGCAGGAGGTCTCCCCTCCAGAGGTGCAGTGCAGCATGACCTGGAGGCAGGCAGTGGTGGCCCAAGACTGAGTGACATCCTGTGTCTTGACCCCTCCCCCACCCCAGGGGCCAAGGCTCCCCCAATTCTGACCCTTACTCCAGTTTCCAGGTTCCGGAACCTCAGTACCAAAACCCTGGAAAGTCACAGGACAGGAAAAGCCTCCTCTGGCTGGGGAGCAGATGAGAGCCGGGCTGTCGCCCAGCTGGGGTGCCACTGCCCCTGCATCCCTGGCCCACAGACTCCCTGGTGGCTGGCTCCCTGACGGACAGCCGGGCCTGCTAGTGCTTGTTGTTTCTGTTAAACTTGATGCTATTACAACAAAACTCCTGTATTTCTTGCAAACAATTTTCCCCTTTGCAATCTCATAAATTAATTCCCTCCTTTCGAGCTGACTGGCTTCCTGCTAATCTAAGCACTAACCTATCACCATCCGTAAACTAAACGATCCGTAAACATTCTCCCTTCTCTAGTCTAATGCACTAAAATTACTTTTCTGTTTTTCCTGCTTTATCTTTCTTTGCTCAGGTCAGTTCAGGGCCAGCTTCTTCTCTCCTTCCTCTTAAACATGAGGGCTTCCTGTGCTTCCATTCCTGAGGCTCCATTCCCCTCCTCACCCAGGACTCTCTCACCAAGAGGTGGGGCCGGCCGCTTCAGCTGGTGTCCAGGGTCTGAACTGATGAGGGTTGATTCCCCCAGCCTGAAACCCCCAGAAAAGAAGCCGAGTTGGTCCTGCCCTGATGTTAGAAGATCCAGGTGAGGGTAAGTCGCATGGAGATGGCTCAGATCCCTGAGAGCAGGGCTCCTCCCACCCTTTAATCTCCTGTGTCAACCTCCTGCTCCACCAACCCCTCAGCCCTGCCTAGAGGCCCAGACTAGGAAGACATCAGAAGAACCCATGATCTGGCCCAGAGGCAGAGGAAGGAAACTTCGGGAGTTCTGGAGATGTTTCCTGCCAGCCTGGGAAATCATGACACAGAGCCCTTGGAGTGAAAGTGTCAGTGGGCTGCAGGGAGTACCTGCAGCTCAGAAGAGACACCCCTGAGAAAGTAGTTCTGAAGGTCGGGTCTCCTATGAAGCCACCTTGGGTTTTGGGCAGTCCTTCTCCCGGCACTTGCCACAGGTGTGCCAGCCAGTATATGGGGCTGCCATTCCAGAGCCCTGCCCAGTCCCCTAAGACCTAGTTCAGGAGCACCAGAGAGGCCACATGACCAACAGAGGAATGGATAAAGAAGATGTGGTACATATCTAAAATGGAATATTACTCAGCCATAAAAAAGAAAAACCATGCCATTTGCAGCAACATGGATGAACCTAGAGACTGTCACACTGAGTGAAGTCAATCAGACTCAGAAAGACAAATATCACATGGTACCATTCATATATGGAATCTAAAAAAAAAAAAAGATACAAATAAACTTACTTATAAAACAGAAGTAGAGTCGTGGATGTGGAAAACAACCTTATGGTTACCAGAGGATAAAAAGAGGTCAGGATAAATTGTGAGATTGGGACATATTCACACTACTATACACAAAATAGATAACTAATAAGAACTTGCTGCATAGCACAGGGAACTCTACCTTAGAATCTGTAATGGCCTATGTGAGAAAAGAATTTTTTAAAGAAGAGTGGAGATATATGTATATTTACAGTTGGCTCAGTATAAAGAATCTGCCTGCCAATACAGGAGACACAAGTTTCATCCCTGGGTTAGGAAGATCCCTTGGAGAAGGAAATGGCAACCTACTCCAATATTCTTGTCTGGGAAATCTCATGGTCAGAGAAGCATGGCAGCCTACAGTCCATGGGGTCACAAAAAAGTCAGACACGACTTAGTGACTAAACAACAACAGTATATATATATATATATATATATATGTGTGTGTGTGTGTGTGTGTGTGTGTGTGTATAGGTGTGTGTGTGTGTGTGTGTGTGTGTAACTGATTCACTTCGTTGTACACCTGAAACAAACACATTTTTAATTTGACTAAAGGTCAATCAGTAAAGAATCTGCCTGCAGTGCAGAAGACCCAGGTTGGATCCCTGAGTCAGGAAGACTCCCTAGAGAAGGAATTGGCAACCAACCCCAGTATTCTTGCCTGGAAAATCCTAGGAACAGAGGAACCTTGTAGGCTACAGTTCATGGGGTTGCAAAAGTCGGACAGGACTTAGCAACTAAACCACCATGTACTCCAATTTAAAAAAATAAAAAAAAGAAAGACCACATGGGTGTGATACCCAGACAGAGGACTCAGGACCCTATGCTGAGTCACCAAGCTCCTTGTGTTCATTAATCCCAAAGGAAATGTTCCCTGACACCAGTCCTCTGCTTGGGCCTACCATCAGGATCCTCCATCCAATCTGTCCTTCCCAGGACTGACCTGCCCCAGATCCCACTGTGACGTCCCCAGTCCAGAGCCCCCAGCCTCTGTTGGATCTCCAGGCTCTGTCCCTGTCAAACAGGATGACCTTGAGCCAGTCACCCACCCTCCCCCAGCTTCATTCTCTTGCCCTGTGAGGCCCGAATCTCCTCAGCTATTATAAGTATGAAATGGCATGTTTACTACAATGCCTGGTTGGACTTCCATAAAACAAAAGTCACGATCTCCCTTCAGCCTTTGTCCTCCAGGCTCCACATCATGGCTCTCACCTTGCCACCCTGGCCAGGCCCAGCCCCATCCCAGGCAGGACTCTCTAGATTCCACCAGGCAAGGATGACTGGGGCCACAGGGCAGACAGCACCTCGCAAGGCAGGAAATGGTCTGGTGGCCCAGGATGGGCAGTATGGGGATGCTTTCTTAAATGGGTCTGAGGCTGAGCAGCTCCTCTCAGAACCCCTTCAGCTTCCTCAAGTCACACAAGGAACCTGGCTATCTGCATAACTGTATATCTGGCTGCAGTTTAATATTATATTATATTGCTTAGCCTCATCGTTCATCTAGTCTGCCTCCCACCGAACAACCCATCCTTCCAACCCCATTATCCCATCCACCTGTAGATTCATCCATCCATTCATCCATGCATCCTTCATCCCTTCATCCTCCTACCCACACATATACCCCCACCTATCCATCTTTTCCTTCAGACGCCCTTATTTATCTCCCTCCAATCATCCACTCACTATCTACATTCCATCAATCCACCCAGCCATCTCCACCCTCCAATCCATCCACTCGTCTGCTTATCCAACTTCAACTCCCATCAGTCCACCATCTACACATTCTTCCACTGACTACCCAGTCAGCCATAAACTCAAACATTTGTCCATACATACATATGTACATCTACCCATCTTTCTAAATCCTATCTAAAAATTCAATCCACTCATCTATCTAGTCCCCATCCATCTATCCATCTAATTACATGCCCACTCATCCACTATTATCCAGCCATCTACACATCCAACCAACCTCCATTCCCCTGCTCTTCTCCTAAGACTATGCAAAAGTGTCTTGGAACGCAACATGAGGGGCTAGCACTGGCCACAGACCTAGCTCATGGCAACCCTGTCCACTCTGGTCCATACTAGGAACCTCTGTTCAGTCAACAGCTTGCAAACCTTTTGGCACTGTACCCCTGGAAGTCTTCCCCGATCCCCTAGTCAGATTCTGTACCTCCAGAATGTTCTAGTAGGATCTCACTTCACTCATTTTCCAACCTCACCATGCATTCCTATAAGCTGGGACTGCCAGCTGTTTCATGCCAGGGACTTTGCCGCCTTGACTTTTACAAGAGACTCCAATCATAAGGCGCTGCCCTCCAGGGTCTCCAGAGCTAAAGTGGCCCCATACAGCAGGCTCAGCCTGGGCTTCAAGGTTCTGCCCACTCCTGAAACCAAGTGAAAGAGCCTTTCCTCAATGCTGGACCCAGAGGCCCTTCAAAAGTGGCCCCAGCCAAGCTGGGATAGCATAGGCGAACCCTCCAGCCTTGGCAGAGCCAGTCCCAGTAGAAGAAAGGCAGGTGGGTCCAGACTAGAACGACCCAGCAGTGATTCATGAAACCTGAATGCTCCTGGACCCCAGCCTTCCCAGCTCCCAGGCCATCTTTACGGGCATTGATCACAAATGTAAAAACCTCAAACTAACCCATCTGGCCTCCAGCAAAGGCCTCTGTCTTGGGCTTGTGTAGTTTTGTCTAAGAGGGACAGGCTGGAATTCGGAACCCCAATTTCCAACTTCTCACACTGCAGTGTGCACAGGAGTCACTAGAACCATCTGTGCTGAAATGCAGATCCCCAGACCTTTCCCCAAGAGACTCAGCGGGGCTGGGGGGAGCAGGAAGCTGTGCAGAAGTCCAGTCTTGGTGATTCCGATATAGGTGGCCCTAGGACCACTCATAAGAAAACACAACACATCTAAATCCCCTGAGAACTGAGTCCCCGCCCCTTACCTCCATGCGAAAAGCAGACCCCTGCCTTCCACCAGCCCATCCTAGGCCCTTTCTTAGGGCCTCCAGGCTCAGCCCATGTAAGCATAGCTGCCCCTCTGTTCTGACTGCCTCATTCCCTGATTCTAAACACTGGGTGTGCAGCTCACTGCTAGGACCACACAATGCCTTGTCCCGCAGTGCTCAGCCCCCTGAACCCAGAACCTTCCCCACCCATGCCTGCATACTCCTGCCTGCTAGGCCGACCCACCCACAAGGCCCTCCTCCCACCCCCACATGCACAGAACAAAACAGACTCCATGGAGGAGAGAAGCACTGTGGGTGGCTGCTCCGTGGGCCTGTGAATTTCTGCAAGTATTATGAATGACCCAAGGAGAAAGCACTTGTAAAAATGATGACAAATAGCTTGACAATGTTTTCAATTACCCACAATTACATCTCACCTTCTGAAAATGGATTCTCCACACTGCTGTTTTTCTCGGGAGCACCCACCTGGCATTCTCACAGGCTGCCTCTGCTGGAATGGCAGGAGAGGCGGGCAGGCTGCATGCAGCAGGCATCCAGTGCCTAGGGAGCTCTGCCAGTGCCCCGGCTGGGCCATGAAGGCAAGGGGGTCCTCTTCCCTGACTCTGATTTAAGGAGCAGGAGGCCAAAGGACACCTACCACGTTGTGTCAGTTTGGCTCATACAGCCTGGGCTTCCCAAGTGGAAAGAAAAGGCTCTGGGTGTTTGGGGCACCTTATCCCACCACTTGGGCTTGTGTAGTTTTGTCTAAGAGGGACAGGCTGGAATTTGGAACCCCAATTTCCAACTTCTCACACTGCAGTGTGCACAGGAGTCACTAGAACCATCTGTGCTGAAATGCAGATCCCCAGACCTTTCCCCAAGAGACTCAGCAGGGCTGGGGGGAGCAGGAAGCTGTGCAGAAGTCCAGTCTTGGTGATTCCGATATAGGTGGCCCTAGGACCACTCATAAGAAAACACAACACAGAGGCATAAAAAGGGCCATAGCCCACCCCAGCACAGGCAAGTACTAGCAATGACTCAGTACTTGAGTGCTGGTGCCAAGTGTGATCACTGTGCCCCCACTGCTGGGGGCTTTAGTGACCACTAGGCAAGGTGAAGAACCCAAGGGCAGAGGAGCCCTGAACGGACACCCACCAGATGCTTCTGGTGGTCTTTGCCTCCTTCCAGCCTCCCCAGCAGCAGGGTGCCCAGGCCCCTCTTAGACCATGAGGGACACAGCCTTTTACTGTTCCTTTCATAGATTCTGACCCCCTTTTCCAGCTGCTCCCATTGTTACTGAGTAAGTGTAGTGGGCTGGTTCTTTCCAAAGTGCCAGGACCCCTGTTAAGAGTCAACCCCGTGAAGCATCCATAGGACTCTCGGGGTGAGAGAGGCGGTGTAGGGGCCTCAGGCCCGAGGAACGCACATGAGTTAGGCAGTCAGCCACCATGCTGCCCACCAGAGTCCTTCTCAGTAACAGAACAAGACTGACCCCAGAGACCAAGTCTCACTCTGGCTTTTATTCCACATATTGCATTCAACTCAGACATGCTCATGGCCACAGCTGCTACGCAAAAGCTGTGCCAGGGCTGGAAAATGCCCCTGCCATCCCAGTCAATCTCTGCTCTGCTCCAGTCCCTACTCCCAGCTCCAGGCCTCCACCTGAGGGGGCCTACCCACAGCCACATCACACAGGATGACAATGTGAGCAAACCTCACATGGCTGCCCTCTAACTGTAAAAACCCCACTTCCAGTGTCCTAGGGATATGCCGGGGTCAAAAGATGAAAAAGCCCAAACAGGCTAGGCCCAATCTCCTGCCTAGGAGCCAAGGGACTGAGCCAAGGGACTGAGCCAAGGGACTGGGCCTGAGGTCACAGGCAGAAGCAGAGACTGTGGGAGGGGAAAGCCCTGCTCTTTCTGAGACCCTGCCATCGGTAGGACAATGTGCTAGACACTCTCATCCACTCTCTTTCATTCATTCAACTGAGCACCTACTATGTACCAAGTACTAGAGCTTCATCTGAGAACCAAACAGATTTAGAACCCTGTCCTCGTGGAGTTGGCATTCTAGCAGGAAAAAGAGTATTAGAAAAAAAACAAGTTATGTACACATAGAGCACACAGTGGTTATAGGTGATGAGTGTTCTACAGAAAAGGCAGGGGAAGGGAAGTCGGGATTGGGCTGTGGGCTTTAACTTAAAACAGGCTTCACCGACTTGCTGCTGTCCTTCAGTTGCTAAGTTGCGTCCAACCCTTTGCGACCCCGTGGACTGCAACATGCCAGGCTTCCCTGTCCTTCACCATCTCCCGGAGTTTGCTTAAGCTCCTGCCCAATGTCCATGTCACCAAGTTGACATATGAACAAATAATCAGAGAAGATGGGAGGGGAAACCACACAGGTGTCTTAGATCATTCCAGGCAGAGGGAACAGGCAGTGTAAAAGCCCTGAGACCGAATCATGCCTGGGGTGCTCAAGGAGCAGGGAGGAGGCCAGTGGGTCTGGAACAGAGGGAGCCTGGGAAGACAGGGAGGAGAGGAGGCCCAAGAGGTTCAGGGAACCAGGCCACGAGGGGCCGCATAGGCTTCAGGTCTAAGAGAAATGGAGAGACGTGGCAGGTTATAAGTAGAAGAGTGATGTGATCTGCCTTTGTTGTATAAGGCTTACCCTGACAGCTGGGCCAGGAATAGAGGCAGAGACACTAGACTGACGTAGCAACCTTACAAAAACTCACCACACCCCGCAGGGTGACACGATAACAGAAGCCATGGCTCAGAGAGGTTAAGAGGTGATCCCAGGTCACTCGGTCAGGACCGCAGAGCTGGGAATCCAAGCCAGGGCTCCAGCTTGTTGCCCCAGGATCCTGCAAAGACTCTGCCTACCACCACCTGGCTGGCTTAATCCGCACATTCCCCACGGCAGCCCCTGCCCTGGGCAGGAGGGAAGGAGGTGCCAGACCAAGTGCAGTTCTGGGAGAGACCCAGCGAGTGAGGAGCAGCAGTCCATCATGCATTCCACCCCCTCCAGGCTCAGTGAACTTCTGAAAGCCCTCACCTCTCCCCTCGTCCCATGGGTAAGTACCCCACCTGCCACAAGGAACAAACTTGAGCTGTGACACTGGGCAATGAGCCTCCATTTACCCATCTATAAACGGCCAAAGTAACAGCTCCCTCAGAGGGCCCCTGAGGGAATCCGGGAGGTCTGTGTCTGCAGAAGCTGCTGACACGGACCGTGAGAGTGGCACAGATGCTGCTGAGCACCCTCGTGAGGACTTGTTGGGTCTGGTGTCCAGGGTGCCACAGGTGCTGGCCCTCTTCATTCCCCCACTGCCCGTGGACTCTTTCAAATTCCCTGCTAGGGTCAGATGTTAAAGAATGAACTGCAATAAGAAGCAGCTATACCAGAAGCCCCTCACTCCCTTACCGCACCAGCGATAAGCAAATAATAACAATGCAATTCCATGCTTATACAGAACCCCCTCCCGGTCACCCACCCACCCCACAGGCTCAGAGCATCCTGAGACCTTCCCTCGGGCCTGGGCCCCTCAGCCCAGATACGCAACTGGTAGGGCCAGGAGAAACCGGGCAGGCAGAGCACGAGCGTTCAGTGTATAGATGACTGTAAAGTAAGTTTATGAGCACAAACTTTCAGACCAGCACTGCTGGGAAGGAAATGCCATTTCATTTGGCTCTGGCTCTGAGATGAATCACTAAGTGAATGAGGATGGCAGAGTCTCCGGGAAAAGCCCTTCTGCACAGGAATGAAGAGAGAGGAGAGACACCTCCTGCAAGAGCCACCTCCTGCAAGAGCACTGTGGATTCCCAGACCTGGGGGGAGAGAGTCGGGGCAAGGGGAGAAGGGGGACAGAATAGCATTTTAAAACTGACACTTGAAAACATGCATGAACCCTGAACACATTATGCTAAGTGAATAAGCCAGTCACAAAAGGATAAACACTTACATGACTCCACTTACCTGAAGTACCAAGAGTTACTCAAATTCATAGAGACGCAAAGTAGAATGGTGGTTACGGGGTGGGGGTGGAGGGGTGGGCAACTGTTTATCAAGCAGGGAGTTTCAGTTTAAGATGGTAAGAGGGAATTCCCTGGTGATCCAGTAGTTAGGACTCCACAATTTCACTGTCAAGGGCACTGGTCCCATCCCTGGTTGGAGAGCTAAGATCCCACAAGCTGCACAACACAGCCAAAAAAAATTAAAAAGATAGTAAGAAAAGTTCTGGAGATGGATGATAGTTGTACAACACTGTGAGTATACTTAATGCCACTGAGCTGTACACTTAAAGGTGGGTAAAATGATAAAACTTGTTATGTACACTTTACCACCATAACCATTCATACACACATACACACACACACATCTTCTTAAGACTCTCTCTTAGGAAAATAATCCCAACAGTAGACAAAGTATAAGCAGTTCACTGCAGCATTTTTAAAAAATATTTATTTATTTAACTGTGTGGAGTCTTGTGGCACGTGGGATCTTTGATCTTCGTTGCAGCATGTGGGATCTAGTTTCTTGACCAGAGATCAAACCCAGGCCCCCTACAGTGGAAGCACGGAGTCTCAGGCACTGGACCACCCGGGAAGTACCAGCAGTTTTGGTTGCAGTAAAATGTTGAGAAGAAAAGGGACATGGTTAACTCAATTAAGGTATACCCACTAGAAGAAATATCATGTAGTCATTAATACAGTGATTACAAGGAACTTTTAATGACCCGTGAAATGATGACCATATCACAGTAATTAAATGGAAAGGGGTGCAACATTGTAGGTCCCTCTGAAACAAGGTCATCCATAAAAAACGAAAAGAGACTGAATCGAAATATTGGCCTAAGGGTATGCTCCGTCTCTCCTTCCCAACACAAAACACCTAAAATGACATAAAAAGTAAATAATCTTTTCTAAAAATCTTTTTTTTTTAATTCAGTGCTAGAAAACAAGAATGGAACCCTTCACAGGGCAGAAATCATGAGGAATCCCTGAACAGCAGAAAGCTAATGGGTTCAGATTGGAAATGGCACCATAGCCCCAAATACACTCAGGTGAAGGCCATCACGAAGGTAGCAGCTTTAAAGCAGGTGGCTGAGGAAATGCGGACACAGAGAAAGCCCAAGATCAAATGTGAAGGTGGCTGATGGGTCCTTGGAAGAGGCATGCAGGTGCCCCTTCCCCACAATGCCAAGTAGTGACCTGCCCGCAGGAGCAGTACTTGATTCCCAGGGGGCAGGCAGCCCTAAATTGGCACCAACACTCAGAAGAAAGTGGAATACCACACCCCACACACTAGAGTCTGGTGCCGCTAACAGAGCAGTCAGGGACCTGACCCAACCATTGCCTCACAGACATGCCAATGGGAAATTTCAAACCCAAAGACAAGTAAGTAAACAACCCAGAGTAACTCCCTTACATTTAAAAGATCTACACATTGAAAGAGGCACACCAAACTCATCAACTACAAGAACTAACTCCTGAGGATATAGAGCTACTAAGACAAACCGAATGACACTGTAGAACCTTCAGAGTGATGGGTCTCAGAGGCTACTGCTTCCATAAAACAATGAACAAGATCTGGGAACCAAACACTTCATGCTGAAGTATATAAAGGGGTTGAAGAACAGCACAGAACTGAAGAAGATCGATGCAATGACCTGGAGACAGAGACGGGAATTCTCCCAGATGGCAGAGGATCTCCCAGAGATCGAACAGATAAGAGTCAAATAAAGGGAAGTGGAGGATAAACTCCATTTAAACTCCAACCACCATCTAAAAGGAGTTCCAAAGAGAAATCTGAGAGAATACAGGAAATTAGTAAAAGAAACAAATCCAAAAAGACACAAGTTCTTGGACTGAAAAAACTCACCACGTACAAAGGAGGATTATGTAAAAAGGCAATATTTAGGCATAGAAAGGTGAAATTTAAGAACCCAAGGGGGGAAAAAAAAGTGCTAACTTCTTTCAGGGGAAAATTGACTCAGATTGCCCACAGTGGAACAGAAGTCAGAGTGACTTATGGAGACCTGAGAGCCGAGTGGCCTGGGTGGGAACCTCAGCCCCTTTCCTCGCGGTAGGGCCTCTCCTCACTCCACCTAACTCTCTCCACCTTTTGTGTGAGGCACGACGTGTCTGCCTCAGGGGTGTGACATCAGAGCTAGGGGAGCTGACATCTGTGAAGCCCTGGCGCAGAGCACCCATCATGTAAGACTTAGCCCTTATGGTTATGAGAGCATCAGATGCACACAAGTCAATGAAACAGTGTCTCAGACATGCTTAGTGGGAAGTGGTATAAATCTTGAATTCTCTACTCAGTCTTTGGGAAGGGAACAGGCAATTTCAGATGTGTTGAGGACACAGAGTTCATCAACTACATACCTTCTCATACCCTCTCAAAAAGAATGACCAAATAGTGTGTTCCAGCCGCCATGAAAATGCATCTAACAGAGAACAGATGAGTGGTCATCAGTGGCTGGAGGGAGGGGGTAGTGGGGAACGACCATGCATAATGGGAACAGAGTTTCTTTCTGGGGTGATAAAAATGTTTTGGAATTAGAGAGTGGTGATGGTTGTGCAACACTGTGAGTGCATTGGAAGTCACTGAACTGTACACTTTAAAATGGTTAAAATCATCAATTTGAGATTATGTGAATTTTACCATGACCACAACAAATGAATCCAAGAACAAATCCATGAAATACAAAAACAGCAGTGAGAAAAATGTCAAATTAACTGTTAAAAACCATCTACTGACTATCATTAAAGACTAAAATTTGGAACTAAAATTCCAGCTGGTCTCACCTTGAGTGGTAATAAGGTTTGGGTGTAGACACAGTGAAGGCATGTGAAAGTTCTTGATTTGTTTTGGGAAATAACAGAAACACCAATGGTATGATGAGACAAAGCTTTGGGGTTTGTTTGTTTGTTTTTGCTTTATGTTTTAGGTGTTTTTTTAATCTTTATTGGGGTATATCTGATTTACAATATTGTGTTCATTTCAGGTGTATAGCAAAGTGAATCTGTTATACAAATTCATATGCATGGATGCTAAGTCTCCTCAGTTGTGTCTGACTCTTTGCGACCCTACGGATTGCAGCCCGCCAGGCTCCTCTGTCCATAGGGATTCTCCAGGCAAGAATACTAGAGTGGTTGCCATGCCTTCCTCCAGGGGATCTTCCCAACCCAGGGATCTAAACTTGGTCTCTTATGACTCCAGCATTGGCAAGCAGGTTTTTAACCACTAGTGCCATCTGGGAAGCCCACAAATAGATCCACTCTTTTTTAGATTCTTTTCCCATAGAAGCCAATACAGATTATTGAGCAGAGTTTTCTGTGCTACATAGTAGGTCCTTATTAGTTATCTATGAGAGATAAGTATTAACCCAAATGTATCTTTAAAATATAAGTCATCACTAGAAAACAAAAACACGTTGCTTGAAACTTTAGTAGACGGTTCTCCACTGGGAACAGAAAGAAGGGGACGTTTTTGGCTGTCACAGTGATGGGGAAGGTTCTACTGTAGTATCCAGGGTTGAGAATTCTCAGTGTTCAGCAGGGTAGGGAAGAGGACCACATCCCAAGGCACAATCCTGCCCAAAACGATAGCAGCACCTGGTGTTGAGAACGTGGCTTTAAAGAACAAAAACTGGGACAAAGAAAATCCAATCAACACAACAAAAGGCAGGAAATGGGAAAAACTGTACGAGAAAGCAGAGCAAATTAGAAACAATAAACTAGCAAGAAGGGTGCCCAAGCACATCAGTAATCTCTTTAAATGTAATTAGATTAACTTCCTTTAATAAATACCTCAATAAATGCAGCAGATTTTCTACATTCTTTATAGAAAGTTACAAAGATAAATACCTAGGAAGGTTAAAAATAATAGGATGAGAAAGGCAATACTAAACAAAAGATAATCCAGAAAAAGAAGGT
Source organism: Odocoileus virginianus (assembly GCF_023699985.2). Taxonomy (NCBI): domain Eukaryota; kingdom Metazoa; phylum Chordata; class Mammalia; order Artiodactyla; family Cervidae; genus Odocoileus; species Odocoileus virginianus. The sequence goes on from NC_069680.1 coordinate 74,135,348, forward strand.
GCTTATCAGACAAAATGGAATTCAAGGCGCCAAGTGCTCAAAGGAAAAGACAGGGAAACTTCATACTGATAACAGATAACCAGCCACACCAAAAATATAACAGCCATGGCAAGCTATGAACTTTACAACACAACTTCAAAATAGATAAAGCAAAATTCAACAATAGTTAAAGAGGAAACCAACCAATTCACAGTAGTAAAGTTAACTTTTTTACTTCAGATTCAGTAGACAAAAAATAATAATATGGAAGATATGCATATTCCACCTACAAATTTATCCAATAATATTTACTTTATTAAATACTTGAATTATGTTCTAGGTTCTGTTTTAAAGTTTTGCATATATATTAATTAATTTAATCCTTGTGTGTGTTTGTGCTCAGTCGCTTCAGTCGTGTCTGACTCTTTGCAATGCTATGGACTGCAGCCCGCCAGGCTCCTCTGGAGTGGGTTGCCATGCCCTCCTCCAAGGGATCTTCCCAGCCCAGGGATCAAACCTGCATCTCCTGCGTCTCCTGCATTGCAGGTGGATTCTTTACTGCTCAGCCAGCAGGGAAGCCCCAATGTAATCCTGAGACAGTACTAAAATGTAAGTGCTATTATGATGATCATTTTATACATGAGAAAACTGACATCCAGCCACCTGCCACAAATATGCAGTCAGTGGGAGATGGACTGAGACTCAAGACCCAGTGCTCATCCCAGAGTCAGCTCTCAATCCCCACTTCTGAGCCCTTCTCATAACACCTAACAGAAACAGTGCTGTCTTTGCCATGCACACCCAACTCACCACAGTGGAAATCTCAATGAAATCCTAAAGGAGAAAATTAATTAAAAATTTATTGTACCTTAACTGAGTCTAATGTAATCAGATTAGGGATTAACAATACAAAGAAACTGTCCCTAAGCTATCTACTTAGAAAACCTGAAATATCCTTCTATACAATATATATGTTCTGACTGAAGAGAACATGATGACAGAAACTCCAAACTACTAAAATGAATCCGAACTGGGCACCTGTTGGATTTGACCAAAATAGTACTCTCAGTAAACCCTTTGAATAGGACTTCCCTGGCTGGCTAAGTCCAGTGGTTAAGACTTTGCCTTTTAATGCAGGGGGTGCAGGTTCAATCCCTGGTCAGTGAGTTAAGATCCCACATGCTGCGTGGCCAAAAAAACAAAACATAAAACAGAAGCAATGTTTTGGTTGTAACAAATTCAGTAAAGACTTTAAAAACAGTCCACATTAAAACGAAATTTTTTTTAAAAACCCTCATAGCTCTTAGTAAACTAGGGATTGAGAGGAACTTCCATAACCTGATAAAAGACATCTCCTGAAAACCTACAGCAAAAGTCATTAAAAGAGAAATTTTAGGAAATTCTATCACTATCAATAAATAACATTGCCTTAGACAATGTGATAACACCTGAAAAAGAAATAAGGATAAATGTTGAAAAAGAAGAAACAAAATTGGCGTGATTTATAGAAAATATGAGCATCTACCTATATAAGGTCTAAGAGAATCAACAAATAAACTATTAGAACTCATAAGAGAGTTCAGTAAAACTCCTAGATAGAAGATCAATATGCAGAAATCAATAGCTTTCGTGTATGCTAGCACTCCCAATTAGAAAATATAATCCAAAAGAAAGCTCATTCATATTAGAAAAAAAGTCTATAAGATCCCTGGGGATAAACCTAATAAGAAATGTGCAAGGAATCTATATGAAGACAAATGTAAAACTTTACTAAAAGCAATAAAAGACTGCATAAAAGGAGAGACACAGTATGTTCCTGGATGGTAACTCTCAGTGTAAGAAAATGACAGTTCTCACTTTGTTAATCTATATACTCAGAGCATCCACTGATGAACACACTTTTTCATTTATAACTGCTAACAACAGCTTGTGACAAGTAGCTAATGATTGTGTATAATAATTGCATTCATTTTCTATGCACTCATTTACTTAATGCAATGTTTGAAAGTTTTAAGAAGGGTAAAATGGTCTGAATCATACGGACAAACTCGAAGAAATCAAAGAAAAATTATAATGAAATAGTAGAAGACAGTCTAAATAGAACATAACAGGAAAATTAAAATCTAGGGCCACAAAGTCACACAAGGGCATTAAAGAAAGAGAAGCATGACTTGAAGAGCAGTGAAGGAGCATTATTAGACCAAGCAATATCGGACGCAGTCCTGCCTCCCTGGAGTAGGTGGTGTTTGCGTGTACTAAGCTCCAGTAATCAATGAGCTGAAAGCCCCATGGATGCACATAACATGCGAGGTGGGGCCATGACTATGGGCACATCTCGGGTTAAATTACAAGCAAGAATGAAGCATGCACCGCATTACCCAGCAGGTGACCAGCAGCGTGATAGCCCCAAAATAAGAACACATTTTTAAAACAACTGAATTTCAGAGTTAGTCATCCTGAGAAAACTAACCTGATTGTTAGACATCCTTATATTTATGTTATCGTTTGGGCTGGTTTTATTTTGAATTAGATATGGAGGTACGGCAGTCTAAAATCCCAGTGCTCACATATCCCAAGGGCCTCACTGTAATCCTGGTTACTCTGTCCACTGCCAGAGACCCCTCCCTTAGGCAAAATCATCTTTAAAATTTACACATACAGCAACAGCACACACACTGGTGGGCACCAATCAATCAATCACTGACAGTGCTAAGTCCCAGGGCACCCTATACTGCTTTTACAAAGCTTTCATCACTGGGCTCAAGTGTTGTATCAGAGGACAGTGCCTATACTAACTGCATTTATAATGAGGTATTTGGATAAATAAATTGAAATGATATTTTTATTAACAATTAAGATCTGCTAAAATGGCATATGTCATGTAGGTGGTAGGAAAAGGCTCATAGAAACTAGGGAAATGCAAATTACGGTAACAATGAAGGACTGCCTATTAGTCACCAGACTGGCAAAAATCAAAAGGCTGACAATATCAAGTGTTGACAGAAATGTGAGGAAGTAAGTGCTCTTCTTAAACTGTTGGGTGGGAGTGCAAATTGATCCAGTTTTCTTGAGGGTAATTTTGCAGAAGCTATTTTAAAAATTTAACCATGCCGTCTGTTCAGCCAAGCACACATGCAATCTTGGAATCTACCTAGATAAATACTCATAAGCATGTATAAGAATTTTAATCACAATATGGCTTACAATTATGAAAAGTCAGAAGTACCCTACATATCTACTGACAGGGAAACACACTGTGAGATTTTGTGTAAAATGTGGTAGATTTATGTGACATAGCATACAGTGAGTTCACCAAGACATATTGGTTAGTGAAAATAAGCAAGGTACAATGTAATACATGCAGTCAGCAATATTCCAAACAGACAAAGCAAAACTCTATATTCCATTTTGTCTATTCATAAATGTAAACACAGAAGTTATAGAAGGGCAGAGCAATCTGATTTCAGTTTTCCTTCAATGGAGGGAAATGGGACTTTTTTTTTCTTCTTATAATTAGCTCTTAAGTCTTCGATAGTGAGAGGTATTTGTGTGTTATCTGTGACATCTAAAGAAACAGAAGTGTTAAGGTTGAAGACAAAACTAAGGAAGCCATATGAGCTCAGCCTTGTGAAGAGGCAAGTCTGCAAGACGAGAGGCTGGAAGCTGTGAACAGCGGTTCTCTGCATGGCTGGGTTCCTAGCAACGTTTATCTACTTTCTTTTGCTTTGGGGGATGTCCTAATTTTTCTGTGATGCTTTTACAATCAGAACATTTCAGAAAATCTTTTTATGTACAGATGTCCAGTGCCCTGCTGCTCCCACTGGGAAAGGTTCACTGTAATCCTCTCACATTCTGAGAACTGGTTCAGGGACAAGAGGGAGCCCCCAAATCTGTGCACCTGGCAAGACCCCTGCTGCCCATGCTCGCCTTTCAGACTCACCATTCTCGCAAGCTGAGGAATCACTGGATCCGGGGACTCGTTCACGCATGAGGTTTTGCTCTGCTTCTGGCTCTCCCCAAGACCCTACCTATCGTCGGGCTCAGAACCTCCCTGTCCTGTTAGGAGCTTGCAGAAGAATGAATCAAGGGCCTCAGATTCAGAGGCTGAACTTGGGACCTTCCAGGACACAAGGACTGAGTGCCTCTCTTCCAAAGACCTGCGTCCCTGGGGTAGGTGGTTAAAGCATGAAGCCCCAGCTGAGGAGAAGAAGCAGGGGTACGGGTCCTCAGCAAATATCTGCCAGTGTCTTCTTCCATGTGTGTGGATAGATGCCAGGATCCCTTCTCACCTTCTGAAGGGAAATGATAAGGTGGCCGCCTAGCTCGCCTGCCCTTGCCAGCCCTGCCAGTCGACAGCACACACACCACCCACTGCAGGCTCCACTGGGCTGCCAAGCCTGGCCTGCCTCCACCCCCACTTTAGAGCCCCACCATGTCCCTGAGCAACCCCAACCATTTCAGGACTTCAGGGACCCTCTGAGGCATGTAAATGTACTGTGGTTTCAAAGGATCACTGGCCCCTAGCAAGCCCAAGTGGCTAGAGGACAAGTACTCGGAACATGTCACCACGAAAACCAGGAAGAGGGAAGGACCAGAGCCTGTGGGCCACCTTGCCTGGACGAGCTTTGGACAAAGGACCTCCTGTCTTTGAGTCAGAGGATGAAAGCAGGCTGGGGGGAGGAAGGAGTGAATTCCCCCATCTGACAATGAGAGAATGGCCCAAATGACCTTCAACACCCATATGCCACCTTCTGTGCCCATTCCCTACACTACATTGCTGACCCCTGATCAGTCAATTGGCAGAACCAGGACGTCCGAGCTGCAGAGACCTAGGGGACAGAGCCCCACTGGTGAGCCTGCTTCACTCAGCATTCCAGTCTCCTCCCCACCCAAAATTTGGACAACTCAAGATTCAACCACAAAGACCAAGGGCCTTGATCTTCCTGAAGAACTTGGAGGGAGTCTCCCACAAGGCCTACAGGCCACAACTTGGCTTAGCAAGTGCATCACCAGCAGATCCTCAATGCCACAGGACTCAGTCCAACCTCCAAGCGGGAGCCCATAGCCAGATCTCTCCCCATATTTTCACCAAGCATTCTGGGCACCTCTAGGTGGGACAGGAAGCACTCCCAGAGCCACGCAGACAGGACTTCCTATCCAGGTAAGGTCGCAACACAGCTGAGCCTGAGCAGCTCCATGGACAGCCAGGGTAAGTGACCCCAAAGCTCGGGTGCCACAGGAGTGTCCACCTGTCCCCTACCCCCAGGGAGGTGGGCAAAGTGCCCACAGCACCATTTGGATCTGCATGGCCAGAGGCAACTCAGTGTTGGATATTCCCACTAGTGGCCCCAGCCAGGCAAGACTGGAGGGAAACAGAGACCTCCAATCTCCCCCACAGTGTTCCCCAAGACTGGAAGCTGGGAGAACAGAAAGAGCCCAGAACTTGGGGTCAGCAGACCTGAGTTCTCAACTCAGCTGTCACTTCTATCCCAGCTTTGCGGCAGGTATGAGAGTCCCTGGGTCTCAGTTTCCTCATCCACAGAAAGGTTATCTTGAAAAATAAACGCATTAGTACTTGCAATGCAGTTGGCACAAAAATAGGTAACAAGGCTGCCTCCTCTCCAGAAAAAAAGGATATCAGGCCCACTGTCACTGCTGGATCTTACTGTGGTGAAAGTGAAAGTCACTCAGTCATGTCCGACCCTTTGCAACCCTATGGACTATAGAGTCCCTGGAATTATCCAGGCCAGAATACTGGAGTGGGTAGTCTTTCCCTTCTTTAGGGGATCTTCCCAATCCGGGGATCAAACCCAGGTCTCCTGCATTGCAGGCGGATTCTTTACCAGCTGAGCCACAAGGGAAACCCAAGAATACTGGAGTGGGTAGCCTATCCCTTCTCCAGCAGATCTTCCCGACCCAGGAATTGAACTGGAGTCTCCTGCATTGCAGGTGAATTCTTTACCAACTGAGCTATGGTAGGCAGAGCTGAATCAGACACAGGTCCACTGTCCAGGACACTGGGTTTCTTGTCAGACAGGGATGATGCAGAGAACAGAAATTGACTGCAGGGCACAGACCAGGTGGAGGAGGGGGGAGTTCAGGGCAGGCCCGCAATACCAGAGCTACCTGCATATGTCAGAACATGCTGAGTCCAGATCATTCACTTCAGAGATGGAAAAACTGGAGCCCAGGGAGAAGGGGACTTCCCTTAGGTCCCAGGACATGGAGTTGGCTGCCCCTGGCCTTCCCAACCTTCACGGCTGAATTGGCCCCCTCACAGCCCTCCTCTAGTGTTCTGGAATCAAGGTCAATTTCCTGCCCTAGAAGGGGAGGCTGGCGAGGTGAAGGATGGGTAAGAATAGTCCGTGGAGGGGAGAGGAAGGGAGGAGAGGGAGCCATTCCAGGAAGAGAAAATGGGGTAAACAGAGACCAGGGAGACACAAGAAGTGGGAGGGATGAGGGCCCCGGAAGCTGGGCTGGGGATCCTCTTCTAACCTCCTTCACCTCTATGTGTGAAGGACAATGGGATATGCTCCAAAGCCCTCTCTGGGAGTGAAGGGCTCCTGGTATGCTGCGTTCAGATGCTCTTCACTGTCAGTCCCTGATGTGGGTCTCCCCAGCAGATGAGAAACCCTGTTCCCAAGCCATATCCCATTCCTGGAGCAGCTGCCCCCCAGGGCTGAGTAGTGTGGGGTGTGTCGGGCCCAGCCCCCCAACATCATGTCAGAATGCAGGTGAAAAGTCATTGCATCTCATCTACAGAGCCCTAGGATGACCTCACTCCTTGTCTTGTCCCCCTACCCAGGCCTGACTCAGACCCCGTCCTTCCCTTCCCAGGCATGGATACCAAGAGCTCCCACTAATAAGCCTCCTAAAAGTCTAAAAGTCTGTATATATTCTGAAAATTGATCCCTGGTCAGATATATGACTGCCAAATAGCTTCCCCCATTCCACGGGGTGACTTTTTTCACCCTGCTAACTGTTTCCTTTGCTGTGCAACAAATTTTTTAGTTTGATGTCCTCCCACTTGTCTATTTTTATTTTTGTTGCCTATGCTTTTGATGTCATATCTATAAAATCACTGTCAAAACCTATATCATGAAACGTTTCCCCTATGTCTTCTTCTAGGAGTTTCACAGTTTGGGGTCTTACATCTAAGTCTTAAGTGCATTTTTAATTGACTTGGTAATTTTTGTGTATTGCATAAGACACTGGTGCAATTTCATTCTCTTGCATGTGGATATCCAGTTTCCCCAGCAACATTTGTTGAAGAGACTATCCTTTCTCCATTCTGTATTCTTGACACTCTTGTCAAAGATTAGTTAATTGTATACATGCAGATTTATTTCTGGACTCTCTGTTCCATTGGTCTATGTGTCTCAAACATAAACAAACAAAAACTACTAATAATTCACTCAAAATAGTCTAAGAACTTGAACAGACATTTCTCCAAAGAAGACAAACAAATGGCTAATAGGTACATGAAAAAATGCTCAGCATCATCCATCATAGGTAAATGCAAATCAAAAATACAATGAGGATGCACAATTGCCAGAAGGGCCATTATCAAAAGAAAGAAAGAAAAAAAAAACAGACACTTGTTGATGGGATATGGAGAAACTGGAACCCATGTATACTTTTAATGGGAATAAAAATGGTGTAGTTGCTATAGGAAACAATACAGGGGTTCCTCAAACAATTTAAAATAAAACTACCATATGATCTAGCAACTCCACTTCTGGGTATTTATCCAAAAGAAATGAAATCAAAATCTTGAAGAAACATTAGGAAACCCATGTTCATTGCAGTCTTATTCACAAAAGCCAAGATGTAAAAGCAACCTAAATATCCATCAATGGATAGATAAATAGAAAATAAAATGTTGTATATCTGCATACTGTAATATTATTCAGCCTTAAAAAAGAAGGAAATCCTGCAATATGTGACAACATGGACAAGCCTTGAGGACATGTTACTACGTGATATAAATCAGTCACTGAAGGACAAATACGGCATAATTACATATATATAAGTCAAACTCATAGAAACATTTTTGAGTCAAACTCACAGAAACAAAGAACAGAATGGTGGTTGCCAGGGGCTGGGAGGGAGGGAAAATGAGGAACTGCTGTTCAGGGGTATAAAGTTTCAGTTTTGCAAGAAGAGTAATTTCCAGAGACCTCATTGTGCCTATAGTTAACAACACTGTATTGTGCACTTAAAAATCTGTTGAGAGGATAGATCCCGCGTTAAGTGTTCTTACCACAGCAAATAAAGATTTTTTAAATTTTTTTTAATTTTTAAAGTTGTTTCCCAAGTGCCTGATTCATCCCTGCTGGAGCTTCCTCCTCCCTCCTTCCAACACTGACTCCCAAAGTGCGGCCCCCAGCACAGTCCTCTCCTCTGGACATCTCACGATAAGGACCCAAAGGCACCCCAAACTCTGTGGTCTTGGCTGACCTCAACGCCCTTTCCCTGCTCCTCCTTGACTGTTCATCTCAAGTGTGCCTACCCCGTAGGCTAAGTTCAGACTTAGCCTTCACCCTGACCCTCCCCTTCCCTCACACCAATATCCCAAATCCAACCTCCATGCTCCTTCTTTGGCTTCCAGGAAACCCTCATCACTTCCTCTCTGGCTGCATTATCAGCATCTCCAGCCCACCTCCACAAGGATAATCTCCCAGAAACACAAACCACCTCATCACATCGCCCCATCTTCAAACCCCTCCCAGCTCCTCTCTGCTATCAGGTGAAGCTCTAGCTCCTCTCCTTGGGAGACCCACTCACCACTCAAATCAATAGCCTCCTCTCCTACCAGATCTTCCCACATGCCAGAGATCCAGCAAACCACTAGGCACTCCCTATTCATCCCATACAACTTCCTGCCATCCCCTACTAACATCTCCTATTCTTAACCTTAGACAACCTGGTCAACTCGTATTCACACTTCAAAACCCCAACAAAAGTGTCCTCCAGAAGCCTTCTCTGACATCACTAGAGAACAAAGCTTTCTCCCTACTCTATGCTGCTTCTATGATAACCTCCCACTTATTCCACGAACTATAATCATTTGTTTCCACGTCTATCCTCCCTCCCCCACCAAACTGGGAGCACGTTGAGGGAAGAAATTGTACTGTAGTCATTCTGGAAACCCCTGCATTTAGCACAGAGCCTGCCAGGCAGTGAGCTCTCAATAGATGTTTTTCGAGAGTACAACTGAAGGAATAAATGAATAAATCCACTCTAGCATTGGATGCCAGCCACCTCCTCCTCCTTTCCCCTCCCCTGCCTTGCCTCCCCCTCCACTCTTTTCTCATGCTGTGCTCAGTCCATCCAGGGCAGGACCCTCACCTCCTGCAGACTCAGGGCAAAAGCTGCTTCCCCCTTCTCTTGGCCTCAGGACCCCCTGGCCCCTCCTGGCTCTTCTAGCCCATCCATCTGCTTGACTCATGAACAGAACAACCTGCGTTCCTTTTCCAGGGAATGCGCCTGCCTTAAACTGCTTTGAAGAGCACAGCACCTGCACACATATCAATTAAAATTATAATTAGGTGGTGAGAGTATATAATTAAAATAACATGTTCCCTCTCCTTCATTTATTGCTGCTGCTGGCTGTCAGGAGGAAGTCAACCAGTTCCCCAGAATGCAGTGGGGGCAGGGAAGGGATCACTCTTGTCTCTGAACATACCATGCCTCCCTTCCTGGTGTCTCTTCTGGCAGAGGAAGCATATTTCCAAGGTTGCCCTATCCAACTCAGGTGAGAAGGGTTTTCTGCCACTTGCTCAGTCCTTACACATTCCCTGAACTTTATTATATATGGTTCATGTCACAGGTCAGACTTTTTCAGGCGTCCGTGTCTTTGTACATGGAGTGCTGTCTGCCTAGAATTTCCTTCTCCTGCTACATGTATTTTTTAAAAAAAACTCCTATTCATCCTTCAAAACCCAATTCTGATTTTCATCTGTGCTGGGTTATGGGGACACAAGTAGGGAAAGATGCAGTCCCTACTTCAAGGCACCCACAGTCCTGAGCATGATGACCCCCATCTTCCAGAGAAGTAAACTATCAGAGGCTCTCTGATCCTGAAACACATCTGGGAGACTCAGGATGTGACTAGGTCTGCAGAGCCTCCTACGCCTTCAGTCCCTCCCCAAATCAGTAACTGCAAGGATGCCTTTTCCAGAACACAGGCCTGCAAGATTCGCTGCCATCCACAGACTAGCCAGTGGCTTGCCAGGTAAATCTGTCAAGTGGTGTGTCCTGCTAACAAGAACAGGAGGAGTGTGGCTTTGCTATTGGATGGTGCTTGCTTGGCAGAGATTTCTGCAGCCAGGAGCAATGCCCAGCACCCAAAACACCCCACTGCAATATTTATGAAGTCCTGTTTTTGGCAGAGCATTGGGAAAATCACTCCTTGCCTTTTTAAGATTAAACTCACTTTGACTTTTGTTGCTGTAACCATTAATACCTGAGTGTGTTAGCTACCGTCAGCTCCAGCAGGCTGATTTGTGGGCAGCTGGGCCTTGCCTGGTCCCTGTGTCTCCTTCAGGACATGGAAGCAGGGAGAGACTCAGGTATTAAGCACCTTGCAGGTGCAGGGTACTCCATGGGGTACTTTACATATGCTACCTTGGCATTCCCAAAATGGGTTTTCTGAAGCAGTAATTACACAGGATGCTATTAGGTGCTCTGCCAAAGCAAGTTCCATGTTCAATTGGGCTTGCAAATGCTGAGTTCACAAAAGTTAATGGACTTCTTGACTGCAGGACTTCTCAGAGCCTTAAATATGCCAATGCAAGTGGTTATGTCTCCAAGAGAAGCATCTAGCTGGGTCACGTGCTGTTTCTCCTATAACATTTTGTAGAATCAGTGGTGCAGAACTCAGTTTGGAACATGCTGTTACTGTATCTCATTCCTCAACAGCCGACGAAAGTAGAGCTGTCCCCATCTTAGAAATAAAGACAGATTCATGAGGTCTCCACCATTCACTAATGTATCCCCAGAACCCAGCCTGGAGACCAATGCAGGGCAGGCCCTTGACACACAATTAGGAACTGCAGCTCAGGAAACGATGCCGGGAGAAAAGCACAACTGGGAGAGCTGGGGCAGCCTTCTGGAAATATCTGACTCCCAACTCCCTGAACGTCCCATGACTGCTTCTCCAAAATGAGAAGAGGGCCCCTCCCCACTCTGACCTCCCCAGGGAACCATGAAGATGGGGTGGGAGGTGCAGGCACCTGGCCTGGTCCTGGCCCAGGGCAAACCCTTTCACGGATCCTCCCAAAGTTCCATTGAGCATGGTTTCCATGGAGCCTCATCAGCCAGTAAAGGGGCAGGAATCCAGTGGCCATGTGAACATCACACATATTGATCACAAAGGTCAACCCTAATTGGAGCCAGGCAGGTGGCAGCGACTGTTTTACTTTTCTGAAGCCTGTGTTGGTCATGGACAACTTGAGGCTGCCCTCCTGGGAGTTTGATCATTGTACTTACTAGTCCAGCACTGTGTCTCAGAAGGAGGTTTTTTCATTACACACTCACACTAATGGGGCTCAGCATGGCATGTGTAGATACTAATTAGTTTCCACTGTAATCCCTAACCCCTAACCCCAAGCCAAGCAGACATTCAGGTATCAGAAAGGGTTGGTGACTGAACGAAAAAACTGTGACACATCAGAGACAGGAGGGCAGGGAGTGAGAGCCTCCAGGACTGTCAACGTTCCAGAAGCAGAGCCACAGCACAGGGAGCCCGATAGCCCAGGGGCTCTTCTAGAGCCCAAACCAGAAGCTGAAGAAGAAATTCAAACATGTGTCCACAGCCTGACCACTCCACTGTGACCCACTGGGGCTGCATCCCACCCACAACAGCTCCATGCCTTCCCAGACCTGGACTAGCTCCCCACAGCATCCCCTGGGGGACAGGAGCCCTGTGGTGTGCACCCCCAATCCAGTCCCCAGGCTGCCTTTCATTATAGGCACTAAAGTGCAATGATTAGGTGACAAACCTCATTTGCCAGGAGGCAACATGCAAAGTCATAACCAGGCCTGGCTCCATGGGAACATGGCTATAAATTGTTTCTGACAGTTGTTTTATTTCATGCGAGCATTGCCTATACACATTCTAGAAAGACCCTGTCACACAGCCCACTTGACTGCCTGGCCCACTCTAGTTGACTGCCTGATAAGTCAACAAATGGACTGACCAGGCCCAGCTATGAGGAATGCAGCCCAGCCCCTGACAGAGAGGCCCCCACCGACTCTACCCATCCCTTCTGAGTGTGGACAGGACAGGACCAGAGGCTGTCTCAGGGTGTGGCAGGAGCCAGGAGTCTCTGATCCTTGAGGAGTCTACCGCCAGGGCACCTACCCGAGACACTGTCCTGTAAGGGGAAGACAGCTCCCAACCACAGCTGAGCCCCAGGTACACCACCACACAAGTCCCAGTCTGGTGGAGACACCGACCTACCTCTGAAATCCTCCCTGGAGCTGTAAAGGTAACAGGCACAGTTCAGTAGAGGAGGCCTAACCCAGTCCTGAAAACAGCATGATGAGGACAAGAGATCCATGAGGAGTGCCGCCGTGGTGGAATTCCTCAGTTCTGAATGACTAGCACATTTACTCATTCACCTTATTCGACTCACAGTCTTTTTCTTTCCTTTTGCGAACTTTTTCTTCCAATTTAAGACATTCTTGGAAGGAAGTGAAGCACACCGCCAGTGAGGACACCCTTATGTCTGGTAACACCAATTGGTTCATGAATGGGCACATGACTCGGACTGGGCCAATCAGGATGCTTCCACCCCTAGTAGCACTGATTGGCTCCTGGATGGACACATGATCCCCACTAGACCAAACAGCGCCCTCCAAGGTCGTCTTCCTTGGAGTGAATAGAGAAGGGGGTTTCTTATCCCCCTACCGTGGAATTTTTCCTAAGCAAGAAGAATGACTGACATATGGAGGAAGCCTGGCAAAAGAATGAAGTCAAGCAGAGTCACAAAGACTTCACTCCAAAGTCCAGGATCCAGTCTTTCCTGAGTCCCCTTTTGGCAAAGGCCACGTGAGCTGGATCCTTGTTCCATACAACTGAAGGAGCCCTGACTGGAATTCACTGGGAAGCCTGTCACCCTCTCTCATGTCAGGAGCCCACTCGCTATCAGATCCCCATGGGGCCTCCTCCAGCACCTAGGGGAGCCTTCCCTGCTCTTCTTTCCAGGCTCAGTCCAACCTTTAATGTCCAGCATGGAGGGTCCCCCCACATCAGGAACCCTCCAGGCCCCAGCTGAACTAACAACTCTGCCCTGCTCCTCTGTTACTTTGTCCAGAATGGCTCTCACCTTGCCACGCCCCCCCCCCCCCCCCCGCCCCCACCGTGAGTTCCTGGAACTCTGAGGCCGGGTGAGATCACCTCACCTGTGCTGAGGTATTCCTCATCACACCCAGCACACAGTAGGTGCCTGACTCATGCCTGCTGCTCTGATGTGTGTTGAGGATGAGGATGGGACCGGGTTCAGTGAACACCTCCTAGTATCATGTGTCCCTTTAAATTCACATAAATACCTTGGGTGCCAGGCGCTATGTCAATCCCCATTTTATAGATGAGGAAAGTGAAGCTCAGGGAGCTTAAGTAAGACTCAAGGTCGAGAGCAGAGTGGCAGAGCTAGGGTTCAGACCCAGCTGGTCTGCCTCCAAAGTGCTGCCTCTCACTCCTCGCTCCATTAAATAGCAAGCTCCATGTACCTGCCACGTCCACCACCAACCCAGCACCCAGCACAGTGCCTGGCCCAGAGAGAACCCAGGGAACATTTGTGGAAACGAAAAGATGCCCCCACCAGTACCACACCTGGGCATCTCTTAGCAGCCTCCCAGGAGAGCTGCCCTCCAGAGAAAATCCCCATAGAAGGGGAAATGCACAAGAAGGCAGGAGAGGAAGAAGAGGCAAAGCGCGGGGCCAGAGAAGCCTGCCAGAGGCTGGGCCACAGCACCTCAGAGCCCCATGCAGGAGGGCTGGGGTGAGTGAGGGCTAGGGTAGGCACATGCCTGCCCTTGGGGATGGATTTGGTGATTATCCAGATTCGGTGATTACTTCAGCCACACTAATTAACCTGCTGCTCCCAGGGGTTCCAGAGTTCCAGAGGCACCCTGTGACTGGGCCAGGCAGGCAGCACTGCGCTGCAGGATGCACATGCGGGAGGGGGTAGTAGTTCTCCCACTGAAGAGACGGGTCCAAAGCTGGCCCTCAGGGACGGTCACACTGAGCACCTTGGGGATGGGGCAGGTCACACCTAGCCAAGGAACCCATGAGAATGAAAGAGGGAATGTGTAAAGGAGGAAGAAGGCTGTGAGTCAAAAACGAGAGGTGACCTCAGGAGGGAGGTGTGAGGGGGTGACTCTCAGGAGATCACAGGGCAGCTTCCTGAGCCAAGGTCTGGCAGCCAGCTAAGAGGTATTCAGACTTTCATGCAACCCACATAGACTGGGTACATTCTGTGTGCCAGGGGTTAGGCCAGAAATGGGGGACCCAAAAGGCAGCAATCCCTGCCCTTCAAAAGCTTCCATTCCATCTGGGGTGGACACACAATAACAAGGTCAACCATCTAGATTAATGGCACCTTCAAAACAGATGAGTATCATGGAGAAAAACAGGACACTGAGGGGATGGGGGATGGGGGATGGGACAAGGAGCGGAGTGAAATTCTAGAGAGTGTCAGGGAAGAGCTCTGAGGTGGTGACGTTCTGAGCAGACTAGGGGGGAGCTGAGCATGAACCGCATAGATATTTTTAAGAAGCTGTCTGCCCCCTGAAGCAGACAGAAGGCTTTAGGGCACGTGATGAAGAAGTGACATGGAAGCCACAACCAACATGAATGAAGGGAACAAGAGGGCATGCACGTGACCGCCAACAGAGTGGGGACAAATGCGTGGGAAATGCAGGGAGGATGAAGCACCAGACAACCAAAAAATTGGTCGATAACTCCAGAGTAAACAAAATGGTACAAGAAAGACAAAGGCCGCCCCAGTCAGCTCTGGGCGTTGACACAGGGCTAAAGAGGTAAACCTTTCCAGGTAGTGCTCATCTACCCTAATAGTGATGCTGGAGAGAGGGGAGATGGGAAAAGCACAGGGCGAGGAACCCCAGAGTCCCCGCCTCCAAAGTGAGAAGTCAAGGGGTGCAATCCAGAGCGCCCCGGGGAACTGTGCAGGTAAACACCCAACATCCACTAAGAGGGGACAGGGACAGTGCTGAGGGTAAGAAGGCAGGGAGGAGGAGCTGCTGGTCGTCCAACCCGGTATAAGTCGTCAACTCTTTTAACTATCTGCATACATACTTAAGTCGTCAACTCTTTTAATTATCTGCATACATACTTCTGTTAAAAAATAAAAATTAGGGAGGGAGAGAGGGAGGAAAGATAGGAAAGAGGGAGGAAGCAAGAAAGAGTGGCCAAGAACTTCCTGCCCCCTCAAGCTTCCAGAGCAGCCAGAGCCTGCAGGGGCAGAAGAGCAGAGCTTCTGGGGAGGATGGAGGCCTGAGGGGCTGCCTGGAGGAGGTGGCCCTGGAGGACTGCATGGAGGATGCTCATGAAGGAAGGGAAAGGCAGAGCTCTCTGTCCATCTAGCTCGGGCCCCTCATAACCGAGGACATAGGTGGATCCCCTGTTCCCCTCAACTCCAGGCCTCTTTCATCCAGTCCCTATAGCAGACACATCCATGCAGCTCCTCCAATCCTATAAACTCTCAGAGGGCTTCCATGCTCTTAGGCTCCTCAGGCTCTGCAGGTTCCCATGCCCACCTCACACCCTTGTCCTTCCCCCAAGACACTCCTCCTTTTGCCTCTCAACCTTTGCACATGCTGTTCCCCATCTCTTCCCTAGCAAAGCCCTCCTTACGCTTCAGGCCTCACTGAAGACACTGCCTCCTTCAGGGACTATCCCTGATCCCCCAAGTCCATCTTTCAACAGGAGCTCTTCAAACACAAGGCAAAAGGGAGCAAGATGCTCTGCGGACAGAGAAAATCCTACTGCTGACACAGAGATTCCGATACGACCTGCTGGCAGATCCCCCAGGGCCTCCACTGCCCAACTAAACAAACCAGAAGGACAGCAGAGAACCCTGTGGCTGATGGCGCATGGCAGCCACATCCCCTCCCACCAACACGTTATCCTTGCTCAGGGTAAAACTGCAGCCCCCGAGGACCGACAGTCCTTCCCTGCAGGGCTCCCAGTCTCCAGTCCTCTCAGTCTGAGCATCGCCTTTCTTACATTTTCCAAAACTATGGGACTTCTCGACAATTGTAAATACCAGGTACACTGTGACAGGCCACGTGTTGTGAATCCTCAGTCACATCTCATGACACGTGGTCTCTCCCGAGGGCTCAACATTTATATTTGTGGAGTTGGAACCACCAGCAGTGGGAAAGCACCCCATTTCCCCACCCCTGCCCGCCCAGACAGTGGGGCCCTGGGCTGAGGGTCTGAGCTGAGTCTGGCTTCGAAGGTGTGGTTCTG